>NC_137020.1:18758387-19003387 GCF_032717465.1 Coenobita brevimanus | reverse complement strand
CAATGTCAGGGGATGGGTGAGCATCCACGGCATGGGTGGCTTCACCAGGATAGAGGGTAGGTACACTGCTGAAAAATTCATTGAAATTTTGCAGGATCTCTTCCTCCCCTCAGTTCAGGAGCGGAACTATCCGTTTCCTCTCGGCCCTATAACTTTTTTCAGGACTGCTGCCCTATCCACACGGTGAGAAGAGGTTCGAATGGTTTAGAGGTCGACAGGACCTGCAGCTGCTCGACTGCCCCAGTAAGGGAGCAGACATGAACCCCATTGAAATGCAGAGAATTATGGTTAACTGTTGGAAGCCTGAGAGTGAACGAACACCAGATGAGCTACTGGCTCACATCCATGCTCACATCACAAACCAGCAGCAGCTCATACGGAACCCAGGTCGCCTGTATGCCAAACAGACTGCGGGAGGTGATCGAGAAGGAAGGTGGGTGGACTTCCTACTAATAAATGGGTTCCATACAAATCTTATGTGTGTTTTGATTATCCTCTGATTATAATGGATATTACTCCATACAGTATAACAACCTAACAGTGACTTTAATAGCTTAATATAACTTATCTGAGAATATAACTGATACAACACATTATGTATTTTGCTCACTGACATGATTTGTATTTGGGGACGCTGGCAGGTTCATGTGTATTTCGTAACACAATTTTCCTGTTACAATGGCACGTTTTTTCCATTAAAATAATATGCTTCCTTGACTGGCACAATGACAACTCTAGACATCTCGCCAACTCGCTAGACATCTTGCCATCTTCTGACATGCCAAAGGTGCTGTTTCCCAATCATGATAAAGATTTAATAAAACTGCTGAGGAATAAGTCGGTCAGTGTGTGATCAATAACAAATAGGCCCACTGGGAGACTACTAACAACTGCACTTGCTGTCTGTTCGATGTAGCATTAAGTGAACATCCACTGGGATAGCCACCGTGACATCACTTATTATACAATATATAACGTAATACTGAATTCAGAACTATAATATAACGTAATATACTGATTAAAGGAACTCGGATAAGCTAAGCTTAAGAAATGCTGCACCTGCAATGTAATATGTTAAATGGATGTTATAACACGGTAATATATCTTCCAGAAATAGTTATTCATGTATTATGCCACTCATAATGCATTTTTCTAATATTTCAGTGTTTCTCTTTATACGATGTTGCAGATTCCACCTCGAAAACATAATCATATATAGAATAATTATGTAATATGCTACAAACTTATAAATAGAACCAAATTACTACTGAGGTGTGTGCCATCAATTGTGAAAGTCACAGATTACGTATGTCAGTCGTGGACGTCCTTAGCCACTTATGAACACAACCATATTGCCAGTATGACACCCCCACATCACATACAGTACTTATTACACTCCCCCACCCCCACCACAAGTATTGTCCCCCCCCCCCACACACACACACTGTATTTGACATTCTATGTACTGAATGAAATCCTTTTATGAATTCTGTTGCTCCAAATGAAAATAAGCATAAAGAGTTGTAACGTTAATATCATGTTCATTAACACCACACTGTCAGGCTGGCAATACTGAAAAAAACGGACCAGGACTAGGACTGGTGCGTGAGAGCTGCAACGTTCCCACAATATCTCCATAATATGTTTTGAGAGTTCATAATAGGTTGTTTGTATATTTCAAAGGAAATGGCTGTCTATCAGTATGTTAATTTCAACAATTGATGTAACTGGAGGAACAGGAACCTCTACAGTAACACTATAACGCACCAGAGTAGCTATCGGGATTGGGGGTTTCAGTGGCCACCTCCCCTCTAACTGGTATCCGCCACTGAACACATGATTACCAAAAACATTTACGAAAACATCATAGTGAGTATGACTACCCCATGACTATTACTGAAATGTAGGCTATGCACATAAGTATTTGTTATTGGCTAACGTAATCCCTAAGGTGAGCTGATAATGTATGGCACTTGTATTTTGATACAGTATTAAACTGTAGGTAAACATATTATATGCAACGTCATTGCTCATTAGCACAAACTGATAATGTGTGTGTGTGTCTTCTGATAGGCAGCTGGCGAGTTGAGAGAGAGAGAGAGTCGAGATGGTGGAGCAGGCTGCATGTTGTCTTTTAACAAGAGACGGGGTATGCTATGTTTGATGTAATTTAAAGTGTGTAATCAGTTGTCTACAATAGTGAATAACAAACAACAAACAGGTTTATTATTATTTAGGATACAGGATATCATTGGCACCTTAATAAATATAGTGTAATGGCAAAGAATGTATAACTGTTGGAGTGAACGACGTGACCCCACTTCATCCCCTTTCCCTTCACTTGCCAAGTTCCCGCTCACTCCCATACTTTCCCCATCCTCCTACATCGCGCCATTTGTGGACGAACTTGCTCACTGTTTCTGAACTACAACTCAACCTGTATCGTGCCTGACGCTACAAGATAAGAGAAGAATTATTTTATATAACTCAGACTTTACCAATAGCATACTGTAGTGCACAGCTCATTATCCCAAACAATCAGACAATATTTATTAGCCAATATCACAGCATAATACAATGACCACATGATAATGTAATACGGCACTGGGGATAAAACTTGGCGATTCGAAAAGTTCTCGGTCATGTACACAGGAACATACGCATGTGCGCTGTTGCCACGTTAACCATATCCCGCGACTAGGTGGTCCAGGTGGAACTCTTGCTGACTACGTAACGTGTATACGTGCTTGCCAATATGAGAATAGCATTCACAGATATATATGAAGATATGCTGAGAAAACTAATAACATCATTCATCAGACCAACCCTGAGGTATGCATCAGTAGTCTGGTATCCTCATCTCAAAAAACACATACATAAGATTGAAAAAGTACAAAGAGCAGCTACAAGATGGGTACCAAGCTTAAGGGATCTAAGCTACAAGGAAAGACTAGGAAAACTGAATCTGTTAATACTACAGGAGAGAATGATACGAGGAGACATGGTTTTGCTATTTAAATGCATATCAGAGAAAGGGAAAATGGACATACTGTAAATGAATATATAACCTACGGGGAAGCATCAGCAAGAGGACACTGTAAAAAAACTACATAAAATGAGAGGCAATAAGACGTAAGGACATTCAGTTTCCCATATTGATCAGTGCAATGTGTCACGAATCAAATTTGCGACATTTCCCTTTTGTGAAAAACACGAACTATTAGTGGAAAACTCACTGTGTATCGCTCAGTTAACCGTTTCTCTCTCCACTTCGGTGGTATACTTTTCAAAACATTCGTCACTGTTTCAAAAGTGACCGATTTAATGCACGTCACTAAGTGCTCTACTGAGCGATACTATTGTTTCTTTATTGTTCGCCCCTGCTTGCCTCGACCGTTAGAAAAATGCGGCCTAGTGCTCCGCTTTTGTTTCCCACAACTTATTCAGTCAAGTGTCTGCTGTGACGGAGAGAGGTCCTGTGCTCCAGAAGTGAGAGGTCAACCCAAGCTCCATTAGAATCACAGTTATCCCACCTTGGTGATACACAGCATTCATCGACCAGTATTTCTTTTTGTATTTTCCTAGTTTTAAGAGCTTAGTTAAGGTGTTTTTCCTAGGCGTAAGAATTTAGCTCAAGTGAGTAAGTGAGTGCGATCTCATTAATTTGATTTTGAATTGTAACGTTAAATTTATTTTGTAATCAATAAATTTAACAGTTCTTTTTCTTGAGCTTAATGTAAAGTAAACTCTTGTTTCATTTCTCCACAGTTAAGCTTATTTTCCATATAGCTCCTAGCTTGCATAAACGTTTTGCTATTCATAACTGGTACTTAGGCCAGTCTTGTATTGAACTTAAAATCCGTTGTGCCTCCTAGGAGTTAAGCACCAGCAAGAACCTGATACTATTATTAGTATTAATTATTTATTGTCAGGGGTGAAGTAACTTTCTCCAGAGGCTAACAGTAACAGCAATCGAGTAATTAGTCTCTGCTGTGTACTGTTGAGAAAGTTTATAAATTCTCGTCCTTAGAGAATCGTGCGAAGAAGTCAGCGTAAAGTAATCGTTGCTTGATTTAGTAAGACGATCATTGTCCCTGCTCTTCAATGTTTTTGAACATTATTATCAATTAAATAATATTTAGCATATATTTTAAAAACCCCGTGATATTTTCAAAACCCCGTGACACAATGCCCACCGAAAATAGTGTGTGCCAAAACTGTTTATAACTTTAAGGGTATGCATGATAATAATGGACTAATACATGGGACGAGCTTGACTTATTCCTGTAAAGAAACAGTTAGGTACAGTAAGTACAATTAGATAAGGTGAGCGCGCACACACACACACACACACACACACACACACACACACACACACAGCCCGCGTGCATTGGTATAATAATGAAAGAAAGAATGACGTAAAGAAAGGAGTACAAAGAGAAACAGACAAGAACACAGAGATAAAATTACAGACAGAAAAATACAGGCAGACAAAATGGTTGGCAAGAAGAAAGGCAGACAGAGAGAGGCACAGGTAGACAGACTCACAGCCGGATTTACATATAGATGAACAGACATACTGTATAGACAGACAAATACAAACACACAAAAATACATCTAGACAAACACGGACGGACAGAAAGACACAGAAATAAATAGAACGACAACCAGTAATAAAAAGATCGACAGAAAGAAAGACAAAAGGGAAACATAGTTAAAATAACAGGCCAAACGAAAGGCAGACAGAATGAAGAACGGGTAGAAAGGCAAAGGCAAGGAAAGAAGGAAAGAAAGAAACAAGCAAACAAAGACAAAAAGACTGAGAGACTGAAATACAGAGAAAGAAAGAAGAAGCAAAGATAGATGGATAGAGAGATAGACAGATAGGTAGACAAAGACAATCAAAGACTAACAGACAGGACAGAAGAATTTACAGAAAGACAGAGACAGAGACAATGACACAGTCAAACAATAGAGAAAGGATAGAGACAAAAGACAAAATAATAAAATGAAGAAATAATGAATACTGAATGGTTATACTTTAAACTCCCATATACCTGTTGATACCGACCGTCAGATGTGTTTTGATTCAGGTGTGTGAACCACTGCTTCGTGAAACATTCTTAGGTTACTGACCCTACCAGGGTCTGTTCACCTGCCCGTCCTCCAGCGTTGACTTCGATTTCCCTCTCACAGAAGGGTGAAGAACTTTTGCTCGTGACTGTACAACAGGAAAAATATAAACATGTAATAGGTGTCCACACTGAAAGTGTGAAACGTGTTTGAGTGAGCAAGCGAGCAAGTCAGGAAGTGCTGAATAATATCTCATATGGCTCATCATCTTCCTCTGGTTTCCTGACTTGAAAATACTAAAAAGAACATATTAGCCCTTTCATGCGCAGATAAGTTAATAAGTTTTCTGGGACATGATGCACCAGCTTTACTCCCCTTCCCCCCGACCTGCCATGCGTTCCAGAAATGTGTTTTCTCGGCTTATTTTCACCATCCAAACGTATTTATTTTGCCACAAAACCCATATATTCCTATTCGTCGATGTTTGTTCTACACGATAAGCAAAAAAACACACACACACACAAACAAAAAAACACTATACGTACGTTAGGGCCATGTGAATAAACATTCAGGAACATACATCTCACTTCCTAACATCATAAGTCGAATTTTAACTGATCAATCTCTACATGTTATACAATCATTGGGAAGAGAATTTTATTAGCTTTCGAATGCCAAAGGTCCCAGTTTGATACGAGGTATGGTGTTCAAGTAATAAGCGAGAAAGTAAAACCCATTTCTGACAGACAACAGATTTTTTTTTATTCAGGGACCTCTAGCGAAAAACTTTTCTCACCACTGTTATGTTTTTATTTTATCATCCTATGCAGAATTACATTGGCTTTCATTTGAGACCATAACGTGATCCTAGGCCTCGAGAAAAATGCAAAAAACTACGGTGTACTGTTACATAGCCTATGATTTCATCATCCTTTGTGTAATTTTAACGCACAGTATGCTGCATGTTTGATCACGAGCGTGTTCTGCCTCAGTCCCCCCCTTCTACCATTATAGTAGAGTAAGTCGTCCTTTCTGTTGTTCAGAGTGGGATTGTCAACTCTTTGTCCCCATGGCTTCATTTGCGCGTCCTTCTTACAAGTTGTATCAAGCTCTGCTGGCCCCTATATAATGAGCTCACTCTCTGCATCATTGCCACTTAGATCTACTCCTCATTTTGTTCACATCTCTGTCCTCCCCTGTACAGTTATTGTTGTGAGTGCTCCGGAAGTCTCCAACCATCTAGCAGCTGTGTAATTTGAGTATAACTGTTATTGCATTTTTTCCTTGTACTGTATAGCATAAGGTGTTGATTTGTAGGCCTAGTGAGTTTTTTTTTTGTAATTTATGTAGGATTCATTTTGTCAGCCAGTTTTAGTACTATTTTGTATCTGTAATAATTTATCTTGCATTAACTGAGCATTACCCAGTGTATTTTCATTTTATCAGGGCTGACTTAGGTAAATTTATTCTTGCTAATTTCGTGTTAATAGAGGCTATTTGCAGTTACCATATATTTAATTGTTTT
This sequence comes from Coenobita brevimanus, assembly GCF_032717465.1. Classification (NCBI taxonomy): domain Eukaryota; kingdom Metazoa; phylum Arthropoda; class Malacostraca; order Decapoda; family Coenobitidae; genus Coenobita; species Coenobita brevimanus. The sequence continues at coordinate 18,996,789 of NC_137020.1, read as the reverse complement.
TTGCCATTACATTATCCTTATGAGTCCTGAATGTTTTGTTGTTAGTTTGAGCATTAAACTTTAACTTGTAATTTTACCTAACTCTTTTGTTTTGAACCTGGAACTTTACGGGACTGTAGTGATTTTTAGTATTCTCACTTAAAGTGTACATTATCTTTCTCTGTTCCGTAACATAAATTTGGCGACCTCATATCAGGATATTCAGGATATTATCATGAGGATATTGCTTGATATTTTGTGACGGTTACTTATTCATGATGTCTACTATTTCTACACTTGATGAAGCCAAAGATTTTTTGTCAAATGTGCAAACAGTGTGTGATGTAGAAAACAGAACAAAGAATGAACTTAAGCTTGTTGCTCAACAATTGGGAATTGCTGTTCGCTCTCATCATTCTAAAGATCAAATTGTTGACATGATTAATGAAAGCTTGTTTAATATAACTCCTCGAAATGAGCAAACGCAGATTGAATTAGCTATACAGCTAGCCCTGCAGGAGGCCCGTGCAAAGGAGGCTGAATTTCAGGCAAATGCTCGTATTCAAGAGGCACAGGTACAGGCTCAGGCACAAATTGAACTTGCTAGGATTCAGGCAGACCATGAATATCGCATGAAACAAGGTGGAACTGGATCATCTAGCTCTGATGATTTTGATGTGGCTAAAAATGATAAACTTGTCCCTCCTTTTAATGAATCTGATTTAACAAAGTATTTTCAGTTGTTTGAGAGGGTAGCTACAGGTTTTAATTGGCCCAAAAAGTATTGGCCAGTACTCCTTCAAACTGTTCTCACTGGTAAAGCTCAAGTAACTTATGCATCTTTGCCTCAGGATCAATGTGATAATTATGATGTAGTTAAGAGCTTGATTCTTAAGGCCTATGAGCTTGTTCCTGAAGCCTATAGAGTAAAATTTAGGACAACTTATAAGCAAGATAAGCAATCCCATGTTGAGTATGCAAAAATCAAAGAAGATCTGTTAGAACAGTGGTTAAATTCTAAGAATGTGGATTCTGATTTTGGTAAATTTAAGCAGATGATTTTGCTGGAGGACTTCAAGAGGTGTATAAATAAAGATGTAAGCCTATATCTTGATGAGAGAAGAATAGATAATTTGTCTGATGCTGCAGTTTTAGCTGATGAATATGTTCTCACTCACAAGAGATATTCTAAAGAAAAAGGGAAAGCTGAGAGTAAGTACGTTGCCTCTACTCAGAGTACAGGTAACAGGAAAGAGAATAAAGATGATGTTTCTCAGGAAGTAAATACCAGCTTCACCTCTAGATTTCAGATAAGTAAATGTACTTATTGTAGTAAGCTTGGTCATACTACGGAGAAATGTTTCAGGAGACAGCGTGATGTGAACAAAAAGGAGTCTTTAAATATTCAGTCAATGGGGTGCTTTGTGGGTGGAAGACAATTGACAATCGTCATGGTCGAGCCTGCCACAGACGTCGTAGGACACGCATGCTCATAAATCATATGCTGCATTTGTTTGTGCACTTGTGATAGGATTAATGTCATTCCTACTTACAAAACCACTTGCACTCTCCAATGAATACACACAACAAGAGCTTATTCATTTGTATGAGTCATACAAAAAGGTAAAAATATTCTAATCTGGCAAGTCTAGCAACTAGTCAGCTCATTCATCCCTTATAATTTAATGTTTTCTATGTTAATTCTTTAGAAATGAGTAGATTTGTATCTCTTAATATATGGTTTCAATGAGGAAAGTCATATTTTCCTCCTCTGAGACAATTTACTAACTTAAATTTATTAATGCCTAAATTCGCCTTCAGTCAACGATTTCGACAAACCGTCCCAAATCCAGGAACGGTCAACAGTCATTTTTTGCCTGCTCGTGAGAGAGGTCGGAAGGCTGGACTGAAGTCGAGAGGACGCACGCTGAGAATCAGGATCGTACTGTTGTGTTCCCCTGTGCATTAATAGGGGTGGCCATCAATTTCCTCAGATTATGAATGATGAAATTACAAAATAAACAATTTGGATAATATAGTATCATACAGTATGTACATATTTCTCAAAGTGGCTAATCAATCCAGAATAGAATATATTCTCTATAATAAGTATATTTAGAAAACTATATATATATATATATATATATATATATATATATATATATGTGTGTGTGTGTGTGTGTGTGTGTGTGTGTGTGTGTGCTTTTCACTTTCACTCACAAAGTACACACTGCTTCCTACCCAGATGACTTAACACTCCCACACACACTTCATGACTGGTGTACTACAAAAAGACTCAGAATGGCCTCTTTTATGGTAGAACACAGTCATAACTCACACCTCACTATCAACAACATCCCTCTTGTCCCACATGCACACAAAATCTTTGGTGGAATGAAAGCACAGTAACAGAAGAATTTGGTAATATCTTGCAGCATAAAGCAGTTAGTTAGAAACTGATCTGTAAAAATATTTATCTAAGACAGCCTTTCTGAAATTATCTTGATGTCCTCAAATGTGAATATTACAAAATCTTGGGTGCCGCAATATTAGTAAACAAAAGCAGAGTCTATCTTGTCCCTGGGACTGTACCTTCAATGCGCATGCGCCACTTGGATATTTGGGATGTTACGAGCGTCGTACCGATTTTTTACTTATATTGGCTAGTAATCGACTTGAAGAGGGCAATTACAAAGTATTTCGTTCCAGCCAATAGTGAGTAATGTAACACCACCTCTTTCAGTACAATAAAAGACTACTAATGCAAAATAAATGAGGATCTTGGAGTTCATTTGATGCTAGTCTAGCTGGATAAATATTTTTTACGTATTACTATGAAAATAATAAGTAGTTTCCCTTCATTTCTTCTCAATTATTTGAGAAAAAATAATTCCTCTAAACATTACAAACATTAATTTGAATCGTAAGTCCACACAAAAATATATTATTAATGATTCATGAGAGTGCGACTGTTCACTGTCAGTGGCAGGCTCGACCACTTCAATGGCGGCCCCAAAGCACCCCATTGGTCTAGTGTCCACTCTTGAGAGTTCCCAGAATTCTTTAACCGAGTTAACTGAACCTGCTTTGAGGGGTAACTTAAATTCTCATGATGGAGCTCCTCTTTTGAGCAGTAACGTGGGTGACACTCTCAAGAGTTCATGTGCTAATTTCCTGTCTGATGGTTTTGTCAGTCCTCTGGACAGTAATGACAGGAAATCAGTTCAAATATATCGTGATACAGGTGCTTGCCAATCCCTTATGCTGACCAGTGTTCTAGGCTCTAATGTTAATTCCTCTGATGAAACTGTAATCTTACAAGGTGTAGGGAATAATTACTTCTCTGTCCCTCTGTGCAGAGTGAATTTAGAGTCTGGTTTTGCTAATGGTTCTGTTATGGTTGGGTTGGTTGAGACACTCCCAATGTCAGGTGTAACTTTCTTACTTGGAAATGATATTGGTGGAAGTCAAGTGTGTCCAGCTCCTCAGTTGTCTAGTGAGCCAGTGGCTGCGTCCCAGGATTGTGATGTCCCTGATGTGTTCCCTGCATGTGCTGTCACTAGGGCTAAGTCTAAAGTTACTGGTGATTTAGAAGATAATGATGATGATGATGTTATCCTAGCTGACACTTTTCTTGCTAATTTGGACCACTCACCAGTTGAGGCAGTACCCCGTAGTGTTGATAATATGTATCGTCAAGAGTTGGTTGAGTTGCAGGTTGCTGACCCTGAGTTGAAAGGTCTAGCTAACTCTGCTTACAGTGAAGAAGAGTCAGCCGGTGCTTCTACTTGTTATTATGTAAAGTCAGGAGTACTTATGAGGAAGTGGAGACCCCCAACAGCATCAGCCGACTGTGAATGGGAGGTTGTACATCAAGTTGTCATCCCTCGTGTTTGTAGGCAGGATATCGTTAGAGTGGCTCATGATTCCAGTTTGGCAGGACACCTTGGAGTGAGGAAGACTTTGGCATGCATTTTGAAACACTTCTATTGGCCAGGTATCTTCAGGGATGTTTCCTGGTATTGTGAGTCTTGTCACACCTGTCAAGTTGTGGGGAAGTGTAATCAGACCGAAAAGGTTGCACCTCTAGTTCCCATTCCTCCTTTTGAGGCGCCTTTCACCCGTGTGTTGGTGGATATTGTGGGCCCTCTTCCTAAGACTTCTTCAGGATTTTCTTATGTGTTGACCCTGATTGATATGGCTACTCGTTATCCTGAAGCAATTCCACTTAGAAATATCTCAGCAAAGAACGTGGTTAAGGAAATGCTAGGGTTCTTCACAAAGTTTGGTCTGCCCAAGGAGGTACAGTCAGACCGGGGAAGTAATTTCATGTCAAATGTTTTCAAGCAGTCTCTGAAAGAGTTGGGCATCACCCAGATCACGTCTTCAGCTTACCATCCCCAGACTCAAGGAGCGTTGGAGAGATATCATCAAACACTCAAATCGATGCTCAAGAAATACTGTTTGGAACATCAGAAAGACTGGGATAAAGGTCTTCCATTCGTTGTGTTTGCTGCAAGAGAATCTCCAAATGAATCACTGGGCTTCTCACCTTTTGAACTATTGTTTGGCCATGAAGTAAGAGGACCCCTTAAGCTACTCAAGGAATGCTGGCTGTCGGAGGAAGATGACGTCAACCTGCTGGAGTATGTGATGAAGTTCAAAGAACGGCTGTCCACTGCTTTACAACTGTCGCGAGAGAATTTAGGAGCTGCTCAGGAGAAGATGAAGACTTGGTATGATAAGAAGTCCAGGTTACGCCACTTTCAGCCAGGAGATCAGGTTTTGATTCTACTACCGGTGCATGGGCAACCTCTTCAAGCCAAGTTTAGTGGTCCTTATTTCGTGGAGAAGAAACTCAGTGATGTCAACTATGTCATCGCCACACCAGATCGTAGAAAGAACAAGAAACTTTGTCACATCAACATGCTAAAGTTATATCACAGGCGGGACGAAAATAACCCAGTCTGCACTGTAGCTGTTCCACCCGAGTCTGCAAGTGAAGCTCTCCCATGCAGCATGAGCCTTAGTGATAGTTTGGGGAAGAATCCTGATATCATGAATGATCTCCAGACTAAGCTTTCTCATCTACCTCCCAAGGAAAGGCAGGAGTTTTCGGCATTACTGCAGGAGTACCCGCAAGTGTTCCGTGCCACTCCAGAAAGAACCACTGTGTTGATGCATGATGTCGATGTCGGAGACGCAAAGCCAATTAAATTGCCTCCTTACCGTGTGAACCCAGTGAAAGTTCCTCTCATCCAGAAGGAGCTTGGCTACCTGTTGGACCACAAGATGATTGAGCCCTGTCAGAGCGAGTGGAGTTCTCCTGTCACTCTAGTCCCTAAGCCAGGTGGGTCACAGTGGCTTTGCATTGACTACAGACGTGTTAATCAGATAACCAAAACAGACACTTACCCTCTCCCTCGCGTGGAAGATTGCATAGACAAGATCGGAAAGGCTAGGTACATAAGTAAGTTTGATTTGTTAAAGGGATACTGGCAAGTACCTATGACTGAACGTGCTAGGGAGATCTCATGTTTTGTAACACTAGGAAAGAAAATGTTATTGCAGATTGCTTATCTAGACTTTAGACAGATTGTTTTAGAGTAATAAGAAATTTCCTTTGTAAATTTCTTTTCTTTGTGGGGAGGTGTTACATAGCCTATGATTTCATCATCCTTTGTGTAATTTTAACGCACAGTATGCTGCATGTTTGATCACGAGCGTGTTCTGCCTCAGTCCCCCCCTTCTACCGTTATAGTAGAGTAAGTCGTCCTTTCTGTTGTTCAGAGCGGGATTGTCAACTCTTTGTCCCCATGGCTTCATTTGCGTGTCCTTCTTACAAGTTGTATCAAGCTCTGCTGGCCCCTATAGAATGAGCTCAGTCTCTGCTTCATTGCCACTTAGATCTACTCCTCATTTTGTTCACATCTCTGTCCTCCCCTGTACAGTTATTGTTATGAGTGCTCCGGAAGTCTCCAACCATCTAGCAGCTGTGTAATTTGAGTATAACTGTTATTGCATTTTTTCCTTGTACTGTATAGCATAAGGTGTTGATTTGTAGGCCTAGTGAGTTTTTTTTGTAATTTATGTAGGATTCATTTTGTCAGCCAGTTTTAGTACTATTTTGTATCTGTAATAATTTATCTTGCATTAACTGAGCATTACCCAGTGTATTTTCATTTTATCAGGGCTGACTTAGGTAAATTTATTCTTGCTATTTTCGTGTTAATAGAGGCTATTTGCAGTTACCATATATTTAATTGTTTTTTGCCATTACATTATCCTTATGAGTCCTGAATGTTTTGTTGTTAGTTTGAGCATTAAACTTTAACTTGTAATTTTACCTAACTCTTTTGTTTTGAACCTGGAACTTTACGGGACTGTAGTGATTTTTAGTATTCTCACTTAAAGTGTACATTATCTTTCTCTGTTCCGTAATAGTACCCATGCCGTGTCATGACTGTAGAGCGGTTTCCTGCCTTCCTCTAAGCTACTGCACATATTTCACCAATTCTTTGTACACTAGATATGCACACTATATTCACATGATTCACTGTCATTATTTTTAATAGCTGAATACTCACATTTGGTGCAGGGTAGAGGCAGTGTAGTTGATTAGAAACAGTAGCACAATATTCATTGGGCCAATGGCTGACAATGACCAGGAATGCTTCAGAAACACCAAATTTCCTATTGCAAACACAAAATCTAATCACAACAGTGCCCAAACACTATACACAAGCACTACTGGTATAGTGAAATATGTTACATGGCCAGGATGGGGGTAAGAGTGGAAATTTAAAGGGACAGAACTGCGCAGTGCCTTCCCCACTCACAGCTCATTTGGTACTGAATAACCTGTCCGCTCTCTTTCTGGTATCGGGACCCACAGTTGCCAACTCATTACTTTTGATGAGGAGCAGGGAAGCTATGACGCTTCCAGAAATGACGCCGATCGACAAAAAACTTTTCCTCTGATGAAAGTTTTTATGCTTTAATGATCCCAAAAGCGTCAATGTGTATTGTCGCAGCCAGACCCTAATGATGATAAACACGTCATCGTATACGAAGGGGTTAGATTACACCAAAAATATTCCCTAACACTTCCTAAAACCAATACTTCTCTTGTATTAATTTTAGGTGTAGGGCTTGGGACCTAGCAGGTTAATAATGACCTTGTTTTTTGCCCACTCGCAACAATTACTTTCACCAAATCTCTCGGTGCGCTCCGATTCGAATCAGAAATTAGAAATTTAGAGATTCTTTCATTGATCAGGGTATTGTATTAGTTTGACTCGAATTCAGTCAAAATTTTCAAAAAAAGAAGAAAAGCCAAACAGAACGTATTATTTGTTTTGAAAAGGCAAAACCTGGCTGCTCTCAGCAATTGTCGGAAGATACTGCTGCGCTATTCACTTAATCTTAGACCATTACTTCTTGTGCAGCCAGCTGTTACGCTAATCTGCCTTATAAAAAGTAGTTTCCTCAATTACGGAAAAATTATTGAGAATTACGGGTTGTCAATGAAATGAAAGTAATTGAGGAGTTTTATGCGATTTCCAAATTGCTGCCTATCTTTCTTGTAACTTCAGAATTGGCTGAGATATCCAATAATGTTCGCAGCCGTACTACAGAGTTTTCCTCCCGACCCCTGCCCCCATTTCTTGCTGCTGCGATAAATCTTTCGCTCGGGTACATATGTTGGGGGTCCAAGCTGTGACTAAATTTGGTGTTCGAGTGAGCAAAGCGAGGGAGAACAATTATTGCAGAAGTGGAGATGCAAATGCTTCTAGGTCTACGAAAATTGTACCCAAACACCGTTAACCATAAAAAAAAGTAAGAAAAATGTGTAATTAAAGGAAAAACATGCAGGGTGATCCATAAATAATGCACCTACCGGTATTTTATGTGTTGCGGGAACGGCTGACTCTGCTGGTGTGGGCGTGGGCGTGGCAGTGGGAGTAGGAAATGAATAAAGGATGCAGGATAGACACTGAGAACGCTGACTGAACCGTACCTGCAACACACAAGAAATCACCCAGCAGAGTTAGGTGGGATTATAGATGACACAGTTAGGCATGCTTTAGGTAATAATAGAGGTGGAAAGAGGGTCAGATAATGTCGCAGCTGTTAACAATCCAGTCCCTGAGGCCAACGGTGGTAGGATAAATGAGGTGAGGTTAGATCAGCAGCCTAGTCAGGTAGATCTGGCCTCATCTCAGGTACAGGTAGACAATCATGGGATTTCTGATGTGCGTGGGAGCGTCGGATTAGTGGTTCGTATGAGTGATACCATCTTGACTGAGAATTTAAACTATTTAAACAGTGCTAATTTTAGTATGTCTCACAGACCTGCTAGACCCAGATGTACTGTACTATGCATATTGTGTATATAAATGCAAGAAATATTATTTCAAGAGGAGACGAATTAACTACTAATGCAAGTGCCGAAAATTCCGACATTATTACTGTGACTACAAAATCACTTTATTGGACAAGTATCATTACAAAATACTTGAAAAACTGCGACTGCACAAAACCCGGGGTGGAGGGAGTTCTAATATGAATTTAAAGTCACAAATGCATTGTAGATCAGTAAAGTGAATTTTGAAATATACGATTCTTTGTATGTCGAAATTTTCAGTGTCCTATACAGACAGTCATAGTTAGATGAAGAAAACAACGAAATAGAAATAGGCATAAAAGACAAGGACAGCGTTATGTTCAGGGACTGTAATAGTCTGAATATTGACTGGAAATTTCATTTTGTAGACAAAGAAGTGAAGAGGTTGTTAGAACTGGTAGACGATGCATTTTAGGTCAGGCAGTGATTACACCGACACATGGTAATAATACTGTATGAAGAGAGAAACCTGTACTCTACACAGGAAAAATCACCTAATTAATTACCAATATGCCGAGAATCGAACCCGGGACACTCAGGTGGGAACCAGGCAGCATACCATTACACCACGACCAGCTAAAAGTTAACTAACGTTGTCACAATCTTGTAACCAACGTCCCTCCGTTCCCACTGTGGGCATCAAGAGGATGAGTTAACCCCCTGGCACTCGGGCAAGTAGATGCTTTTAATCTATCCCAAGCACCTACGGCAAGTCAGAATGAAGAGAGAAACCTGTACTGTACACAGGAAAAATCATGCCCAAAGTGGGGGCGGAGGGACGTCGGTTACAAGATTGTGATAACGTAACTTAGCTATTACCTAGCCATGGTGTAATGGTATCCTGCCTGGCTCTCACCTGAGAGTCCCGAGTTCAAGGCCGGGCGTATTGGTAATTTATCAGATGATTTTTCCTGTGTACAGTATAGGTTTCTCTCTTCATTCTGACTTGCCGGATGTGCTTGGGATAGATTAAAAGCATCTACTTGCCCGAGTGCCAGGGGGTTAACTTATCCTCTTGATGCCCACAGTGAGGACGGAGGGACGTTGGTTACAAGATTGTGACAACGTTAGTTAACTTTTAGCTGGTCGTGGTGTAGTGGTATGCTGCCTGGCTCTCACCTGAAAGTCCCGGGTTCGATTCCCGGCATATTGGTAATTTATCAGACAAATAATACCGTATTCTTGACTTTGCCATAGCAACACCCAGTGATCTAAGAAAATTGTGTGGTGGTGGGAATCTTTACAGCATTGATCATATCATCAGATCTGAAATTAACATAAACTGCAAGACCAACATAAATAACCTGGTTCCTAACTTTATTTAAAAAAAAAAAAAAAAAAAGCTCTTTTCGATTATATTAGAAACGAAATTTCCAACACCAAGTGGATTAAGTTGCTACAGGTGCATAATGTCGAAACTCTGTGGGAAATATTCAGTCGTCGACTGATGTCTCTCGAAAGAAAAAGTATACTGAGAATTGCCTGAAGAAATGTCACACAAACCAGAAGGATGTCAAAGAATGCTGAAATCATTGACCGCAAGAGAAAAGCATATAAGAAATATAAGCGTACAGGAAATCAGGATGACAGTAACGAATATTCAAAATTACAGCAATATTGTACAAAACTTATTCGGAAAACTACTGTACATGAGCCGACGAGGCGACAATTTCTTGTTAAGCAAATTCAAACCCCAAAATATATTTTTTCATTATGTGGAAAGTAAGAAATATGTCCAAGATAAGGCGCTCTAGTAAACTTTTATAAGAAGGATGTCAAAGAATGCTGAAATCATTGGTCACAAGAGAAAAGCATATAAAAAAAATAATCGTACAGGAAACCAGGATGATAGTAACGAGTATTTAAAATTACAGCGGTATTGTACAAAACTTATTCGGAAAACAACATGAGCCTACGAGGCGACAATTCCTTATAAGCAAAGTCAGACCTTAAAATATGTTTTTCATTACGCGGAAAGTAAGAAAAATGTCAAAGATAAGGCGCTCTAGTAAACTCGGAGGGCGATTTCGTCCATGATGACCAAACAACAGCAACAATACTGAAGACCTTTTCATGGAGTTTTCACAAAAGAAAACAGTGTGAACATTCCCATCCCACCACTGGTTTCCCCACGACCAGAAGGTGATAAGTTATCAATCAACGAAGCGACAGGATATGATGTATTATCTCCAGAAAGTCGACTCAAGCAAATCAGCTGGCTAAGACCAGATATTTCCTCGCATTCTGCATGAATTTTACAGACAGTAAGCTTTTCCTATAAATAAAATATTCAGCAAATCAGTAACTGAATTCAGAGTACTTAATCTGTGGAAGCTTTCTAATAAATCACATACCTAAAAAAAAAGGACGATAAAAAATTCACCACAAACTACCGTCCAATAAGCTTAAAGTCAGTACTTTGCAATATTATGGAAAAAATTGTTAGAGATAAAAATTAATGTTTTCTTTTATAAGCACAATCTTAAACCAGGTAATCAGCACGGTTTTTTTTAACCCGTGGAGAGCGACCATCCTTCCGTAGGTACCGGGCGACAAGCGACGATTTGGCTAAAATTTCAAGTCTTACAGGATTGAATGAAACACATCATCGTCTTGGACATGTTCGCAGGCATCCGGCAATATATATATATATATATATATATATATATATATATATATATATATATATATGTGACCACATAAAGTCACGTGGTGGTGAGATAAAATGGCCAGAAGATGAACAGCTGGTGGCGCGAGCAACGCGCCCACCACCCACGGTGATTGAGGTAGGTCATTGACCGGGAAAAACAGCCTATATTTACCAAGGCACTAACAAGATCACGTGATTACTGTATCATCAACTCTCTCTCTCTCTCTCTCTCTCCGACAGAGGGAGGGAGGGAATGGAGAATAAGAGAGAGAAGAGGGACGAAGTTTATGCCTTATCTCCTCACTCAAAGGGAGGCTCCTTTGCCATTCCCGTATTTATATATTCTCTCTCTCTCTCTCTCTCTCTCTCTCTCTCTCTCTCTCTCTCTCTCTCTCTCTCTCTCTCTCTCTCTCTCTCTCTCTCTCTCTCAGAAAAATGCCCTTTATCTCTGTCTCTGTCTGTCTGTCTCTCTCTCTCTCTCTCTCTCTCTCTCTCTCTCTCTCTCTCTCTCTCAGAAAAATGCCCTTTATCTCTGTCTCTGTCTGTCTGTCTGTCTGTCTCTCTCTCTCTCTCTCTCTCTCTCAGAAAAATACCCTTTATCTGTCTGTCTCTGTCTCTCTCTGTCTGTCTGTCTCTGTCTCTGTCTCTGTCTCTCTCTCTCTCTCTCTCTCTCTCTCTCTCTCTCTCTCTCTCTCAGAAAAATACCCTTTATCTGTCTGTCTGTCTGTCTGTCTGTCTCTCTCTCTCTCTCTCTCTCTCTCTTCTCTCTCCCTTTATCTCTCTCTCTCTCTCTCTCTCTCTCTCTCTCTCTCTCTCTCTCTCTCCCTTTATCTCTCTCTCTCTCTCTCTCTCTCTCTCTCTCTCTCTCTCTCTCTCTCGTGTGTGTGTGGTGCGTGCAGATCCCATTTCTCTCTCTCTCTCTCTCTCTCTCTCTCTCTCTCTCTCTCTCTCTCTCTCGTGTGTGTGTGTGTGTGTGTGTGTGTGTGTGTGTGTGTGTGTGTAGACCCCCTAGCGCCTGGTGTGGGGTTGGCGGGGTCACGGGAGGAAAATTAGTGTGCGCTCCATGGTGTCCGCGCGCGCGTGCGTACTCTGAGCGTATATGGGGCAGTGCATTTGTGGTATCGAGAGTTGCCACCTGCTCCTATTTTCCATACAAATTTCGACCACATATCCCTCGTGGCGCGGTTTTCGTACGCCTTTGAAAATCGCGCTCATTTGAGGCCTATCACTTTCAACTCTGGTAAGTCCCAAATGAAGCCTATCGCTCTCAACGGGTTAATAGCAGATCATGCCTCACAAATTAGCATGAATTTTTCACAAACCTATTCGATAACTAGGACACGAAAATGCCCTCGGATATCATCTACCTTTATTTCCAGAAAGCATTCGAGAAGGTCCCCCATCTAAGACTGTTAGAAAAACTAAAAGCCCACGGCCTCTCTAACAAAGTAAGGTCATAGATTGGAGATTGGTTAACTAATTGCAAGCAGTGTTAGTAATAAATGGCGAATCATCAGATTGGCTGGAAGTAACAAGTGGAGTTCTACAAGGGTCAGTTTTCGGACCAATTCTTTTCACTGTTTATATCAACGACCTAGAAAATTTACTCGTTTCTAAGGTAACGAAATTTGTAGATGACACAAAAATTGGAGGTAAAGTAATTACGAAAGCAGATTGTGACTATACAGAACAACCTGAATAGGTTAATTATTTGAAGTGAAAAATGGCAGATGAAATTTAACATAGACTACAAAACATTTTTTTTTCTAAAATGATTGTTAAGAAGTTGGAATGGCAAAAGTGCACAGATAAGGGTTGAAAAAAGCACAGAAACAAAAGAGCATTCAAAATGGGAGGAGATTTGGGGACCTATACCCATTACTTGATTCGTGAGGGTTTGGTGGCTGCGTTCGCAGATGGCGTTTCCCTGTGGACAGTAGGGGGAGGAGTGGGAGATGTTATATCCAAATAACTTTGCTAGTTCTCACCATATACTGCCAGTGAATTCTGGGGCTTTGTCAGAGTGTAGGGCTTCAGGAATTCCAAAGTAGGGGAAAACATGATGGACCAGGGCATCAGCTACAGCGGCAGCATGGTGTTCTTTGGCCAGACAAGCGATGATTAATTTTAAATGTGTCTACGAAGGTGATGATGTACTGGTAGCCTGACTTGGGTGGTAGGGGCCCCACAACATCTACGGAAAGCAACTGCCAGGGTTTGTGGGCGGTGATGCATCCCAAAGGGCCGGCAGTGCAGGTGGTGTCCTTGCCTAGTGCACAGGCTCTGCAGGTTGACAGGCTTTGCAGGACTGAGTGTTCTTCTTGGCAATGTTGGAGGGGCTAGGGGTCCAGTATGTGTCGTGGAATACCTGTAGGGGTTTTTTCATACCCAGGTGGATCCCGTTATCAGACTGGAGGTGTCTTATGGTGTCTAGGGCAGTGTCGGGGGCGAGGATGATGTGTCCTGACAGGGTGAATAGACGGTTGCCCTGACGGTGGAGTTTGCTGAATAGGTAAGGAGGGATCCAGGGGGGTTGGTCCTTGTTGTGCCACCGTTGAAGGAGCTCTATTTCTTGTTGTACTGCAAGGATGGGGAGCCGGGAGAGCCCATCGGCGTTGGTGTTGAGTTTGCCAGGGCGGTAAGATATTTCATAATTAAATTCTTCCAGGGTCTCTCGCCATCTGATCAGCTGGGCGCTGTGGATGTCTGATTGACGGAGCCATTGGAGTGACTGGTGGTCCGTGATGATCGTCACGTTCATCCCTGATAGGTAAGCCCGGAAGTGTTCAAGGGCCCAGATGATGCCTAGGCATTCCCACTTGGTTGCGGCATAGTACCGCTCGGCCTGGTTAAGGGTGCAGCTGGCACAGGTGATGATGTGTTCTCGTCCCTCCTGGACTTGGGCGAGGACAGCACCAATCGCTGTAAGGGAAATGTCAGTGTACAATGGGAAGGGTAGGGAGTAGTCGGGGAAGGCGACGATCGGGGTGGTGATGAGTTTGTTCTTGAGCTCTTGAAAAGAGGCCCGTCTCTCGTCAGTCCGGGTAAACGGTTCTCCCTTCCAAGTCAGGTCGTGGAGGGGCTTGGCGATGTTAGCGAACCCCTTTACAAATCATCAGTAGTATGAGGGAAGGCCCAGGAACACACGGACCTCATGGTCGTCTCGTGGTAGGCGAATATCTGCGATGGCACAGTTTGTCTGGGTCGGGGGCTATTCCATCTCTAGAGATGACGTGCCCCAGGAAAGAGACAGTTCTGGCGACCAGGACACACTTGGAAGGCCAGAGCTTGAGGCCAACTTGGCAAATCCTTTGGAAGAGTTTCCTGAGGCACTGAAGGTGCTTGGCCCATGTTTTACTGAAAACAATGACATCATCCAGGAATGCCAGACAGATTTCCTAGGTGAGGCCGCTAAGGACAGTCTCCTGCAGCCGAGAGAAGGTGGTGGGGGCACTGCAAAGGCCGAATGGCAGGACGTTAAATTCATAATGTTTCCCATTACTGGTGGAAAATGCATTTTTTCCTCTGTCCTCTGGGTGCACGGGGACCTGCCAATACCCTGACCGGAGATCTAGGGGAGAGAACCAGAAGGCACCGTATAGGGAGTCGAGAGAGTTGTCGATCCTGGGGAGAGGGGTGGCATCCTTAATAGTTACGTCATTGAGGCAGCTGTAATCCATGCAGAAACACATGGTGCTGTCCTTTTCTTGACGAGGATGACAGGGGAGGACCAAGGGCTGGTGGAAGGTGAAACAACGCCAGCATCGAGCATTTCCTGGACCTGCAGGTTTTCCTCTGCTCTTTGTTTTGGGTTCTTCTGCTGGGATGGTTGGCGGATCAGCGGTCCTGTAGTGTGTGTTTCATGTTTCAGGTAGGTGGTGTGGCTGATATCTGAGAGGCCTGACACAAAGAGGTCCTGAAAGTCCAGGAGGAGATGGTGAAGGGTGTCCAATTGGTGAGGAGAGAGGTGGTTGGGGATGGGAGGCAGTGGGCCAGGGGAGGAAGGGGAGGTGATGGGGCATGGCTCTGCTTTCCATATCTCCTTCCACGAGCCCCTTTGATAGCATGAAGGGGGACGTGGTGATGTTTCCAATTCGGACTGCCACAACATGTGGGGGGAGGAAGGTGGGGGACAGAAGACAGGCCGAGAGTGTTCCAGGTGGCAAGTCGGGGGAGAATAGGATGGATGTTCCCATGGGCCTGTTCAATGGCAGCCATGCTTCGTGTTAAGGGGGGATCGTTACGGTGAAGATGGTGGTGGCAAGGTAGGCCGGGGAAGGGGGGGAAGAGCTAGGTGAGGTGGGAGGTGGGGAAAGGGGCAGGGATGGGAGGGAGAGTGAGGCTAAGGGGGGATGTGGGATGGGGTGTGCAAGTGCACACTGCCTTGGGGGGGTCAGGGAGGGGAGGGGGGTTGGGGTTTTTGGAACTGGAGCTGCCGCTTGTGGCAGTCGATGGTAGCTTGTAGTTTCTGCAGCAACTCCAGTCCCAGGTATCCATCATAATTACAATAGGTGGAGTTGAAAACAATGAACTTGTGTTGTATGGATACTTGCTGGTGGGTGTCAGTGCGTAGAGCCGGCTTTCCCCACAGATGGGTAGGGGTCCATCCTCTGCATCTATGAGATGAGGTAACGTAGGGAAAAGAGGGCCAAAAGCTGACTTATGATGGGAGTAGAAGTGGTTGTACAGACATGACCTGGCCGCTCCCGTATCAAAGCCTCGCTTTTACCCCATTCAGCCTCATCTTGTCATAGACTGGGGGGCGATATCTGGGAGAGGTGGCCCCTGCCACCATGGGGAAGTGCGAAGGCACTCCTAAAAATCCAGCTGTCATTGGATTTCCTCTTCCTCCAGCTCCATTTCCCCGGGATCAGTGTCTCTGACAGGTGCAGATATGTCCTCGGGGCCCTCATTTTCTAAAAAAGACACTTTGTGTCGGCCAGGGGTGGTTAACTTGCACCTGGTAGCTTTGAGTTGTTCGCAGATGTCATGGAGTGGACATCGGTGGCTGCACACGGAGAACTCCCAGGGGTTGATTGAAATGAGGTTCTGGTTCTCCTTGTGGCTGAGGTGCTTGTTCGTGGGGTGAGCCCTGGGTAAGCTGGGTGTCAGCGTAGGGCTAGTGTCGGGTAGAGGAGGTCATGGCTTGTTGTGTGGCGTGGGCTTATTCGTGGGGAACTTGCTAACCACCTTGATTTGCTGGGGGGTGGAGCGGGAGGTTAAGAGTCGCCATATCAGCTGGATGTCCCTGTCCAGGTCCCCCGTTGGGTCGTGTATGGTGAAGTGCTCCTTGACTATACTGGGGAGGACTCTGAGGAGGGTGTTAAATGTTTGTTGTTCCCGGGTTTCATCATCTATCTCCGGGTAAGCGACGGTGACGAGTCGCCTGGCCTGGATCAAAGTATCGTCCAGGTTGCCGTTGTATGTTAAACTATCCAACTGGGATAGTGCCAATACTCTTCCTAGCAAGGGTGTAATTGCTTGGATTACCAATTTTGTGAAGTTCACCCGTGCTAACTCGGGGACGACTTTCAGTGCAGTATTTGACGCGGCTTTACCCAGTAGTGGTAGCATGACAGCCATTTTCTGCCTGTCATCTTCGAACCCAATATCCAGCAATGGCTTAACTATTGATAGATATGTGTGGATGTCATACTGTTCTGGGTCGAATTTGGGCAATTGTACGTGCAGTTTCGTTGCCATTTTGCTGAGTTCCCTGTTTGGCTCTCTCTGTTTATGCCCCGGTCAAGAACCACCGCTGTCCACCAGTGTTATGCTAAGCGTTTTTGGCTCGGCTTCCCGTCCTAAGAATGCCTAGGGTGTAGCTGGGTTCCCTTTCCAGACCGGAGCTTAGAAACAGTATGAGAGGAACAGGGCATAAAAACACAGGGCAACAACCTTACACATATAT
Source organism: Coenobita brevimanus (assembly GCF_032717465.1). NCBI lineage: Eukaryota > Metazoa > Arthropoda > Malacostraca > Decapoda > Coenobitidae > Coenobita > Coenobita brevimanus. The sequence goes on along the minus strand of NC_137020.1, from coordinate 18,979,842 downwards.
TGACAAATTCTTTTCTATGGAACAGGAAGACAGTTTACACAACATGCTAAACAAAATTAATACATAGGCTGGCAGGTGGGTTTCGAGTATCACACAGGATACTAGACAGACAGGAGTCTTAGTCTGGGTAAGGAGGCAATACACAACTTTCACAGTCCCTGCACAGGAGGCTCGTTTCCAGTGGGAAGGCAAATTATAGGTTTTACTAGTTCAGGGATATTTACTTTGACACTGACTCTGGTTCCTGTTTCACGATGGTTACATGTGTAGCGTCACTGATTTCTGTTTCTTGATTCACACAGGGTGGACGTGCACTGTCACAGAGTTATAATACCGACACTGAGTTTTGCCTCTCAACTTGCACAGAATGGATATGCACTATCCCAGGTGTTTTTCCTCACTTTACTGGATCTCACTATTCACTTACACCACACAGTCTCTGCCTCTCACTGTTGGTCTGGGGAAGCCATGTATCATAGTCACTGTTAGGTAATGTCACTGATCAGGCAAAGGGAAAGATGGGAGGCCTGGGGACTTACAGTCGTCAGCCTAGGGTAGGAGGAGTCCCTTCAGGAGTCCCTTCATCTCGCGGCCACGGGACCATCTGCAGGGGCGTCGTCTCTTGTCAAGGGTTTGGGCTGGGCGTGGTGAAGGGCCCTTCACTGTCGAGTCTGGGAATTGGGGTCTGGCCCTTAGGACTCGGGCCAAACAGATCCTGGAAGTGCTCCCTCAGGCGCCTGGTGGAGGAAGGGCGTCGCCTTCATCGGGGAGGGGTGAGGTCTCACCCTGGGATTCTGGGGGCATCCCCAGAGGTCTGTTGGCTGCAGTCTCCTTCCCATGGTGCCGCCGTCAGGTTGGTGCTGCGGCGTCGCTCCCGGCCAGAGTCCGTCAGGTGGAGGTCATCCTCGGGGGCTGACTGGATGGAGAAGAGCCTCAGGAATAAGCAAGCCTCTCTACCAGTCCTAGGGCAGAAGTCCTCATCCTAGAGGCTGCCTCGGTCTGGGTGGACAGACGGGCGGCCTGTGCTCCCACCGGTAGGCAGGGTTGATCGCAGGTCGCCCTCACACTGAGGAGTCACAGGGGGTGAGGAACTTTGGTGTCCCTCCCCGGCGCGGCTATCAGCCGTCGCTGGGTTCCCTTGGGCAACAGATGGAGGGCAGCTACAAGCCGTCCCTTCGCTGTCGGTGCGGCTTCCAGCCATCACCAGGGCTCAACTCCCTGACGGGAATGCGGACAAAGCGCGGCTATGGGCGTTCGCTTGCCTGTTGGTGCAGCAGTAGGCCGTTGCCGAAGTCCCGTGTGGAGGGCAATGTGTAGACAAAGAGTGGCTATAGGCCATCTCCTTCCTACTGGTGCAGCTATGGGCTGTCACCGGTGTCATGCCCACCGAGGCAACTGCAGAAGGAGAGGGGGCATACCTGTCTCTCCCCTCGTGCAGCTTTAGGCCATCACGGGCTTTGCAGGGGGTGTAGGCAGCACCTGACGGAGCGGCTATGGGTCATCTCCTCTTTGGCGGCCCGGCTATAGGCCGTGGCCTTTTTGTGTGTGGCTTTTGGCCGTCACTGGGGCCCGGCTATAGGCCATGGCCCTTTGGTCGGAGTGGCTATGGGCCGTCTCCTTGTTGGCAGAGTGGCTATGGGCCATCTCTTGCTTTGTGCAGCTTTTGGCCGTCGCTGGGGTGCTGCTTGGAGCTGAAGGGTCAGCTCCACCCCGATCCTGGTGAGGGCTAGCTCTCCCGAAAGGTAGTGCACTCTGACTGGGGTGGTCTCGTTGAGTGTACTCCGGGAAATAGAGGTGCACGGCCCAGGTGAATTCATGTCCGTATTGACTGGACATGCCACGTGCTCTGTTAACCCCTCCGTAGTCTCCTCCTGGGGGTTTGGTGGTGACCTGGGTTGCCATGGCTGGTATTTCAGTACACTCACGTACACCTTTTTGTTCTGGAGTTATAAGTGGTGAAGAAGAAAAAAAGAACAAAATTGGTATTTTTGCAGTTCGATTTTGCGACTCCTATGAAGATTAGCAAGACTTTGCGAGTAGTTTTGCACTTGAATAGCGAAACTCTTTTAGCTCATAAGCTTAGAACTAAGCTTTGCTACCATTTTCGCGCGAATGCTGCTATACCCTATAGCACGGTCCAGCAAATACAAGTTCTCTCCACAACCCCACTAAAATTTTCCCTGTCTGCGCATGACGTCATGAGAAGTGAGAGGACTGGCTTCATGTTAGATCTGGCCATCAGTCTGTTCCTGACCACTGACCAAAACTGACTTGGAGTGTTCTCCGTTTTCTCTCGACCTAGTGACTCTAACGTCATATACATTATACATTATCCACACTCTGCATTATGTGCAAGTAAAATACTTTTAATACATTATGACAAATCATTATTTTGTTAAAAAAAAGTGTGCACTTTTAGATAATATAGTTCACCATGTCTACAATCTTATGCAACTGTGCATTTTCCTTTTATTGCCTGTTTTCTTTTTCTCGGTCCCTTTCTCCATATCCTAATCCCCTCTCCCACTGCTGGTGACGTCACATAACCTCCATGCAGAGAGACCTTGTATATTCGCTGGACCTTGCCCTGTAGCATGGGACACCAGTTTGAACCTGCGCCATTCCCATTTACGGAGTGCTACCGCATTCCACGATAAACGTAAGGTGATGCACTTTGGCGACAAAAACATTAATTATGAATATCACATGTTCAGTACTCTACTGACAGAAGTAAAGGACGAGAAGGATTTAGGAGTTTTTATCAGTAACGACCTCAAAAACTCAAAACAATGTAGTCTATAGCAGCAAGTAACACAGCTAACAATGAGCTCGGCTTCCTCTCAAGAAACTTTGTTCGTAAAAAGCCTGACACAATCTCAAAGTTCTATACGCCATTAGTTAGACCACACCATGACAACTGTGTGCAGCAATGGTCCCCGAATCTTAAGAACGAAGACAGACTGGAGACGGTGCAGCGCAGAGCCACAAAAATGATCCTGTTGCTTCAAATTTTGCCCTACGAGGAATGACTTAAGAAAAAAAAAAAATCTTATAAAAAGAAAAGTGGCGACTCAGAAAGGATCTAATACAAGTACTTATAAAACAAATTTGGCGATGTTAGATAGGATAATTTCACTGAAATACGAGATGGTACCGTGACTGGAAATAATGGAATGAAATTTAAAAGCAATAGAAGCAGCACTATTATAGGGCGATGTTACTTTGTTATTTGCGTAGCGGAGCCATAAAATAGGCTACACGCAACAGCAGTTAGTGCAAAAACTATCCATACGTTATGATATTCGGCTAGACAAATATTCTGAGACTATAGGCTATAACTGTGTCTTATTGCCAGGACGAAGTGTATGCTGACGACTGAGAAAAATTTGCTTAATAATGAGAACATTCGGCGATCATGTATGCTTTTTCTTTTACGGAGCTATAGAATAGAGGTTACATAGTGCACTGCTGTTCCTCTTTTGTCTCCCCTATACAAATGTCCATGCTTGTTCTTTTCAACCAGGCTTGGTGTTCTCCTGTTCTTTCCTACAAGTTTAACCGAATGGTTTGGTGAGTAGGAGGGGGAAGCCTTCGTCTTATCTATCCTTTTCTCTTACACATCGGTTAGATCTTAGTAGAATTAGCCTTTTTTTTTCAACAGATAGCCTCGTCATGGTCCAACAGGCCTCCTGTTATCTGTACTTCTATGTACTCCCAAATGGAGCACCGTGGATAACTGAGAACTGGAATAGTACACCACCCCTTCACTACGATGGCATATTTTTATAATGTATTCTTGCTGCCTTCAGACGATTTTTTTCGGCCTTGCAGTGGATTAAAACACATTTCCATTATACCCATCCACCTGCAAACGTCTCCCTCTCACCCTCACGTAAACTATGCAATATGATCCGAGTTTGAGAAAAATGGTAGTATCTATGACGTCATCGAAATGAAGAGGCTAACACCTATGGGGACCATGCTCCAACAAAAGAATGAACACCAGCCAAGCAAGTAATAAACAGATGATTAGAATAAATGGCAAGTATGTAAATCAATAAACAAATACAGGGACAGAAAGATAGATAACTAAATAAAATAAAATAAAACAGGAAGGGACACTCAGGGAGTGCAACACCTTTGTCCATCAACTGACCATTTGACACTGCCCTGCGATCTTAACATTCGACAGATTATTCTCAGAATCGAATAATTTCATTCTTGCCCAACTCTTAACCTTTCCTCCAACTTTAACTGAAATTATGTCAGAAGTGTTTGAGTTGACACAGTTCAGTGACGGGGAAATTTGATCTCCCCCTGTGACCTTGACTTTTGATTAATAGTTTTCGGAAGCGAATTTCTTCTGTCTCGTTTTAACCCGAACCCTTCCATAAAGTTTAGTCTACATCAGATAAAAACTGCTATGTGACTGTGACCTTTGACCTACCTCTTTCAAGAACAATAGCACAAACTCCTGGGTAATCCTCAGCTCATCCACCAAGTTTTGTCAAAATCAGATCAAAATTGTTTAAGTTCTGTTCACCCACAGACACATGGGTCGAACTTTTACCATACCCTGTTACCCTGACCTTTGATTTATTGTTCCCGAATCGAATCCCTTCATGCTGCCCTGATTTTTAACCCTTTCCCAAAGTTTGGTATCAGTTTGTTAAAAACCGTTTAAGCTGACCTAGACCTTTGACCTGTTGTTCTAAAAAAAAAAAACAGTAGGTCTACCCTGGCCGACCCTTAACCATTCCAATCTGTTTGGCTAAAATCGGATGAAAAATTGAGTTATTTTGTTAATACCCATACAGTTCGTACGTTCACCTTGCCCTGTAACTTTGACCTTTGAGTGATTGTGCTCTACATCAAATCACTTTATCCTCACCTTATCCTCAATCATTCTCCAGAGTTTGTTAATAAATGGATAAAAATATTATTTAGCTAGGTCAACGTTTGACCTAGCTCTGTGACTCTGACATATGACCTATTGTTTTAAAAAGGAAGTGGTTTCTATAAGCGTTGTCCCTCCACCACTCCACAGAATTTGATTAAAATCGGTTAAAAACTGCTTGAGTTTTGTTAACACAAACACACACACACACACACACACACACACACACACATTCACACACAGCTGAAAAAACAATACCCACTCCTGCATCGCGAAACGCAAGTGTTGTAAAACAAACCGTGGGCTGAGTTGCAATCAGCACCCCTCACTACCACAAGAGAGTATCCAACAACGGTGCCACGGCGTCGCTGGCTGCCAAATTCTCGTGAGCTAACGCTGTTATTTACTGTTGAGTTGATGTTACAGTATATGAGTGTTCAAATCAGTACGGTGGTTGTGAAGTAATGTATTCGGTAGAAAGACACTGCACTGATAAACCCACACCCTCGCTCCACCACCCTTCTGTGTAACTCACTACACCACACGCTGTATTCACGCACGTCATTCTCTGACCCTTCACACTCTTGAACAGGTTCTGTTTACCCTGTTTTCACTGTTCACTCGGCAATGTAAATACATCTGGGGACCTGGATCCAGTGTCACTCTTGTGGGTTGTTTTCTAGAGGAATATGTACTAGTAGTAGTAGTAGTAGTTGTTGTTGTTGTTGTTGTTGAAGGACCCAGAGTCACCAGAAACGTGAACCTAGTGAACTACAGGCGGCAATTGCCCCCTCCTGCAGCTCACCATCCTCCTTTTGGAGGACAGAGAGGGAGGTGAGGGGCATTTGTTTAACTGGACACCTGAGCAACCCAACTAAACCAGTAACACCACACGAAGGCGTCCCTCTCTAGTCCCGCCCATAAACATTAAAGGCCGTATGATAAGTGGCATAAAGAGGCTTCGTAGTATTTCATCCTTGTATTTATTTTCCATCATAATCCTCAGTAACCTCTTGTATGCTACAGACACAGACTATGTCCATATTAAAACGCTATATTCATGCGAGACTGTAGCACCAGTCGAACAGGGCAGTACACCCGAGGTGGAAAGCAAGCTGGTGACAGGGAGATCTGGAGCTCCCATTTCACCAGCCCTGAGGATATGGTATCTCCCTTTACTGAACATTTTCAGTGCTTCCACTTACACGGAGAGTAAGCCAGCATACTCTCATAATACCTCTGCCTTCAACTGCCTACACTACACTATATGCACATTAGATATCACACCTATTTCCATTCCCCCTTAGCAATGGCCGCTGCATTAACATCAGCAAATGCGGTGGTAGCTTGGATTGCCACACCAGCAGGGTAGGGCTAGTGGCACAGGGTCCTCCCGGTCACTACCAAGCGACTGTGCTGACAACAACTATTGCAAACACAGTTCGTGTTCGTCAGAGGAGAAGTGCAGGTTCGGCCCTATACTTCAGCAAAATCCGTGGTCTTTGTGCCAACTTGAATTCAATTCAGTTTTTTCTTCAGTCAGTAACCTCGCAAGCCCTGTTCCTCACACAATCTCGAATCTCCCACTCTACTGAAATATCCCCATTTTGTTTTCCTGGTTACAATCTCCTCACAAACTTCCGTAACAAGGGTAGCACCCGTTGTTATATCAAATCTGAATTTGCAGTTGACACTGTTTTAAACATCACTTCAACTAATTTTGATTAATCACTGTATAAACTATATTATCTAAATATTACCAAATACTGTATATCTGTGTTGTCTCTTGCTCCCCCAGTGCTCTTCAGAACCCAGTGTATTTGACTCCATATCCACATGGTCGGCTAACCATAACTTCACACTTACTACTGGAATTACCATTTTGGGTGATTTTAATGTACATAATGTAGAATGGTTATTGCATTCTGCCAGGACTGACGATACTGGTCTACAATGTGAGCTGTTTGCAGAATCATTTAATCTCACGCAGTTGGTAAAGCCATCAACCAGAATACCAGAGTAGCTTGACCATCATGCCTATCTCTTGGATCTATTCCTGACAAATAATCCAGATCAGTACAGGATAGAAGTACTGTCACCACTTAGATCTTCCAACAACAAACTCAGCAGTGGATCATATGTCGGCTCCCCAGATCCTCCCCATCCTGAACCTGTCAGGGTGACCCGATTGTACTTTGATAGAGCAAACTGAGATGGATTCAGAAATTATCTTGCTGACATTCCATGGTAGTCTTTCTTCTCTAGTGACATCAGTTCGACCCACTCCCACATTAATGACTTAACACAAACTGGTATGGAACTGTTCAAACCAAGTCAAAAGTTCGCTAAAAGATCGGATGCCCCAAATTGGTTTGATAGCAACTGTGCCAGAGCAACGGCCCGAAAGTCATTAGCACATGACTCTTATTTAAAATAAAAAACATCTGAATCACTCAGTCAATTTAAAATTGCTAGAATCCATGCAAAAGCAATAATATATCTCGCTAAATCGAACTTTCTTCACAACCAAGCATCCAAACATCAGGGGGAGGCAGTGGCAAGGGGGAGGCGGTGGCTCAGTCAGTAGAGAGGTGGCCTGCGGTCCTACCAGACCCAGGTTCAAATCCCCACTGGGGCAGGGAACAGTTTAAAGATTTGAATTTCACATAAAGCAGACTTTACCTATCTACCAGAAGACCCGCTGACATTTTGTAAAAATATCCCCGCTAATACCAATACACCAGTCCTGTATGAGACAGCCCTAGCATGTATTCAATATGGACGGTGGGTGTCAGCACCTAAGAGGTGACATGTAGAGGTGTATGATATGTTGGAGGACTACTGGGCCTTGGGAGCAGGCTGTGAAGCCTATGCCCAGAGTCGAGCGCATAAAAAAAAAAAAAAAACTACTAAACAATCACAATGACAACAGAGTATTACAGTCACACTGACAATAGAATATTCTGGTCAACTCTCAGTTCTTTCAATAATTAAAACAAGCCATCACCCATTTCCCCACAAAAATCTTCAGACGGTAAAAATACAAATGAACGCTTGGTAAAGCAAATATCCTTGCCAGTACAATTGCCAGAAAGTCTACATTAGAGGAAGTCAGCCAGAACTTTCCAGTACTAGAACTTGACCTTACCGAAATTGCTCGATTTGAAATACAGACCAGATGCGTAAAATCCATCCTAGGCAATTTACCAACCAATAAATCTCCAGGCCTAGATGGAATTCTCTTTTTTTTTTAAGTGCACTCCTGAACTTGCTTCTGATCTAGCTAAATTATTCAAACTATGCATACATACTTTTTCATTCCCTAATTCTTGGAAAGAAGCCAATATTCACCCAATTCTGAAGAAAGGTAGTTCCTCTGATCCCTCTGATTACAGACCAATAGCTATCACGTCTTTTCTTGGTAAAGTATTTGAAATTGTAATGAACTAGCACATAGTTAAACTTCTTAAATCCAACAGCTTAATTAGTGATAGTATGGATTCCAACAACAAAGATCCATCACTGATATACTCAATCTCCTGACACACCATCAATCAATCGATTGACCAACATGGAGAAACTCATCCAGTAGCCCTTGATATTTCTAAACCTTTTGACACAGTGTGGCATCATTCCCTGCTATCTAAACTCCCTTGCCTTGGACTAACGTCTGTTATTTCCTCTGATTTCCTCGTATCTCAGTGCCAGAAAGATGAGAGTAAAAGTAGATGATGTATATTCCAATTTCCACTCAGTTAATGCCGGTGTGCCACAAGGATCAGTTCTAGCACCAATCCTATTCCTAATTCATATTAACCAAAGGCCATAAGCCCGCAAAACTGCTCCCTCCAAGGAAAAACAAAATACAAGAGAGAACCAAATTCAAGATCCAATAATTTTGAGATGCCTGGATACACTGAGTTTGAAAGACTGGAGATCATAGGAAGCAGGAAATACAGACAGAGGGAGACAATTCCAGAGTTGACCTGTTGCATAAATGAAGGACTGGGAGTAACAGTTAACTCTTGCATTAAAGAGCTAGACCAAAAAGAGATGAGAGTTTGCTGCTACACGGGTGCTACGCACCCGTCGTAGAGGTGGAGGAATGCATGCAGCCAGTTCAGAGGAGCAGTGACCATTGAAGTAACGATGGAAAAGAGATAAAGATGCAACAGTGCGGCAAAGAGACAGAGGTTGAAGGGAGTCAGTAAGAGGAGGAGAGTTAATGAGACAAAAAGCCTTTGATTCCACCATATTGAGAAGAGCTGTATGTGAAGAACCTCCCCACACATGAGAGTTGTACTCCACACAGGGAAGGATAAAACCCCTGTATAGAATCAACAATTGTGCAGGGGTAAAGAAGGAATGCAGTCGACTTAGCACACCTAAAATCTTGGAAGCAGATCTTACAAGAGATGTAATATGATCATTCCAAGACAAGTCCCAAGTAAATGAAACCCAAAGCATGTTCAAGGATGATGCAGGATTAAGCTGAATATTATTAAACATTAGTGGTAAACCTGCGGAAGATTTTGTCGGGTTGATAGGTGTAAGAACTGAGTCTTTGATGCATTAAAAACAACAAGATTATTTTTACCTCAGTCAGAGATATAAGCCAAGTCAGACATTAGGTGTGCCATAGCCTCATCCCTTGTTTGTTGAAGTAACTGCTGAGATGGGCGTTGCGGGAACCGAATGGAAAGGTGAAGGTTGGAGTCATCAGTGTATGAGTGGATAGGGTTAGATGTACAGCTTAGAAGGTCATTGATGAATAAAAGGAAGAGAGTTGGTGATAGGACAGAGCCCTGAGGAACACCACTGTTGATATATCTAGGAGAAGAACGATGGCTGTCTACAACAGCAGCTATAGAACGACGAGAATGGAAGCTAGAGATGAAGGCACAGATAGAAGGATAGAAACCGTAAGAGGGCAGTTTGGAAATTAAAGATTTATGCCAGACTCGATCGAAAGCCTTTGAGATGTCAAGTGCAATGGCAAAGCTTTCGCCAAAGTCCCGAAAGGAGGATGACCACGAGTCTGAAAGGTAGGTGAGAAGATCGCCAGTGGAGCATCCCTGACGGAACCCATACTGACGATCAGAAAGAAGGTTGTGATAGGAAAGATGCTTTAAAATTTTTCTATTAAGAATTGACTCAAAAACTTTTGAGATACAGGATGTTAAAGCAATTGGACGATAGTTAGGGAGTTGGGAATGGTCACCCTTCTTTGGCACTGGCTGAATGAGAGCAAACATCCAGCAAGAGGGAAAGGTACAAGTTGATAGACAAAGGCGAAAGGTGTAAGTACAGAAGCACAGTTCTTGAGAACAACAGGAGGGACTCCTTCAGGCCCATATGCCTTGTTAGTACTGAGCCCTGTGATGGCAGAAAAAATTTATCATCTGAAGAAATTTTAATGTCAGACATGAGGAAGTCAGAGAGGGGAAGTGATGGAGGAACAGCACCGGAATCGTCTAAGGTGGAATTGGAGGAGAAAGTCTGAGTGAAGAGATCTGCTTTATTAGTAGAAGAAATAGCTACAGAGCCATCAGAGTAGAAAAGAGGAGGGAAGGATGATGAGGTAAGGTTGTTAGAAAGGTTTTTGGCAAGGTGCCAGAAGGAGCGGGAAGAATTCGAGTTGGAGAATTGAGAGCATTTAGTACAGATGAAATTATTTTTAGCAGAGTGAAGAACAGGCTTAGCACGATTCTGGCAGAAACGTAAAGATGATGTGATTCAGGGGTGGGTTGGCTCCGGTACCTTTTGTAGGCCCTCTCCTTGTTGCGGACAGCATTAAAACAAGCGTGATTAAACCAAGGCTTTCTTGCATTAGTCAAAGGATATGAGAATGGAATGTATGCTTCCATGCCTGAGAGAATAACCTCCTTAATGCGCAAGGCACACTCAGATGGCTCCTGGGCATGAAAGCAATAATCATTCCAGGGAAAATCAAAGAAGTACTGCCTGAGGGCCTCCCAATCCGCAGCTCCAAAGTGCCACGGACAACATTTCTTTGGAGGGTCCACAGGCCGTACCGGAGGGATAGGACAGGTTAAGGTGATAAGGCTGTGATCGGAGGAGCCCATAATCCCACTCATTCATTTCCAGATGACTCAACACTTCGCAGTTCATTCACACTTAAACACCCATTCACAAAGTTTAATATGTCGAAGTCACAACAGTACAGCCATCTCCATAAATCAAGATTTACCTAGGATCACTGAATAGGGAAAAAATAACCTAGTTTCATTTAATGCTAGTAAAACCAGATATACACAGTTTACTAATAGACAGATATTGCCAGATTCCTATATTACCTTCAGTGCTACTACTGTATATTCGTATCTCCAAAAGTATTGAATTTCTCCGTGTTTCATTTAACAATGCCCTCAGTTGGACCTTTCATGTCAGATCACTTGCTAAACCGCCTCAAAGAAACTTGGATTATGGTACAGAGCTCATACCTTTTTCACTGACGAGCAGTTAGCTGTAGAGTATAGGAGTCATGTGGGCCTCTAGCTGGAATAATGCTCACCCTTGTGGAATGGATGTGGAGAGGTTGCATTAAAACAACTAGACAAAATTCAGAACAAAGCTGTTAAAATTATTAATAATCCAGCTATAACAAATAAAATACCTCCCCTATAGGTAAGAAGGAATGGTGCCTCCCTTGCATTATTTTACAGATATTTTTATTGCAAATGCTCAGACGAAATTGCATCCATTGTGCAATGTCTCCATGCCCTCCCTTGTGCTACACAGACATCTGGTAGCACTCTTCACTGGACTGTCACACTGCCATACTGCAGAACGTGTGCCCATAAGTCTTTTAATCCACGAACTGCATCTCTTTGGAACTCGCTTCCCCAGAGTTGTTTCCCCAAAAACTTCAACCTACAGCTATTCAAATCCAACTGTTAAAGATTTCTTATGAATGGAGGACACCAGTAATCTCGTGCATGGATTTTTTTTTTAATTCATTATATTTTCCCTTCCTCTGGTTTGTTATTTAAAAGAAAAAGGTGTCGTGTGCAAAATGAATCGATTAGGAAGAGGTGCTACGACGCCTCCCACGCCACTTACAATACGGCATAAACTTCTGTCTCCTCTTTCGTTATGATGACCTGCTTAAAATTCCATCTGACCCTTGAGTTTATGTAATATTAGGCTATCCGTGGAGTATCGCCCAACCTGCCATAAACACAGAAATGGAGGTTTACAGCACATTATTATTATTATTATTATTATTATTATTTTTGTGGGAGGGAGGTGGAAGGAAACACGGGTGAAACAGAGGTGAACTTTATTCCCGACTAGTTTCGCCTGTGGCGTCTTCAGGGGTATTGAAAAAAAACTTATGGATTGGCTGAGCAGAGCTTATATGCAGGTGATGGGGAATCACCTTCTGCCGGGTGCCAGAAAATGCCGTCCTGAGTCCTCTCCCAGCTGTGCGTCACTCGCTAGACGATCCTATCCCCCAAGGGTATCATTAAGGCGGCCATTCCCTCCACGCGGCAGCCACCTTAGCTGTTGTTTTTGACCATACCATATCTCCTGTCCTCTGGTTAATATTTTTATTGGTTGTGATGAACAAAGATTCCACTACTTTTCTCTGTTGATTTGAGAGTCCTTTCTTTAGTACTGAGGCACTGTTCCACTGTGGTAAATGACCTTTCTCATCAATGTGGTTGACTAATGCACTACTAGGTTTGTGGAATCTCACGTCTGCCCTATGTTCTTTTATTCTTACTTCAGAACCTCTGCCTGTTTCTCCGAAATGGCTGTGGTCACATCAGCTGCATGGATTCTTGTACACTACGCTGTTCTCACTTGTTATATTGCGTCTCTTCCCTTTTACGTTATCACGTATTCGTTGTCCCGTGGCACTAATGATATATCCTGTGTGGAGTAGTGCCCTATGTAATTCAGTGACAATTTCTGACTGGGAAACTACTAGATACTTATTTTTACCTTTTCTCTCTTATTTCTCTATTATGGACAATGCCTTTACCTTTAGTTTGACCAGGAGACCTTTGGGATATCCCAGTTTGATGAAAGTCTCAGTTATATGCCGACATTCCTCTCCTAAGAATTCCTGGCTGCATATCCTTGATGCTTGTAGGAAGAACCCTATCACCACTGCTGTTTTTGTTCCTCCATCGTGTGCACTTAAGTAGTGAATAAAATCGTCCTTGTTAGTGGGTTTTCTGTGTATCTATATTTAGCCTTGCTTCCTGATCAAGGAATCTCTTTGTCCAAGAAAGGTAAGATACCATCACTTTCTTTTTCTACCATGAATTGTATTTTCTGGTGCATTTGATTGAGTCCCCCTTAAATCCTTTCTCTGTTGGTGTTACAGTTTGTGATCACGAGAACGTCGTCTACTTATCTGTACCTCTTAGAATTGCCATTTATGATTTGTTTGTAATGTTCGTCCTCGAGCATTTCCATAAACAGTGACGCCATCACTGCACTTAGTGGAGATCCCATGGCGAGACCATGCTGCCTGTACTCACACTGGTTGAATGTAAGGCCGCTTTCACACGAGGCCACCGGTGGCTACAATTAGTTGTCTCCCATAGTTTTCAATGGAGCCTTTCATATGAGGCCACTGCGGTTGCCCAGCCGGCAACCAGCTTACGGTGGTGGCTCACTCGCGCATCTATTGTCTGCCACTGGCGGTTGCTGCCACTCGCTATAAAGCATTGTTTCAAATCGGAGCTTTCATCCGGCGCCACCAGTTGCCACCAGCAAGGCAAGGAGAAGGAGCTCTTCCTGTGACGAATTCTTTAAACTGAGAACCGTGCCAAGGAGTGGCATGAGTTCAGTGGAGGACACTAGTTGCTGGCCACTTCACAGTGGACCACCAGTAGCAGCCACTGGTGGCCTCGTGTGAAAGCGGCCTAAAGGAACCGAACCTAATAAACATTGATACCAGCTTTATATAGTCTGTTTTGCGAATGGGCAAGTCCTCATCGGTAATATGGTCATAGGCTTGTTCACTGCTTCTAGTAGTGACCTAGAAGCAGTGAAAAACGCTATGGACCTACCCGTTCTCAGAACAGAGTAAACAATGCTGGTATGGATGTTTGATAGGTTCGGTTCCTCTACATTCAACCAGTGTGAGTACAGGCATATGAAGGTCTTACCATGGGATCTCCATTAAGTGCAGTGATGGCGTCATTGTTTATGGAAATGTAAGCCAATTATCGATTCATCCAAGCACACTGCCTCTGAACACATTCACATTCAATATCTGAAGTAGTCTTTCATGGGGAACTTTATCAAATTGCTTTTGAAAATTGAAATGTACAATGCCAACAGATCTGATCCCATAATGATTATATATTGAATATATCGTAGAAGAAATCCAAGAGATTGGTAAGGCAAGACCGATTATTTAGAACACGTGTTGTGAATCTCTGATGAGATTATTTTTAAGTGCATAAACACCTACTTTCGGCATAAGATGATCCACCGGTATACATGGAGAGTAATGAGGAGGATGGATGGTGAACTTGTTGAACGAAAGGCAATGATATACTACGTGTGTGTGGATGAGCGAATGAGAAGACAAGTGTTGGATGCAAGAGTGTGGAGGGGGTGGGGGAATGGAGTCTCGGACCATTACTTAGTGATGGCCAAGGTAGAGCTGCAAAGAAAGTGGTTGAGGAGACGAAGGGGAAGACAGGAGGAAGCAACTCCTGCGAGAAGAGTGGAGAAATTGCAAGATAGTGAGAAAATGACAGAGTATAAGAGCATAGTGGAAGAAAGACTGGGAAGGTATGAGCTAGAGCAGATGGAAGGGGTGGAAGACGTATGTAAGATATTCGCGGAAGAGACAGGCGCAGCGTGTGAGGCGGTTTGTGGAGTGAGGAGGAGATGCAAGGGTGTGCAAGGGACAGCATGGTGGAATGATGAGGTGAAACGAGCTGTGGAACAAAAGAAGAAGGCATATAGTGAATGGTTAGCAAGTAGAGGTAGGGGAGAAGATGAGAGAGAGAAGAGAGATGTATATGGGAGCAGGAGAAGGGAGGTTAAGAGACTGGTGAAGGAGAGTAAAAAGAAAGTGGATGAGGAGTTTGGGAGGAATCTGAGTGTGAAATGGAGGAAGAGTAAGAAATTGTTTTGGAAGGAGGTGAAGAAAGTAAGGCAGTGTGAAAGGGGAAATAGTAGGGGAGTGAAAGATAGGAATAATAGATTGTTGGTGGAGAAGAGAGAGAAACTGAGGAGATGGAAGGAGCACTTTGAGGATTTGTCGAATGTGGAGAGTGAGAGCAGTGCGAGTATAAGTAGTTGGGGAATGGCTGGGAGAAGAAGAGATGAGAGGAGGGAGGAAGAGATCAGTAGGGCGGAAGTAGTGGAAACGATGAAGAATATTAAGTTGGGAAAAGCCCCAGGAATTGCTGGAGTGTGTGGTGAAATGCTTAGGTATGGGGGTGAGATTGTTGTGGAGTGGATATGGAAGTTGTGTAGATTGGCTTGGGAAGAGGGAAGGGTTCCAGAGGACTGGAAATCAGGTATAATTGTTCCTTTATACAAAGGAAAAGGAGAGAGAGAAGTATGTGGTAACCATAGGGGTATTTGCCTACTTAGTGTGACTTGTAAAATATATGGTAGAATACTCATTTATAGGGTTAGGCATATGACAGAGGAGCTAGTTGGAGAAGAACAAGGGGGATTTAGGAAGGGAAAAGAGTGTGTAGATCAGATATTTGTTCTAAGATGTTTAGTGGAGAAGTATCTAGAGAAGGGAAAGAAAGTGTATGCTGCCTTCATGGACTTGGAGAAAGCTTATGACAGAATAGATAGGCAAGGTATGTGGAAGGTATTAAGAATATATGGAGTGGAGGGGAAATTGCTGAGTGCTGTGAAGAGTATGTACGAGGGAGCTAGGGTTACGGTGCGAGTGGATGGTGAGCTGAGTGAGTTCTTTGATCTCAATGTGGGACTGAAACAGGGTTGTGTGATGTCTCCATGGGTGTTTAATATATACATGGATGGGGTTGTAAAGGAGGTGCAGGGTAGGGCAGTGGATGTGGGGGTGGCTCTAATGAATGAGGGTGAGATTTGGAAGCTTACGGTGTTGCTGTTTGCTGATGATACAGTACTGTTGAGTGAAGATGAATGGGAGTTGCAAGGTTTGGTGAATGAATTTGGGACAGTGTGTAGGAGGAGGAATCTGAAAGTTAATGTAAACAAAAGTAAAGTTATGGTGTTTGAGAGGAATGAAGTCACAGAGTGTGCAGTGAGGTTGGATGGTGAGGATATGGAGAATGTGAGTGCATTCAAGTACTTGGGTAGTGTGATGGGTAAGGATGGAACTTTGGGGGATGAAGTGTGTGAAAGGGTACAGCAGGGAATGAAGGTTGTTGGTACACTGAAAGCAGTGATGAGAAATAGGGAGGTGAGTATGGAAGTTAAGAAGTCACTGCATGATAGTATTGTGATCCCTACCCTGACGTATGGAAGCGAGGCATGGACCTTGCAAGAGGGGAACAAGTCAAGAGTGAGAGCAGTGGAAATGAGTTACTTGAGAGGAGCATGTGGAGTGACGTGGAGGGACAGGTTGACGAATGAAGAAGTGAAGGAACGCTGTCGGGTGGATGTGGATGTGGTTGAGAAGATTAGGAGAAATACACTGAGGTGGTTTGGACATGTGAAGAGAATGGAGAACGAAAGACTGACTAAGAGGGTGTATGTAGGTGAGATGGAGGGAGGGAGAGGGAGAGGTAGACCGAGGATGAGGTGGAGGGATGAAGTTGAGAGGTATATGAGGGAGGGGGGGGGGTGAATTGGGGGGAAGGTAGTCAAATGGTGGGTGACAGAGCGACTTGGAGGCGTTTTGTCTGCGGCCACCCTTTGCGGGATTAGGGCGTCGGGCTATAGATAGGTAGATAGATAGATAAACAAACTTATCTCTGAGAATAGTTTCTAACAACTTGCACACCACTGAAGTTAAACTTATTGGTCAATAATTTTCTGGCTGAGATTTGTTGCCTTTTTTAGATATCGGGACTATATTTGCTAGTTTCCACTCACGAGGCACCTTACTGTTTCTAAGTGATTTGTTGAATAGCTCAGTTAATGGCTTCGATATTTCATCCACTGCTTCTTTTAGAATGAGCGGATATATTCTATCTGGCCATGGTGTTTTACTCACTTTAAATTTAAAGATGGCAAGTCGTACATCGTTCTCACCAACAGTAATGTCGCTAATTATGTTGCCCTCTTCTCAGATAACAGGACAAGCAGTGGGAGTGGAATATGTATTTTCAACTGTAAATACAGATGCAAAGAAAGTGTCGAGAATTTTAGCCATCTCTGTTACATATTCGGTATACTCTCCATTACTGTGGCTAGAGGACCAGTTGTTGGTGATTTTACCTTCTTGTTTCTGATATAGCAGAAAAATTCTTTTGGGTTGGACCTACTGGTACACGCAATATGAGTTGCAAAGTTTTTCTTATTTTGCTTTATTTATTTTTTTATTTTATTTTATTTATTTTTTTTGACGAAGAGCATCATATTTAATTTTATCACCTTGATTCTTTGTGGTAATATAATTATTGTGTGCAACTTTTTTAGCCCATAGGCAATGCTAAATTTCCGTATTTCGCCATTTGGGTTTATTGTTTCCAGTAGGCCGTCTGTTTCCCACTGGAAAACATAATGTTACTGTTTTACTGAGAATATCTGTGAATAATTTCCATGTTTCATTCTTATCTACTGTTTGAACAATGGGATTCCAGTCACTAGAACGAATACGTAATATAGTGAAAGGGAAGAGACGCAATATAACAAGTGAGAACAGCGTAGTGTACAAGATTCCATGCAGCTGATGTGACCACAGCCATTTCGGAGAAACAGGCAGAGGTTCTGAATTAAGAATAAAAGAACATAGGGCAGACGTGAGATTCCACAAACCTAGTAGTGCATTAGTCAACCACATTGATGAGAAAGGTCATTTACCACAGTGGAACAGTGCCTCAGTACTAAAGAAAGGACTCTCAAATCAACAGAGAAAAGTAGTGGAATCTTTGTTCATCACAACCAATAAAAATATTAACCAGAGGACAGGAGATATGGTATGGTCAAAAACAACAGCTAAGGTGGTTGCCGCGTGGAGGGAATGGCCGCCTTAATGATACCCTTGGGGGATAGGATCGTCTAGCGAGTGACGCACACCTGTGAGAGGACTCAGGACGGCATTTTCTGGCACCCGGCAGAAGGTGATTCCCCGTCACCTGCATATAAGCTCAGCCATTCCATGAGTTTTTTTCAATACCCCTGAAGAAGCCACAGGCGAAACTAGTCGGGAATAAAGTTCACCTCTATTTCACTCGTGTTTCCTTCCACCTCCTCCCGCACTTTTCACAATACCTCTACATTATTTGTTTCGTTTCGTTTTTGAAGGCTCCAATATGCTTGCATGCTTCGGCCTTGGTCACCTAATGGGCACTCCATGCTGCTCCATCTCTGGCAGCCTCCCTGTTCAGTCCCTTAACCCTGAGGTCACACATAATGACCTTGTCCTATATCTTTATCGGTCTACCCCTCGCAGTCCCCCCCCCCCCAATATTAACGCTTCTCACTTTCAGTACCCAGTTACCATCCCCCATCCTCTCCACATGCCCAAACCACCTCAATTTACCTTTTCTTATCACACTAATACACTCCAGTCTCATCCTACCTCACAACTCTTTCATCGTAAACCTAGTCACCAACAGGCCTTGCACTGAAGGACGCACTGTACGTCTACCTAATCACTGTCATTTCTGTACGTTTGAGCCTGCGAATATCCTCTTCCTTTACTGCCCAGGTCTCACCACCATACAGCAATACACTCCTAATACATGCAGCATGCAAAGATCCATTAGCACCTATGGGAAGCTCTCTCGAAGCCAGGAGAGGCAACAGCTCCCTGAACTCCTTCCAACCACTTCTCACTGTAGCCACAGAGTTAGCTCCAGTCCCACCTCCAGCACATAGCATGTCTTCCAAATAACAAAACTCTTCCACACACTCAAGAGACTCACCAGCGAGTTCAATCCTGTCGTGTCTGACAATCTCCACCTGCTCTGCCCTACACACCGCACACATGAAATCAGCTTATCTCGCAGTCTACCCCTGATACCACTACAACTCTTATGCACCCACATACCTCAAACACTGCACAAGATCGAATTACTTCCCACGACCTTGTGGCAAATTGCACATGGCCACTCACCCTCTTCTTTGACAGTACCGCCACCAGCCCTTGATATCTTCACTGTTGTTTTATCTACATTTACTCTAAAGCCCCTGTGTTCCATACCATCTCTCCACTTCCTAAATCCTTATTATTATTATTATCATTATTATTATTATTATTATTATTTTTATTATTATTATTACTTTACCTATGGCCCCATATGATTCCATCCACGGAGCATCGTCATATGAATTATATATGGCGCTCCATGGAGAACCTACGAAGGAGCGACGTGTCCAAATTCCATCAGTCCCTCCAGCATGAATGTCTCTGTTTCTATTTAGGTGCGTTCGGCCTAACTCCGTACAGCTCCTATTATCATTCAGGGCTGTAGAGGCTTTTCCAACCGGAATGAGGAAGAGATGATTAAATACAACCAACATTAACCCTTTCACTACGAGGGGTGTCATCTAAATGAATGGAAGTCTCCTGGTTGTGGCAGGAAATGTACTAAGTATGACGAAATATTGCGGAAAACTCTGTGAACTAAGCAACACAGTCCGTCGTAAGCTGGAATATAATACATGTGGTTTTATCTTTCGCAAAACTATTATTTTAATAAT
Source organism: Coenobita brevimanus (assembly GCF_032717465.1). Classification (NCBI taxonomy): domain Eukaryota; kingdom Metazoa; phylum Arthropoda; class Malacostraca; order Decapoda; family Coenobitidae; genus Coenobita; species Coenobita brevimanus. The sequence continues at coordinate 18,960,128 of NC_137020.1, read as the reverse complement.
AATAATAATGATAATAACTAGAACACTCTAAAACTGTCCAAGGACAGTTTTGGTAACTCCCAGTTCTGTCCTCTTGTACAGGTCAAAGTACATCTTGAAAACGTGTGTTCATCCTGCAACAACATACTGCAGGGTTCTGTGGAAGCCAGTGTAGGTTTGTTTGTTTGGTTTTAGTTTTTCGGGTTTAACATATTTGAAAGACACGTTTCATAAACCAATATGTCCACCTGGACAACACTGGTTTCTGTTTAAGAAAGAATGAGATGCTGAGCATAGAATATACTCATGGCGACGACGGAGAATAACAGGCTGATTGGGTCCATTTCAAGCACTGCATTCCGGCCATGTCCCAGGTATAAGCCATAAAAATTTCAGCTGTTTATCTCAAGCATTTCTTGAGTTTTGAAATAAGAACTGATTTTATTTTTTCCCTGATGCCTTCCGGATAACGTTGGTCCGATCATGTTGAAACTTGATCAGATGAAGCGGCCAATGAGCCAGATAAGATGCCAAAGTTTGAAGGCTCTCGGTCAAAAAGCACGCGAATGGCAGCAGTTCAAATCTTTAGGAGAAAGAATAATAATGGTAATAAGTAGAATAAGAATACTGACAAAACCACTGTAACTCCCCAGTGTAATTGGGAGCTATAATAATAATAATAATAATAACGAGATAACCTGTGACCCGGCAGATGGAAAGCATGCACCGATCTTACCAGCCTCATCATTGTCAATCCCTTCACTCCGAAGTCGCACAGTTATATTATTCTTGCTACCATAAGACAATTTTAGCCAACGTAGGGAAAATGTCTGGCACAAGAGTGATTAATGAATGACATATCTAACACCTCATGTTCGAAAAGCCATGCTGAAGGTTAATTAAATCGTCTGGAGATAGCAAAGACAATGAAAAATACATCGTCAGATTAAATGAGCTACCACCAAATACTTGTTTTCATTCGTGTATCGTGACAGCAAGATTCCCAGTTTCACCCTTGATTACTCTATTTCTTTTCTCAAGCAATATTTGCAAAACTGTCATAAGCCGCACTAGTGTGTGTAATTATTGCCCTAGTCCTTTGTATGGCTAGAGCATTATCACGCCTTTCTATGCAAAACAGTTTCATGGATAAGAGAACAAACGATCTTTTTGTGTGTGTGCGCGTCCTCCTCTGGGCTTAGGCTTTTAACAGTCCATTCCTTGTGGTCCAGCTGCCCTCCTGCGTAGTGCATGAGGCTGAAGTAAAAAGGACGCAGTAAACAACAGAAGATAAACCACCGGGTAAAAACAGCTTGAAATGTTGCTCAGTATGGTGGCCGGGCCACCATACTGAGCAACATTTCAAGCTGTTTTTACCGTTGTCTTCAGCGTCCGCTGTTTACTGATGGCTATTATGAAGTGCTGACCAAGTGGTTAGACAAATGATGTGTTGTCTGAGAGCATATGAGTTTATTCCCAGGCTGGGAAAAGGATCATTTAAAATTTGGTATCAAGACTTGATCATTGAAGATTTGTTTAGCTCCGGGGAACGTCTCCTCAAGTCTATGCCGAAAGTTACACACACACACACACACACACACACACACACACACACACACACACACACACACACACACACACACACACACACACACACACGACATATGGCTGTCGCAGCTGGTTTTCCTGTGATTTGGTGCACCTTGAACCACATCACCTACTGCAGACCTGAACGGGAATGTCCTCAGGCGTGTCGCTGCCCAGTAGTTTACACCGATTGTAGTCGATCTGCTTTTTTACCGGACAGAACTGAACCACTCCCTAAATTTGAAATTCAAGGTTGTGTTTGTATAAAATTCAATGAAGCTTAGTTAAGGGGTAAGAAAGAGTCTCCCTGGTTACTACTGAAATCAACCCTCTAATCTCACTACGTAGTCATCAACTAAGCTGAAAGGGATTAGAATCGTCGTCAAGTTATGAAAGCGTTCTTTAGTATGAGCAGCACACGGTCACTGACCAGTTGCCTTGGGCTAACCTTGCGTCTGCTGCGTTAGTAAACCCTCACAGCTGTGGCGCTCTGCCACTACCTTGCGTTGACTCACATACCACTGGCCACCATCTTCCTCTCCATTCCTACAACCAAGGACACTGAGTGTATGTCGTAAGGCAAGGCAAGTAAGGCGACATGATTAGTGCAACTGAATGAGGGTTGTTTTACCCTTGTACGCCACACCGTTGCTATTGCTGGAAGTGAGTCTGTTTCCTCATGAATCATTGAAGTGTCTGGTCACAAACACTTTTTTTACTGGGGAGGTACTGCATAGGATTTAACCAATGGGTACAGTACCGGTACATAAGCCTCCACATCGCTTAATATTTTTCAGAAGTGCCGGTGTTTGGACCTACCTGTAACCTTCATATACACTCTGGAGAGGTTGTGAGGTACTTTGAAACTGTATGAATGAAGATAAAATTATAAAAAAGAAATTTCATGCACAACTAACCCCTTCAGTCCGATGTCGTAATTTATTTAGTGTGTTCTTGCTGTAGTCACACTATTTTATTCAATTGTGGGAGGACATCCTGAAAAAAAAAAAAAAAAAATAATGAGGACTGTATGTGATTCCTACAGCTCGAAAAGCAGCCCAAATACATATACAGTAGTCTGGAGATGGTATGAACAAACAAACAAAAAGTCATTTGGTTCAAGGTGTTATACTGAAGAGAGTCTGCGAATACGGCCCTAGTGTGCTTTGAAGGGCTCACTTTGAACGTGGGTAGGTACACACATGGCACACACCTAGGACTGTAATTATAAACTTTTCTAATAATAATAATAATAATAATATTAATAATAATAATAATAATGGTAAATCTTGCTTCTTAAAAGCACCATTTCTTCTAAATAATTCACTAACTCTCAAAACCGCGAGATGCGACGAAATAACTAGCAATTCACACTTAATAGTGTTGCTTATGTTGTGCCTAAGGTTACCTGTCTTATACATTCATCTCCACTCACAAAGCCACCACACCCTTCTATACCAAACTAGAGTGAACAATAAATTGAAAGAATTCAAAAAACAAAAATAATGTATGATAACCGAAAATCGCCATGGTGACATTCATTGTATAAAACTGTATAGGAACCATCACACATTTAGTTTCTGAACTGGGAATGGTGAAAGTTAAGTCTCACAGCCGACTCCCTCTCATAACGTTTTAGCTGCTGTTGGTGCTGCTGGTAATTTATTAGGTTAACACCAGAGAATACTGTGCAAGTAAGAGAAATCCTAAATTTTAAAGACGTACAAAGTAGTTCAAGTAATCAATTTCCGCCCACAAATTGAGAGGCTTCAAAAATCTCTCTGGGTGTTCCTTTCACCGCTATTGGTTCAAATAAGCTTTTTATGACGTTAACACTAGACAGTTATGTACAGATGAGATTAATCGTGGCAGTAAGTGTTTAATTTGCTTCACGCTATAGATAGCCATGTTGTTCTCCTCGGTAGCAAGCAGAAGCAATGGAGAGAGAGAGAGAGAGAGAGAGAGAGAGGAAATGGTTATGGAGATGCAGGTACTACCTCCTCGCCTGCTTTTCTGTCTATGAACTTTGCAAATTAGTCTGGTGAATCCGATGCAAACGATCCGGATGAAACTGGTAGGTGGCCAAGTAAAGTTATCTCTGTTTTTAAATGTGTCTGTTCCTTGAGGTTCAGCAGTCCTCGTGCTGTGCTTGCATTCTCCTTCACATACCACCATTTCGGTACTAGTACCCACCGTCCATTCTAAATGCATGTTTAGGGTGTGTCATTTAGGACTGGTGTATTTGTATCAGCAGGTTTGTTTTTTTATGGCATGCAGGTGGATGTTATGGAGGACAACTAAATTCCGCTTTAGCGAAATTCACTTCATCAAACTGTTCCCTGCCCCAGCCTGGGACAGACTTTAGTTATTTCAGACAACAGAAGACCTCTCTAACCCCTCGACTGGATGAGAAGTTGGAGAAGCGGCAAGACTTGCGTTACTGATAGAGCCTCTCTTATTTTAATATACACACCCATTCCCCGTTTGTTGATTCTCTCTCTCTCTCTCTCTCTCTCTCTCTCTCTCTCTCTCTCTCTCTCTCTCTCTCTCTCTCTCTCTCTCTCTCTCTCTCTCTCTCTCTCTCTCTCTCTCTCTCTCTCTCTCTCTCTCTCTCTCTCTCTGTACACAGTTACCGATAGTACAATACACCATTGTCTCCAGTGAACATGACGTAAGGAAAACAAGACCTTTGTTGCACTGGGATTCAGAGGCAGGTTAAGGGCACTGGGATTCAGAGGCAGGTTGAGGGCACTGGGATACAGAGGCAGGTTGAGGGCACTGGTATACAGAGGCAGGTTGAGGGCACTGGGATACAGAGGCAGGTTGAGGGCACTGGGATACAGAGGCAGGTTGAGGGCACTGGGATACAGAGGCAGGTTGAGGGCACTGGTATACAGAGGCAGGTTGAGGGTACTGGTATACAGAGGCAGGTTGAGGGTATTGGGATACAGAGGCAGGTTGAGGGCACTGGTATACAGAGGCAGGTTGAGGGTACTGGTATACAGAGGCAGGTTGAGGGTACTGGTATACAGAGGCAGGTTGAGGGTACTGGTATACAGAGGCAGGTTGCACTGGGATAGAGGCATAAGGGAAGAGAGTCCTGGAGCAAGAGGGAAGATGGGTGAAAGAGAAAGTGGAGAGTTTGAGAAAAGGGGGTTGAGAAAAAAGTTGGTGTTAAGAAACGGGGAGTGAGAGGAAAATGGGGAGTGAGATGAGAGAAAAGAGGAAGTGATGAAAAAATGAACGCGAGAAAAACGATGAGTAAGAGAAAAGGGGAGTGAGAGAAAAAGGAGAAAGAAAGGGGGAGTGAGAGAAAAAGGAGAAAGAAAGGGGGAGTGAGATAAAAATGAGTGAGAATAGAGGGGAGTTGAAAGGGGAAGTAAAAAAAGAGAGAGAGAATTGAAAAAATCGGGAATGATAAAAACAAGCAGAGTGAGAAAAGGGATGAATGAGAAAAACTGTGATTAAGATAAACATGGGGAGTGAAAGAAAAAGGAGTGAGTGAGTTGGAGGAGCAATTGAATAATGAACTTCCCGCAGAACACACAAGGTTAACATAAGAAGTTTTAGAGTTTTTTGTAATGCCTCTTCCTTAGCTATTTCTCCTGCACATTAAACCTTAGTATCGTCTTGCACGCCACTGACGCAAGCTATGCCGATACGAAAACAATATAAACAAAATACAGAAGAATGCTAACGTGCAATATGCAAAATAAATCGTTGAGGTTGAGACGCCCAGAAGCCGCCTATACAGTCTTGAGTACGCTTACTGTAAACCCTACAGTACGGTGACACCTATTTATGTTACTTTCTTGCTGCTGTCAGACCTAGTAACCTTGACATTTGACTTTTCTCGGTTCTCAAAGTCGAATCCTTAACCTTGCCGTACGCTGAACCCTTCCTCAAAATTTTGGTCTAAGTCGGATAAAAACTGCTTAAATTGATATTGTCCTGTGACTTTTACCTTTGGCCTATTGTTCTAAAGAACAATAGGTCATAACCCCTTGGCTGATGCTCAGCACTTCCACCAAATATGGTGTAAATAAAATAAAAACTTATTTTTTGTTCACACATAGACATACGAGTCAAACTTTGATCTTGTCCGGCGACCTTAGTCACTGACTGATTGTTGTCAAAATCGAATCCCTTCTTTCTTGTCTTACCCTCAACCCTTCCACCGAGTTTGATTTAAATCGAACAAAAGCTTTTTAAGCTGATTTTCCTATGTCAAACTTTGGTCGAGCCCTGTGACCTTAACCTTTATTTTTCTCAAAAACGGCAGGTCAGCCAAAAGGGTGGCCGCAGACAAAACGCCTCCAAGTCGCTCTGTCACCCACCATTTGACTCCCCTCCCCCCAACTCACCCCCCCCTCCCTCATATACCTCTCAACTCCATCCCTCCACCTCATCCTCGGTCTACCCCTCCCTCTCCCTCCCTCCACCTCACCTACATACACCCTCTTAGTCAGTCTTTCATTCTCCATCCTCTCCACATGTCCAAACCACCTCAGTGTATTTCTCCTAATCTTTTCAACCACATAAATAAATAAAACTGCTTGAGTAATATCTTTCACACACATATTATCACACAAACACACACACACACACACACACACACACACACACACACACACACACACACACACACACACACGTCGAACAAAACATAAAACTGGCTTTCCATTCATGAGTGCAGTTGCAATTATGTTGTGTCAGCGGACGGCCGCTGCTTCCCTCCTAGGGTTGTACTGTATTTTCATTCGCTTAGGGAACTTCTTACAACTTCTTCTTTAGTGCTGTATTTTATTACTACATTTTTAATATTGTACTATATAATTTACAACTATTAAACATCGGTATATTACGCATACATGATATACATGATCAGGAATAATTTGTATTATAATTCCATCTACCATCAGGCGATATTATTCACTTGAGAGTAATTCATAGAAACCTTAGAAAGTTAATCCTGTCGCCATTACCCCTCTCATGGTCGACAAAACTCTTGCAGTCTGTTCCAGCTGACACCAGACGATAGCATTTTCACCTGAGACTGAGCATAGGAGCCTCAGAGTGTTAATATCGACGCAGGTTGCATAACTATCACCGTCGAGAGTATTAACGTACTGTACCATTCACAGAAAAAGACTGGTAAGGAAGAGGTGTCAGGCGGCCTCCCAGGCCCACCAGAATACGGATCTTAGTGAGTCAGTCAGTCAGTTGGGGAGTGAGTCATTTAGTGAGATGGCAAGTGAGCTAGTGAGCCTGTGAGTCAGTTCGCGAGTGAGTAGGTTAGTGAGTGACTGAGTTAGCGAGTGAGTGAGTCAATGAATTAGTGAGTGAATTAGCGAGTCAGTGAGTTAGTGAATGAATTAGTGGGTGAGTTGCCGAATGAGTTGCTGGGTTCATCTGTGCTGATGTTGACCTTGATATGGTACCGTAGAGGATGAGCCTCGTTACCCATGCACATACACACAATCCCTCGTGCGCACACACGTGGCATACATAACACACACACACACACACACACACACACACACACACACACACACACACACACACCTGGCAAGCAAAGTACACATGTATACACACTTCTGGTAAACACAATGCACAAGCACACACACATTCATGCACATACATACACACGTGCACACACAAACATACACACAGTAACACACTAACACTTGAGCAGGCAAACACACTCATACATACACACGCTCACAGTCACACATATAGACATATATTTGGACTTACACACACACACACATACCTGGAATAAATAAAACACGCACCATATACACCAGCGTTAGATAATAGCCTTCATAATCCCCTCACTAAGATGACACTTCTCTCTCTCTCTCTCTCTCTCTCTCTCTCTCTCTCTCTCTCCACGGCGTTATGTACCACTTCCTCCAGGCCCTTCAGACTGGATGGGTCAGACGTAGCCTTCATCAACCCTTCACTAATAATCTTTCTGAAATACGGTCGACTGATTGCAATGCGTGAGAGATATAGAAAAGTGTAATCGTAGTGAAGTGCTTATACTGCCTGAATGAATGAATGAATGAGTACCCAAACCAACTGACTGAATTACCAACTGACTGGCTGATTGAAAGTGTACAATGACTGACTTACTGACCGTATAAATGAATAATGAAGTGACTGCCTGAATTACTGAAACAGACTAACTGACTTCACAATCGTCTGACTGAATGGCTGACTGATTACCGTAACTGACTGCTTGACTGGCTGTCTAATTTCCTAGCTGAATGAGTGAATAAATGAATTATTGATTTATTAATTGATCAACTAAGTGGCTGACTGATTAACTGACTGATTCACTGACTAACTGACTGAGCGACTGACTGATTGATTGGCTAACTGACTGACTGACTGATTGACTGGCTGTCTAATTTCCTAGCTGAATGAGTGAATGGATGAATTATTGATTTATTAATTGATCAACTAAGTGGCTGACTGATTAACTGACTGATTCACTGACTAACTGACTGAGCGACTGACTGATTGATTGGCAAACTGGCTGACTGACTGATTGACTGGCTGATTGACTGACTGACTAGTTGATTGGCTGACTGACTGACTGACTCACTGACTGACCGACTGACTGATTGATTGGCTGACTGACTGAGTGACTCATTGACTAACTGACTGACTGATCGATTGACTGGCTGATTGGCTGACTGACTGACTGACTAATTGATTGACTGACTTACTGACTGACTGACTGACTGATTGATTGGCTGACTGACTAACTGATTGATTGACTGACTGATTGACTTACTGACTGACTGATTGACTGACTGATTGACTGACTGACTTACTGATTGACTGACTGACTAACTAATTGATTGACTGACTGAAAAATTGACTGACTGACTGACTGACTGATTGACTGGTCGACAGACTGACTAACTGACTGACTGACTAACTGACTGATTGACTGACTGACTGACCAACTAACTAACTGACTGACTGACTAACTGATTAACTGACTGACTGACTAACTGACTGATTAACTGACTGACTGACTGAATGAATGAATGAATGATTTATTGACTGGCTGAGTGACTGATTGCTGGATGACTTTCTGGCTGCCTGACTGACTGCCTGATTGACTGAATGATTGATTGACTGACTAACTAGATCACTGATTGACTTTGGCTGACTGGCCGATTGGCTGAGTTAATGAATGAATGTTTAAATGAATGAATGAATGACTAACTGACCGACTGTCTAACAGACTGACTGCCAAACTGACCGACTGTCTTACTGACTGATTGAGCAACTGACAGACTGTCTTACTGACAGATTAATTATATGACTGACTCATTACTACCACACTCACAAATTAACTGAGTAACTGAATAAAAGAGTTACTGCGACTGTGATCAGCTTATCGGTCTACTTGTGCACCACAAACACCACGCCCTCACTCATCACGTCAGTCCTCCCATCAGCTTTGCATCAAATTTATATTCCCGAATGGCCTTATGAATTCCGTATCAATATTCACCAAACATGCCGTCAGTGTCTCCTGCTCTCCCATTGGCCGAGGCGGTGGGAGTGACGCCAGCTGTCAGCCAATCACGGCACAGGATTCCCATGACATCGAGAATGCTGGGCTGCGATTGGCTGAGGTAAGCATGATCATAAGTACCACTAAATTTCGCTCCCCATAGCATCATCTTCAAAGTCTCTAACCGCTACGTTGGAAGAAAAAAGTACGAAGGGATATGAGACGTTTTGTGGCATGTGTAGTGGAGAAGAGCTGGTAGGTGGGACTGTGAAGAGGTAACCATTAGGTGCTTGGCTTCGCGTGGACGTGGACGTTTCGGAACAAAGGTGCTTCTTTACTTCGTATTACTACCATCAGTATTCACTACTACTACTACTACTACTATTATTACAAATACAGCTACTATTACAGGAACTACTATAGCTACTATTACAACTACTACAACTGCTATTACTTGTACTACTGCTGCCACTACTACAGCTACTATTACTACTAGCACTACTACTAACACCACTGCTACTACCAAGATTTTCAATTCATATAAATTATTACCACCACCAACTACCATCAGTATTCACTACAGTTACTAGTGCTATTCCTGCTACTACAGCTACTGTTACAAAAACTACTACAGCTACTATTACAACAACTACTACAGCTGCTATTACTATTACTACTGCTGCTACTACTACTACTGCTGCTACTACTACTACTGCTGCTACTACTACTACTAGCAATGCTACTAACACTACTGCTACTACCAAGATTTTCAATTCATATAAATTATTACCACCACCATGCAATATTACCACTACCACCACAACAACCACACATTTATACAGAATTTTTTGTTACCATACTCACCACTCTTACTTCATCACAACCATATCTCTCCTTGAGCTGTCACCACACTTCCCCACACGACTCCTTTTCATTAGCACAATATTTCTGACACATGCAAACGGACGTCTTATTTTTTATATCATCCTCGTTACTTACAGACGATTTTATTCAGCTCAGTAGAGACTTTTCCAGTGAAGAAACGCACTCCCTACCTAAATAAAATCGTCAGAGTAGCTTGAACGAAATGCACAACGTCATCAAATCAAAGAGGTTAAGCATGAGCGTTTCCTGTCATTTTTTCTACGTAATAACCACACCGTTATACCTTTATGCATCCATCCTTTAACACCAACACAAGTAAGTCATTTGTATTTTTTTAGTGTTCCTGTTACAGACTCTTTCATTCGTCTTGGGGAAGCAACGTTGTAGTGAGGGGTTGAATGGAGCTATATGTAACATTACAGATAAGTGTCGCTCCTAAACAAAATAAAATCGTATGGCGATAACAAAGATAAACAAAGAATACGTCCATGTAGTAAAGAGGATACTTGTATTTCGTGTACATTTTTATGGCGCTACCTTTACCTTGTGCTCCAGCCCTCCCCCTACACACACCACCACCACCACCAAGAACAACAACAACGATTTCATTATATCCATAGATTGGTCCCTTCAGTACGATGACTTTTTAGTTAACTCCTGCTGTCACCAGATGACTGTGCTATGAATATGGGAGATTGTTTGAGCTGGACGGGTCATACACTGCATAGCCTTCGTTAAGCTCATCAGTACAACAGGTGTTTCCCGAATTAAATGCATTGGGCTGGAGGTGGCAAGCGTAAAGTGATACGCAATAGTAGCGACGGGATTAACACTCACGTCATCACTTTGCCCTGTCAAGTAGGAAGACGAATTTATTTGCCTTGCAACCTCCAGGCGACTTTGTTCAACTAAAAAAAAAAAAAAATCCTGAGAGGTCAGTAAGGGCTACATCTAACTTCTTTAAATTTGAAGTGTTCTCTAAGGTGGGTGAAATCGTTTGGTGGCAGCGTTTACTTATGACGATTTTATTGAACTTAAGAACTAGAAAGGATAGGCTTTCATCAACCCCGTCACAACTAGAGACCTTTTCTTAGCTGAATAAAATAGTTGGGAGGTTACAAGATTAACTACAATATGTTGGTAAACGCTACATGATTCACAGGCATAACTTCGATATTTTCCAAAACATAGATTGACCCGCTCATGATGGGAACAGCTCAGATATTCTATTTGAACTAAAACCAAATTATTTATTCATCTGAGAGTCGAAGGACCCTGAAGGTGTTGATACTGATGCTATTAACTCTTTCATGCCCGTGATATCTTTATTAATCAGTTTCAGCTATTGACAGACGATTTTACTCAGCTGAGAGTAAAACCTAAGAGCCTGAAAGTGTTAGAGGGATAATCTCATTCTGCTGTTTCCAAACAGTTCTTTCAGCTACGCTAGAGGGTCTTATTAACTGAATGTGTTTGATATAGTCTTCATTAATCACTTCCATACAAGACACCCTTCAAAGCTGAGTAAAATCGTCCTTAGACAGCAAGACCACAATACAGAGAACGTACTTGTATTGAAGGTGTCAGCGCATTTATATCCTAGCATCATCATTAAGTTTTATTTATTTCATCAAAATCGAACCTCACCCTCACGTCATAGTTGTCAACAAGTGTGTAGGCTTATCATTCATTTATATTAATTCCGTCAACCTCAACACCCAACCCCACACTCGTGCGTAACACTTACTTAGGCTTGATTTCTATTCAGTCCTCAGCCGCCAAACATACACTCTCTTACGCCAATTCTAAACCTTCAGCTTATCGCCAATTTCAGTTCATTTCGCCAATAAAAGTACTTATCTTCAATCAACCAGCCGTACTGCCTACTCCAACAACTAGCTCTAGCCCCTTCACGGTCACCACTACTACCAGCACTACCACTGCTACTACCACCCTACTACCAACACTACTACTGCTACTCCCACCCTACTACCAACATTACCGCCGCCACTACCACCTTACTACCAACACTACCACTGCTTCTATCATCACTACTACCACAGCCACAACCATCACTACCATCGCACCTATTAACATTACCACCACTGCTACCAAACTTACTTCTACTACCACTGTTACCAGTATTGTCATCACTCACAACTACCAGTACTGCATTAACTACCACTTCTACCATGACACTTATCACTACCCCAACACCCCAACCATTCCCACCACCACTGCCACCAACACCAACCACTACCATTACCACTACCACCACACCCACAGCCACCATAAATAACCACACCCACCACCATCAAAACCACTACCACAACCATTCCCACCACATCCACCAGTACTACCACACACACACACACACACACACACACACACACACACACCAGTACCACTGTATCATCACCAATCAGTAACACCACTACTACCACCCCCACCATTACTACCATTACTACCACCATCCATCACCACTACTGGGGGAGGAGGTGGCTCAATCGGTAGAGAGGTGGCCTGCAGTCCTGACGGACCCAGGTTCGAATCCCGGCTGGGGCAGGGAACAGTTTAAGGATTTGAATTTCATTAAATCAGGCTTTACTGGTCTACCAGAAGACCCGCCGACATGTCGTAAAAATACCCCCGCTAATACCAATACACCAGTCCTGCATGAGACAGCCCTAGCATGTATTCAATATGGACTGTGGGTGTTAGCGCCGAAGTGGTGACATGTAGAGGTGTATGGCATGTAGGAGGACTGCTGGGCCTTGATAGCAGGCTGTGAAGCCTATGCCCAGAGTCGGACACATTAAAAAAAAAAAAAAAAAAAAAAAACCGCCGTCGCCAGCACCACCACAAACACAACCATCATCAACGTAACCACCACCACCACCAATATAACCACCTCTACACCATCACCACCACACCCACCAATACCATCACAACCACCGCCGTCACCACCACCACCACACCCACCACAACAACGGCAACCACCATCATAAGCAGTGCCACCACCACCATAGCTTCCACCATCACTATGACCACCACAACCGCTGCCACCATAACCACCACCACCACCAACAACAACAACAACAACGACGACGACGACAGCAACAACAACAACAGCATTAAAGACAACATCAACAACATTAGCCAGCCATTCATACAGCTAACGTTTACCACAAGTCTGTGGACCCAGTCACATTCAGTTCTGTCTATCCTTACAATCACCAAACTGCCATCAGCGGTCTACCACTACCAGCCACCAACACCATTATCACCACCACCACCATCCACCACTATCACCATCGCCCAGTACCACTACCCACCACTACTACCACCGCCTACATTAATACCATCATCTATTACTACCACCACTATTACCACCACCGACCACGACCACCACTACTACCACCGCCCCCCACTACCGCCACTACTGTATCATCACCAATCAGTAACACCACTACTACCACCCCCACCATTACTACCATTACTACCACCATCCATCACCACTACTGGGGGAGGCGGTGGCTCAACCGGTAGAGAGGTGGCGTGCGGTCCTAACGGGCCCAGGTTCAAATCCCGGCTGGGGCAGGGAACAGTTTAAGGATTTGAATTTCATTAAATCAGGCTTTACTGATCTACCAGAAGACCGGCCGACATGTCGTAAAAATACCCCCGCTAATACCAATACACCAGTCCTGTATGAGACAGCCCTAGCATGTATTCCATATGGACGGTGGGTGTTAGCGCCGAAGTGGTGACATGTAGAGGTGTATGGTATGTAGGAGGACTGCTGGGCCTTGATAGCAGGCTGTGAAGCCTATGCCCAGAGTCGGACACATAAAAAAAAAAAAAAAAAAAAACTACCCAGAACTACCACCACTACCTCTACCACTACCACCACCACAACTACTATTACCACCACCACCACCGCCACTGCCACCACCACCCACCACTATTAGCCTACCACCATCTATTGCTACCATCACCACCCACCAGTACCACCACCACCCACCACTACCATCACTTAATCGCCACCCACCAGTACCACCACCACCACCACTACCACTACCCATCATTACTGCCACTATTACCATCACCGACCACTCGCACCACCACTCGCCACTGCCACCACCATCCACCACTGCCGCCACTGTCCACCACTGTCACCACCACCTGCCATTACTTCCACGACTACTACAACCATCCACCACTACCATCATGCCACCAGTTACCACAATCACCACCACCCACCACTACTACCACCGTCCACCAGTATCACTATCCCCATCCGCCACAAACACCCATCCCATCAACCTCCAGCACTAACCACCACTACCAGTCTCCCTATCATATCCCTATTATCAGACCTTCTCACTGTTGGCCCTTGTAGTACTGTTGTTCGTTCAGGCGGCTCCCAGACTCCTACTCCTCCCCAGTGCACTTACGCATCTGACGTTGGCATCTGTTTCGTATGTTCCTTGTACAAATTGTGTCATTTTTAATTACTTCATTCCGAGGACGTCCCTTTTACCTTTGGTAGTGCTGCTACCAGATTAGTTTATTAACGTCATTTTTATCATACCTTTCCTGCAACCAGAAGAGTTTATCCAGGCTTAGAACAGACTGACGATGAGGGGTTAAATTCGAGAATCACTGCTGTGCTGAATTATCGTCTTTAGAAAACTAGAAGAATATGAGAAAGATATCACCGTATGAAAAGGCTCAGGAAGACTTTGATATCATACAGGAGAATATGAAAGTGAAAGAAGCAGAGCAATCAAGGTGGAAGAAACCAAGTAAACTGCTGAATATGTGCAAGAATGCCTCGTGTACCCCATTTTACCGCCAACCACCTCCTTGTATTATCGTCACCTCTGCAGGCTTCCTTTGAACGCCTTGAAGCAAGTGGCGAATTCTACTTGGTTTGCCCTTGCTACTTCCAGACAAGTTTATGTAACTTGGGCTAGTTGAAACGTCTCTCCAGAACTGAATAAAATTGTCTGGAGGCAGCAAGAATGAGGGGCTTATGATCGAGTTGCAGAGGTTAACTAATTTCCGGCATTACACCTTATCATATTTCCTATTACACCTTATTATCCTCTTGTATGCTACCCATATACTTTTTATATCGATTTAGGCGGCACAGAAAACGGAAGTTATTAAGGTAGCCTACGACATACAGAAACTACCTGGTGAGGAAGGTGTGTTAGTGAGCCTCTTAAGCCCCTGATTCCCATGACGCATTTTTTATACCGTATTTCTGGTACCTCCAGACGCTTCCATTCGGCTTACGATTTTTCTTACTAGAGAGGTGAAATATCTTGTATAGTGTCCGTTAACCCCTTCATTACGAGCGATTTTTTTTTTTTGGGGGGGAGGGGTAAATAACATTGTCTAAAAATAGGCATCCATCATCCTCCCCTTTATTATCCGATCTGGAGCGACGTTGCCTGGAACTAGACTGCTTAGTTCACAGATTTAATGCGAAAAAACAGTCCCCGCCATTGAGTGGCATTATGCGAACAGCAAACCCCAACCTTTCTCCAATTTTTACCTTTACTGGTCACACCCTGTTAGAGCGCCTTAACCCACTTAACCCACTAGACCACTAGACGTCTGGAAGTGGCAAGAATCAGACTGAAGTGGTTCATCGACGAGAAGATGTGTCTGTATCGCCCTCATTAACTGTCATCCCATAGGCCTATCCAACCCTCCTCACTTTCACCAGGATCCTCAAACACAGAACTGTCCATTGTTATCTTGGACTCATTAATCTCACCAGCCATTATTTCCGTATTACCGTATACGTCTCCCATGCCACCATTTCTTGTCCGTATTTTTAACATCTCTCTCTCTCTCTCTCTCTCTCTCTCTCTCTCTCTCTCTCTCTCTCTCTCTCTCTCTATGTTTATATATATCATCAGCTTCTTTATACTTTCATGCCGATTTTTTCTTTTATACGGTATCTGTTTGACGTTCTGTCAAGTATCGTCCGCGTTTTTATTCTTATATATCGTCTTTTCTTTATATCGTCTTTTTCTTCTGTTCTGTATTGTCAGCTGCTGTACCCAACTTACAACACTTTCATTTTTATTAGGGTTATATCGCCTGGATGCATCAGTAACTCCCACAACCAGTTTTTCCCATCTCGAGTCATAGTGCTGGACTTTACTTGTTTTCATTGTCAGTGTTTTTACTCTCGTTTTTCTGACTCCTGCAGCCGACTTGCATTTATTTTATGGTCATATCACCTGCCTTGTTACTCTTACATATATATATATATATATATATATATATATATATATATATATATATATATATATATAATCTTTCCTACTGTCATCTCCTACACCCAACTTTTACCGTACTCTTTTCACCTTAACTTGGCTTAAAGCTACCATTTTGTTTATCATGAGTGGTTAGATGTAATAACAGAATAACACTAGAAAATGATGCCAGTCACGAAGTGCTAAAGGAAGGATGAAGAGCGATGTTTTTTTCTTTATCTACCAGAGTTACGTAAATTAGGATGCAAATGAACAAAAATGTCGGTCAAGTTGAGGTGAAAGCCCTATATAGGCCGTCGCGCAAGATTTATGAGAAATTCCAAAAGTTTATTCTGGGGCAAAATTTGTATAATAATTCGATATCAACATGGGAACTATTCTCCACCATTACAGAGCTACGGTTACTAATGACCTTATGGGTGGATATGGTTTTCCTCATAACTAACCAATAGGGTCGTCAGAAATACAGACCCATATCGGCTGAGAGTTGTACCCACGTTGACTTGAGATTTTTTAACTCATCATTTGGCTTAGGATAATTATCTTGAATTTCTCAAAAATCTTGCTGGATGCTCTGTATATACAATGATATTGCCTGCCTTTTTACCCCATTATATCACTTGTCTCTCCGCTTCACCAGGCACCTCGCAGCATCAGCAGTGCAGCCATGAAGCTCTCACACGCACACGGCCCTCTGGCCCTCTTCGTGCAGATAGTGTTCTTCATACTGTTCTGCGTCTTCGCCAGGTGAGTACTGAGAGAGAGAGAGAGAGAGAGAGAGAGAGAGAGAGAGAGAGTGTGTGTGTACAACGAAGTGCAAAGAAAACATAAACAAATCTGTAGGTTCTTTCCAGGCTATTGGCTGTATAACGGAGCACAGCCTACAGTTATGATGTGATGTTCGATGTATGAGTCAGCAGATAATGATAGCAAGTTCTACAACAGTCTGCCGCACTGCATGGCCATTTGCTCCAAATATTTGTAACTCTATGATGAAGAAATCCTTTGTTTCGCTGACAGGTAACATGTACCAGTAATTTTACAGCCAATGCCTCTACATTCAACTCACTTTAACAAGGCATAAAATTTCCATCTCTCGACCTTGAGTGTTAAACTCTAGGAAGGCTAACGCTAGAATACGGTGCTAGTCACGAAGAAGTACTGTGGAAAGAATGCAGGACTCTTGTATTGTCTTATTCTACCTCTGGACTGGGAAATAGGCTGCAAAAAGACAAAAATCTCTGCCAGCTTAAAGTGAATGAACTATAGTGTAGGCCATTACAACCAATCGTGGCAGAGATATAGAATGTAGGAAGATTTCTGGGGTCGTATTCATAAAAAAAAAAAAAAAAAAAAAAAAAAAAAAATCTACGGGCAAGTTGCCTTCTTAGTTTGCTGTTATCAGGATTAATTTTGTTTTGTATCTTTGACTTCGTTGTTCAGTCCAGTTTGGATGTGATGAGCTTTTTAGCTGCATGGTTGAAGATACAAAATAAACAAACGATCTTACACACAACTGAGACTTAGGAAAGTATTCCAGATGGAGACGTGGCAGTTTAGGCCAAGTTCGAGTAAAAAGAGCGTAGTCACTAAAACCATTACTGTCGTCAGTTTAGTAAGCGTTCTTACAGCTCTTCTTGGGTGAATTGTTTTGCCTACCCCACCTGCCTTACTGTTCACTTGTATGCTCTTCATATGGTTTAACACTGATAAAAACTGCATTGCGTAATCATGTAAAGAAATAATATCGTGCCATCAGCAGAAATGCTCGGGTAAGGAAGAGATGCTATAGTTCTTTCACCTTAACTTGGCACAGATTTTTTATTTATTCCCGGTAGCTCACAGGCTGAACTGGAAAATGATATAGCTGTACATCCGTTTCATGGCACGTCTTTGTCAATTGCATAGAATTTTAGTGTTAATCTACTGTAACAACTCAGCAGTGAAGATGAAGGTATGTTAATTATAGGCTGCATGACTAAAAGGAGTACAGGAAATCTACTCATCCAACGATAACTGTACGGCACTATAACTGTACAGCACCCTCATTGGCAGTCAGGTAGGTATGGGCGTTGAGGGACCAAAAAGCATGACGGTTGACCGAAATGAATGGATGAACTGTGTATGGAGATGCACATGACGAGGGCTGCTCTTTTTAATTTTGCAATCGGCGGAATTGTTGTAATCCGCAGGTAATATGAAGCAGGTTGTATGTGTGTGTGTGTGTGTGTGTGTGTGTGTGTGTGTGTGTGTGTGTGTGTGTAATTTGTTACATCTGTGAGGTAAAGCCCAGCATTATGAAGGCTTAGATGTTAACTGAACCGATGTACGACCAACTGCGTAGACTGTATTGGTTGTTCTCCTACTTTTGTGCTTTCCTCTTTTTATTTCTCTATTTCGCCGAACCCAGAGATTAATGGACTGTACTGTCTGGTTGAGGTAATGAAGATGCTGACGATGATGATGAAGGTTCTTTGTCATCATTGGCTGTACTCCCTCTAGGTTTGTCATAAGGTAACCGGGGCTGGATACAACATTTTACTTCTTTACTATTATTTCTTCCTATCTCAGGTGATTTTATTCGAATTAGGAAAGACCTGTCATATTCAAAGGAGTATAATAGTTGCTTTATTTACACCCTTTAATTAAGAAGCCTCCTAAGTTTCTAAAAAGCGTCTGCCAAAAACATAATAACAAATACATAACTGATTAAACGTGACCGTACAAAAGTAGTGAACAGTGTGAGGATGACATGATTCTGACTTTATTCCAAGACTAAACTACAAGTAATGACTTCACCTGATTTGTTGACTTCCAGTTACAGTCTTTGTACGGTGTTGCCTCGGCTTCATACTATTTGTTATTACGGTTCATTTTTAGATTGGCTGATACCTACATTCTGGCTAAATATTCTACGTCTGTTGAAAACGTTTAGCATTCTGAATTTTCAATAATTAGCATCAAAATGCTATACAGGGGCCAGAGTAAAAATGTAGCTAAATTACTCTCAATTATCCATCATGTAAGGCAGCATTTTCTGTCAACTACCAATGCTGTCATCACTAAATATAAGTGCATTATTAACTGGTTCTTCATAGAGTTTGGATGACATGGTCTTTATCACGTCATGGTGTAGTGGTATCAGTGCCTGGCTCCTGTCTAGGAATTCAGGCCAAGAGTGTTAAAAAAAAATCCATGTATGTACGCACATGAAATGTGTTTCTCATAGAGCTGGATCTAAATCTCTATCTATGTCTATCTATCTGTCTGTCTATTTATATCTAATTCTCTCTCTCTCTGTCTCTCTCTCTCTCTCTCTCTCTCTCTCTCTCTCTCTCTCTCTCTCTCTCTCTCTCTCTCTCTCTCTCTCTCTCTCTCTCTATTTATATTTATATGAATGTGTGTGTGTGTGTGTGTGTGTGTGTGTGTGTGTGTGTGTGTGTGTGTGTGTGTGTGTGTAGATAAAGAGAGGGAGGAAAGGTGAAGAAGTACGGGTTGAGAGAAAGAGAGAGAAACTTGTATCGTACCAGGGGACACCACCTGCCTGACAGACAACACGATATATCAGCCCCCTCCACCTCCCCCTCTCTCTCTCTCTGGTGTTGTAATGCTGCAACCGTCCTCCACGTCCACACTTCACCATTACCGTTCTGCGCCGCGCCCTCACAATCTCGCCCTGTAGTTGGTCGCCTCTGGACCAATGACAATACAGGACGGAGAGGCGTGTTGTAGCACAGTGGAAACAATGTGGATATGTCTAATAGGAGAGAGAGAGAGAGAGAGAGAAAATAATGGAAGGAAAAACGAGTGCGTAGAGACAGACTGTATGACTGACTGGAACAGACACAAACAGAGCAAATACTGGAGGGAAAAAACGGATGCATAAAAAGAGAGAGGGAGAGAGAGAGAGAGAAGTGGGGGGAGAGGGTACGGGTGCTCAGAAGAGTAATGGCGAAAGATAAGGACAGGGACAACTAGGGAGTTACCTAAGGAGATACACAGATTCCACGGCAGTACAGGAAAACAGGCAAGAGTCACACGTTCTAGGATCAAAGCAGCTGAAGGAGATGGTGCAGCAAGGGATGAAAGTAAAGAGAAAACTGAAATGGCTGATGGAAGCAGTATAACAAGAGTTAAGAAAAAATAACATAACCCCTTCTAAAGCCAACATCGTGTTTATTATATTCATTTCTGAAAAGTTTAATGTTGTTAGAGAGTTTGGTGAAGGCAATATCTAACCCCTTCATTCTGAGACGCCTGTATTACGCTACAAGAATGAATAAAATCACATATCTTGATATTCAGGGAGTTAACTTCAAGAGTAAGCTGGCAATTATTTACACATTCACGCAAAGGAGTAAGACACAAAAATACTTCCATCATCCATGCTCAGACATTGTACGTCATCCAGGGAAGAGTTGATTAATCGTTTGATTGCTAGAATTTCTCTCAGTTCAGTATGACCGACAGTTCACTCATTTTCACTGGGCGGAGATCCTTTTGCACCCAATGTCCCGTAGCTCAGTAGCAAAACAAGACAATACTGTGGCTCTACATCTCCTCCATAGCACATCCACGTGGCTAGCACCATATTACTGAGTAAATCTCATGCAACAACTTAGATGTCATGTTGGAAAGATGGCAGTTCTCCGCTTAGTTAATGTGAGCAAAATACAGTATTACCCATTTCCTCCAACCGCAGCGGAAAGGTTTAGGACTAATAACTTCGAGGAGACTGTCTGGAGGAGGATTCCCAAGAATTGTCTTTGCCCCATCACTACGATGTCGTTATCTTTTTATTATTGCTACTTTCAGAAATATTTGTTAAGCTCGAGAGATTTTTCAAACAGGAGGATTTTCATTAACTCCTTCAGTAAGAGACCTTTCTCAGGTTGAGTAAAGTCGTCTGAAAGCTGCAAGAATAATTAGGAAGACAACACTATCAGTGAAGTTAAAAAATTCACTGTGATGACGTCTTGTCTCTTTTATTCCTACTACCTTCAGACCACTTAATTCATCACAGGAGAAACTCTCCCCAATCATCTAAAGTATATTAAGAAGTTTTTGCTTTGTATCATACGATACACACCCGATATTTCCCTCACCAAAGCAGGCTTAAAAGATCCGCTGATAGCCCTGTAGTTTACCATATCGTCCCATTGCACTTCTTCATTACAAGAACAATATTTTAACTTTTAGTATTAATCTGTTACATTTAATTGGGAGGATAAGACAATACTGCGTCCCTGCATCCTTTCTGTAGCACTTCGTGACTAGCATCATAATTCTAGAGTTAATCTCTTGGTGCAGCTCACCACTGAAGAAAAAGACGTGGCAATTTTAGGCCAAGATAAAGTGGACCAAGTAGTCTTTGTGTGCTGTTACCTACCTCCCGTTATTTGCTGCCATCTCACGCTACATCATTCTTGCACTCACCTCTGTACTCACTCACACACTGCCACAACTCTCTTTTGCATCAGTATTTCAGCGCCTTCCTCTGCTCTCACTCTCATTCACCACAGACTTTCTCCCAGTTACATCCGCAAGCATCCGTTCACGGTTTCCCTTCAGCTTCATTTCACTCTGACCCAAGGCCACATCGTTTCCATTTAGTTAACCTTTAGATGGTCAGAGTCTCCCAAAGCTGAATAAAAGCGTCAGGTTGAAGCAGGAATATTAGATTAAGATACTATATATATTTGTTCTTGTAGGGAATAATCAAATTCAACTGGAGGTAGCAGATAAAGCAGTGAAATATTCTTATGTACGTACAATATTTTAGGAAGATGGGTGGTGTGTGTTCAACCTAAATACGAGCAATTCCTTTCATAGAGTTTACAAGATATGCATTCAGGGCAGGAAAGAAACAAACACGCTGACAGACAGACAGACTGAGCTTGGCAGGAGTGAGGGAAAACAGGAAAGCTGATGAGTAAAAATCCTTTCATTCCATTCAGTTTACTAAGATTTACATGAAGATCCACACACACACACACACACACACACACACACACACACACACACACACACACACACACACATCAAAAACTTAAATGTATGATGAAACACCAAGAGAAGACGGTACCTTTCGAACTTGACTTACTCCTTTAGAAATATTAAAAATTACCAACTATTACAAGTGAATGCAGGATGCTTTAACTAAACAAGAAGCACACAGAAACACGCAAAACTGGCACAGGAGACGACGGTTTGTGCCGCCTCATTTCACAGTCATTCGTAGATAAAAATATTACTCCATAAAACCCCTGAAAAAAATTAAAATAGACAAGTATTTGTTTCTCTGGACAAGGAACACACGTACCACGTTTGAACTGAACTGGTAAGAAATGAAGGAATGACACGATGTGAGAAGTGTTTGGAAGAAAAAGGAGGATTCTGAGCAAATGCGGCATTGTCTTATGTGGTGGAGACCGTAAGAACACACACACACACACACACACACACACACACACACACACACACACACACACACACAAATAACTGTAAATAATTGGTTGTAGGGAGTAGCCTCCTCAGGTCGAGAACATCTTTTCTCCTTAACCCGTGACAAGACCAGATTAATTTTAAGAAAGGGTTTCGGAACAGGGGGGCTAAATACGGCATGCAGTGACTCTTCAGTATGAGAATTCTTCCCAAAATCGAAGTAAATCGCCTGGAGATAAGAATGAGCGAAACCAAGACGGCATCGGAATGAAAGGGTTTAAGGAGAGCACAGGATCAGCCCAGCAACAAAGACAGCAGAGATATTTCGTCCTTCAGAACCAGTCCAATGGGGTGGCTGGTCTGTTTGAGAGAGAGAGAGAGAGAGAGAGAGAGCGAGACCCTTTTTATACGATATACGATAAAGTGTTTTTTGAGTACTTAACCCTTTCAGTGTGATGGCGTCTTTTTTTCCGTGTTATTTTGTACATTCCCATACGAGTCGGTTCAGCTTACGGTTCACAGGCTGTCCTCGCTGACCGTTTCATTACCACGGTCTTCTCTGACCACCTGAAGACGATTTCCTTCCGCTTGGTAGGGGAGTCGGTGGTGTAATGGTTAGCATACGCAACCCGGATCTGGAAATATATGGGTTCGATTCCCAAGCCGGTCAGACCCTTGGACAAAGTGTGTGCCCTCAGTGCCCTTGTTCACCCAGAAGTATATATTTGGAGACCAGGAAATAAATTCGATTGTCGTGCTTCGCTTTCTAAAGGAAGGTTGTGGCTGTGTAAAAATGGATTGCCTGCCTCATTGTCTCGTGTTGTCGATAGCCTTTGATAGTTTTTTTTTTTTTTCTGTAGCCTAATACGGACCTCTCGTAGTCAAAGGGTATTTACGTCTGTAGCAGCTTCGCCAAGAATTCTCGCCATCTTAATATTTCTCTGTGGTTAGGCTGGTGAGGTAGAGCCAGGATTCCGGGGGAGGGATTGATGCGTTGGTGAATGTCTGACTCGTTTCACTCGGCATAAATCGTCCTTACAGTTTCCATGCTTCTCTGTTCTTGTTTCTGAATCCATATCTCACACCATCCTTAAGTGGGTGATGATGATGATGATGATGATGATGATGATGAGGAGGAGGAGGAGGAGGAGGAGGATGGCGGTGGTGGTGGTGGTGGTGGTGGTGGTGATGATGATGGTGGAGGTGGTAGTGTTGGTGACGATAATGATGATGACGATGATGATGGTGATGGTAATGACAATAATGATGATGATGATGATGATGATGATAATGGCAGTAATAATGATGGTGGTCGTGATGACAATAATGATGATAATGATGATGATGGCAATAATGATGATAATGATGATGATGGCAATAATGATGATGGTGGTGGTGATGACGATAATGATGGCAATAATGATGATGATGGCACTAATGGGGTAAGGTTAGTTAAGACGACGCCCCTAAAAAGGTCCCTATTATCTAAACTGTTAGTGTCATCGATGTGTGGCGGGTATGTTTAGAAGCCTTACTGTAATGGCTATCTGTGCTGCATGTTATGTACGCACGCCATTTTTTTTTTTTTTTTTTTTTTTGGAGAAAATGTCATTAAAAAAAAAATGGGCCTTTTACCCCATGGGTAGGGCAAAACGCCCTTGGAGGAGGCCTTTTATCCTGCCATATAAATTCAGTGTTTTAATTTAATGAGAGGTGTTAAAGAAAGTCACTTAAACAAAATTAAATTTTACTGACTTTCTTTTCAAAAACATGGCTCAGTATTAGCCGAAACTGAAACATATGCAACTGAAAAACGTACTGGTTGAACTTGAGTAAGATTATTCTCAAGACAATCATATGTACGAAGAAAGCTTTTCTTGCCTCACTTAACAAAATATATTCTGTTTTAGCAGAATTCAATCCTCTCTACAAACAGGAACAGAAAAGACAGTTAATTGAACTTCAGTAATAATAATAATATAAAACATCAATGTACTTGGTTACTTTTTGGTAGCTTTTATATAACTCTGAATGTTTCTTAAGTGTACTTAATTGTATGAAGCTAAGATTATTATAATCGCTGTAAGGGAATAAGGTTAGTGAGCAAAAGATCAAATGTAGGCCTACTTAGTTATCACCAGATTCACAGTTTTGACATATGCACCAGTCATATCCAGGTGTGCATTCTTGATGTGCCCATTTTCTACAAGAGGTGCACTGTACCCATGTCTCAGAAGGTCTGCTTTCAGTAAATGGTGCTCCACACACTAAACAAGACCATTCCTCTTCATCGGATGACCCTCTTGGGGCTAGTTTCTGCATATTTTTTGCTGTATTCTTTTTAGTGCACTAGATATAGACTTTTGTTTTGGAAGGTAATGATGTTAGTACCTCAGCCTTTTATACTTTTCTTTTCCTGCTTCGCTTCTGAGCGGGGCTGCTCAGTTGTGTAAGTATAACTTTTGCCTCACTCACTGCTGATGTTCCAGGTTGTGGACTCTGGGACTGAAGAACTGAGGTTTCATCTGGCGCCGAGTTTGCATTAATGCTAACATTTAATAGAACATTGTCATGAGTTGTATTTACTCTGTTCTCATGTAAACCAGGACTGTTTTGCGTTATTGTTGCCTCCGGTTTCCTTACTGATAGCTATGGGTTTCTTTTTCATAAAAGCTCTTCATCAGTCTTTTCTTGCCATGTTGGTTTTCTTACAGAATCGGTGACGAATTTTCATTTTCTCAGCAAAGCAAAGGCAAGGCGACATACATCAGTAGCTGTAAGGCCAAACAGGGCTTTTTCCATTTCTTGAATAGTGTTCACTAACAAGGACTTAATTTTTTCATCAAACTCCGGTCTGAAACGGCCAAGCATTAAAGCTCTTGGAGTTTTTACTTTTCCACCACGATGTCGTCGTAGTACCTTGCAAGGAATGCCGAAGTTTCTTGACACTGCTTTCAGTGGATCACCGGCCTGAAATGCTTGGAGAGCATTGCTCAGAGCAGTTCCGTAGGAAACACATTTAGTTCTCTTGTATTCACGTGTCATCTTGCATCAGATATAACAGAATAAATAAGTACGAATGAGTAAGTTTATCAATGAGAGGTAAGAGCCCACCAGTGGGCTATTTGCCTCTCGACACAGGGGAGCCTTTTTCCCTTTACGCCAATTATATGTAAAAAAAAAAAAAAAAAAAAACTCCCACCACATCAGACCGAAGGCTAAGTTCTTGTGCACAGTGGTCTTGAATCCTCACAACAGTTACCTCAAACTACAAAGATGTTTTTACATACATTTGTTATTTACAAGAGATCACTGAAATAGTTGAATACTTTCATGAAATGTGAGAGAATCTGAAAAACGTGAGAAGGATGCCGAAGCCTGTATCGTGTGTGCCACCATTAGTGTCAGTGTTTGCCGACAGATGGCACCGATAACCCTGATCAATTAACTGGGACTCGTCGTTTGCAAATGGACTCAAAACGTGCGGCTAGGCCTCATACCCTTGGAGACAACTTACCCCACTCTATCCTGATGATGATGATGATGATGACGACAATGAAGATAACGATGATAATCATGGTGATGACGGTAATGATGACGTTGATAATAACGGTGACGATGATGATGATGATGTTAATTTTAATGATGGCGAGGATATTGATGGTGATGATGATAATGATAATGATGATAGTGATAATGATGATGAAGAAGATAATGATGACGTTGATGATGATGATGATGATAGTTTCGTTTTGTTTCGTTTCGTTTATAAAAGCTATAACATGCCTGCATGCGTCGGCCTTGATCACTTAATGGGGGCACTTCATGCAGCTCGATCTCTGGCAGCCTCCCTCTTCAGTCCCTTATCCCTGAGGTCAAACTCTATGACCTCGTCCCAGGTATTTTTCGGTCTGCCTTTCGCAACTCTATCCCCAGCGTTAACATTTCTCACTTTCTGCATCCAATTGTCATCCCCCATCCTCTCAACATGCCCAGACCATCTCAATCTACTTCTCCTCATCGCAATACCAATACACTCCTGTCCCATCCATCTTCTTAACTCCTCCATCGTAAACCTAGCCCCTCCCCCCCCAGGCCTCGCATTCAAGGACGCACTGCACATCCATCTTTTCTTTGTCACTTCTGTACGTTTGAGCCTGCGATTATCCTCTTCCTTTACTACCCAGGTCTCACTACCATACAACATTGCACACCCAACACAAGCATCATACAAAGATCCCATAGCACGGAGGGAGAGCTCTCTCAATGTCAGGAGAGGCAACAGCTCCCTGAACATCTTCCAACCACTCCTCACTCTAGCCACAGAGCTAGCTGCAGCATCACCTCCAGCACATAACATGTCTCCCAAATAAAATTCTTCCACACGCTCAAGAGACACACCAGTAAGGTCAATCCTTTCACCCTTGACAATCTATATATACTCTCCCCGACACACCACACACATGAAATCAGCATTATCTGGAGGTCTACCTCTAATACCAGTTCATCTCTTATGCACCCACTTATGACAAACACTGCACAAGATTGAATCACTTCCTATGCTCGTGTGACAAATCGCACATGGCCACTCTCTTCTTTGACAGTACCGCCACCAGCCCTAGATACCATCACCTTTGTCTTATCTGCATTTATTATCAAGCCCTTGTGCCTCATACTATCACTCCACTTCCTAAATCTTTCACACGATTGTGAATGATGTTAATTATAATGATGGTCAAGATTTTGATGATGATGATGATGATGATGATGATGATGATGGTTATGATGATGATGATGATGAGGAGGAGGAGGAGGAGGAGGAGGAGGAAGAGAAAGAGGAAGAGGAAGAGGAGAAGGAGGAGCAGGAGGAGGAGGAGGAGGAGGAACGGGAAGAAAATCAACGATGATAATAATAATAATAATAATAATAATAATAATAACAATAATGGTCATTGTCTATTCATTATATTTTATTTATTCCTACAGTGGGAGGCTATGATACACTGTTCAGTAACAATATTAAAAACATAAAGAATGTATGAAGAATAAACGCATTATTAAAACAGATTTCTTTGTTTCAACTCCTGTCGAAAGTTAAGCGTATTGAAAAGGCCCATTCACATAAATACGACTCGTTGGCTCCAATTGGACTGTTAGGCTGTAAAGTGGGTAGTTGTGAGAGAGTGACTTAGGAATTCGAGATGGTTATTGATAAGTGAATATGTGTTGAGACACACACACACACGCGCGCACACACACACACACACACACACACACACACACACACACACACACACACACACACACACACACACACACACACACACACACACACACACACACACACACACACACACACACACACACACACACACATGTACCCATACTATATTATTGTAACCATATTATACAACCATACCTTGTAACCGTGTATATATAAACATATATACATATATTCATAATACCTTAAACCTGTGTACGTGACCTGTACAGCTTATATCAGCAAATTTTATAAAACTGCAAGCAAGCAGCCGGCTTCCTACGCTCACCCTCTCTCAGTAGAGCAGCTGGGGGCTGGACATCAAACGGAGTACATCTGTACAGTTTTCCTTTAATGAACCTCAGTTGTTTATCTTCCAAGACCTTTGGGATTAACCTAACAGAACAACGAGTAGGTATGTGGAACACACACACACACACACACACACACACACACACACACACACACACACACACACACACACACACACACACACACACACACAGGGAGGTAGGAAGGGAGGGAGGGAAGGAGAGGGAGAAATAAAAATCCAGAAAATGCCTCCATCATATCTATCTTATTGGATAACACAGAGAGAGAGAGAGAGAGAGAGAGAGGGCTACGAGAATAAAAAGGTGGTGGAGGAGAATGAGAAGCTGAAGGAGAAGGCAAAGGAGAATGATAAACGATGCAAGCCAGGACATTTCAAACTGCAGGGGTTAAGCACATCCGTCATTAATCCCTTTACTACTAGAGGGTTATTCCTAAGCTGAATGAAATCGTGTGTCAGCAGCAGCAATGTAACAAAACAAGATGTAAATGTGGTGGATAGAAAAAAAAAAAAAAGTAAAGAAGGAAACCGGAGTATATTAAAAATAAGAAATATGTAAATGTTTCGGTAAAGAAATGGAGGAAAAAGATAGATGATGATTAACCCTTACACCGCGGGCATGTTTCCCAATGTTTTGCGTGTTCCGCGAGGTTATTCGGGCTCCGACAGACTCTCAAAAAATATTTGCCAAAAATCAGTTATTAGTCCTAGAATATTAAAATTACATATGCTTATGGCACATACCTTCAGCTTTCTCCTGGGATGTTTGTTGAGCCTTCGTCGATTACCGTAGGACTTGTGGAGACCTCTGAAGTTGGGTAACGAAGCCTTCACTTTACACTTCTCGACAACCCGTAATATGATTACCACAGCCAGATTTTAACACTATAAACACTACTCTATGATTATCAAGTAGTTTGGGATCCATACTCCAAAAAAAGAACACTGTGAAAGCAATGAAAATTACGAGCGCGTATGACCTTCCCACTTGCGCTAGTTCGCTGTTGGTATTCTGTCATTTATTATTCATAAAACTCCCCACACTTTATATATCTATTACTATATAACACTTATATATATCTGGAGTCTTTATCCATAAGTTTCCTTCAGTAGTATTAGTTTATTGTCACTGAAGTCATTCAATTTTTCATTCAGTAAAATACATAGAGAGCCACGGATTCACCTTCACTGTTATAACATCAAGTATTTGTACTCATATTCTTATATTACTAATTACTTACATTTCTATTTACATTTTCTATTGTATTTTCAATATTTACACTTCTGTTTTACTTACACTATGTTATTCACTGTCACTTTCAGTAACATAAAACTATATTACACTTCAATCATATGTACTGTACATCCATTGCTTTCACTTGCTATTTACACATTATTTACACATTTTTTTCACATTACTTTCCTTTCCCACTTGCACTTTTAGAACTGCTTCTGGCTGTGGTAGTCAAAGAAGCAGGTAACACAGAGGGGGAACCTGGCACTCAGCGCGCTGCCAAGAGGTGCGTTTGTGCTCAGGTGTGCGTTGGGTGGTATGTGCACTCACCTGGCACCTGCGGATCGCAGCCTTCCTCTTGCCTATGGCAGGCATTTGCACCAGTCTGTGCCGATCCATGTAAGCCCTCTGCTCAAGTCTGTCGGGAAGTGTTACTGGATGGCGCCTTGGAGTTGCTGCTGTCACCCTACCATATCTTGCAAGCAGCTGCTGAACACAAGTCCTGGCAACAACCTCAGGGAGAAGGACTTGGGTGGCTTGACCTTCATCTTGTACAGGATGAAGGCGTTCAGCATCGTCATGTCTATGAGATGCAGAAAAACTTTCCTATACCACCTAGTATTCTTCCTGAGGCAGTCTATCTCTCCAATCATCATGTCGGACTTGTTCACCAGCCGCATATTGATATTGTAGTCTAACACAGCATCAGGTTTCATCACAGGTTCGCCCGTCCTACGGTCGACCTTCCCACTGTCTGTCATTTCCCCTTTATGTACGGTGGTGAGCATGTGCACGACCCTCTTGTCATGCCACCGTATTGCCAGCATCTTCTCAGACTTGCGTAGGTGCACGTCTCCTCGCTGCGAGGTTCCTGCCTCTGGGAATTTAGGGAAGTGGGCACGATTACTCTTCACAATGCTGCAGGAGCCGATGCCGTGCTCTGAAAGGTATTTGGCAAGTTTCGGTGCTGTTTAATAGTTGTCTGTATACAGCACATGATTCCCACCAAAATACCTTTCAAGGAACACTTTCACTACACAGCCTGAGAAGCCAAGGGGGTGTGTTTTATCAAGATCGACAGTGCTGGCTGAATAAATGATGAAGTCAAGGATGTACCCCGTCTTACAGTCGCCCAGTACAAAGAACTTGATTCCAAAGCGATACCGCTTGCTTGGAATGTACTGCACAAACCTAAGACGTCCTCTGAACAAAACCAAGGATTCGTCAATGACAACCTTCTGAAAAGGGTGGAAGAATGTCATAAACTTATCTTTCATTCTGCTCAGAATCTCCCGGATCTTCCAGAGTGGGTCGGTTTGGGAAGGTACATCGTTGTTGGCAAAGTGCAGGTTTCCCATGATGTTCCGGAAGTGATCTCTGGCCATGTACTTACTGAAGGTGGGTGAGGGTAGTAAGGGGTCCATGGACCAGTATTCTTCCAACTCATGCTTCTTTGAGTGTGGCATGAGAAGCATGAGGGCGAAGAACACATACAGCTCCTGCACTCCCAGCATGGACCACTGTTGCATCTTGGCTGCACCTGTACCACTTGCAGCACGTTGTGATTCATACCTGTTGGTCTCATCACATATGTGCTGCATGACTTCGTCATTGAGGAAGGCCAAAAGGAAGTCCACACACTCAGCATCCTCGTCAAGAGTGAAGGCAGGCTGTACTCCTGAGGAACTCTCGTCAAAATCGAGATGTTCAGGGACAAAATCGTACCCTTCCATCCATGCGAAGGCGTCCAGGATTCCCTGTAGTGGCGGTGTAGGGTGGGTGAGGGTGGAGGGTGGCTGTGAGGCAGATTTATCACGTTCAAGGTCACTCGCACTGACCCTGGGTTGCCGTACAGCACTAGCAGCCCTTACTCTACTAGCAACTCTACTTTTACGGGTCAGGGATTTACCTCTTCCTCTACGGCCTGCCTTCACTGTTGATGCTGGTGGTGACTCCGACGACGAAGACTCTGGAGATAATTCAGCAGAAGGAGAGGAAGAAATGAGTGAAGTGGGGCTTGGGGAACGGGGAGGTGAATCAACTCAGGACTCATGGCGGGCTGGGTCACGCAGGGCCATTGTTCCGGGGCTAACACGCCGCCTTTTCACTCCCTTCCCAAATTCCTTCCCTTGCTGCACTAATGGCTCCTTTCCCTTGGAGCTAGGGATAACCTGGGACACTGAAGCACTCGTACTAGTAGTTTCTGGCACGATTTCCTCACCCGGCTCATCACACGAATCCCCCGAAGGGTCAAAATCATTATCCATCATCACCATTGATAATTCTGCTAGTTTACGTTCCACTGCAGAGTCACTTAGTCCTTTCCTGCTTCCCTCATGAGTTTTTCTGAGTGTAAAGGTCACGGGGCCCTTTGCAATGGGCGCAGAAGCGGCAGAAATGGTGGGGCGCGAGTGTGACATACTTTGACCACAGCGGAGGACAAGGAACTATATGCCGTGGCTTATCTGAGAAGGCAAGGGTTGACAGTGACAATGGGGCTGACAGCTGCTAACTTACATGCTAATAAATTATTGGTAGAAAATCTTGGCAATACATAAAGAAATAGGCAGTTCCAGGTGAATGTAAATGTCACTTAGGCTTCTCCCTTCCTTTCTGATATATATTTTTATTACAGAAATAGATTATAAGGCAAAATTCAAAGGGGAAATTACCGTGGTAATGTAGCGAATGAATGCATGTAAGGTGTTGTCAGGTGATACTTAGCCAATTCCTGGTGTATACCACTATCACTTACCTAATTTTTTTTTGGTATATATTATTTTGTATAAGTATAGGGCATAGGGCTTATTTCAATGGATGAGATCTGTGGAAAAATCCGGGGAAGATTTGCTTAGCGCACCGCGGCCGGGGAGGTGAGAGGACAGGGTAATGGAGGGGAGGTAGGGAGGGGAACCAGGAACGGGGGAAAATCGCTAAAATGTCAACAATGGATGGGAGTACAGATGAGATTTGGAGTGCTGCCTAGTGTTGGACATGGCAGTACTGATAGATGATACAAGCCACCACTTGAAAGCCCGGGATAATTCAAAATAACACAGAATCACAAAAGTGACGCCCTGCTGTATGATCCTTTGCGACCGAGCGTCACGAAAGTGACGCCCCGCAGTTACGGGGTTAAGGAGGGTACGTGTCTAAGCTGCTCTGAATACTGTATAGGAAATTATCTAGGAAAGACATAGGAAAATGCAGGAACTAAGATAATAAAAGCTTGAAAATGTGAGGGATGAGAATGGAATGATACTAACAAATGACAATGAAATAAGGATTAAATGGAATGTATAATTTGAAGTATTTATGAATGGGAATTATGAAAACACAGTGTCGGTAACTTTGACTCTTTGGTGGTGCAGTGAAGGAATGTGATGCCTAAGAATGTCATCGGCAAAGGTACAGTACAGTACACTGTAATGAGACTGAAGAATGGGATGGCAGCAGGTATTGGTAGGGTATGCACTGAGACGATATAATGTGAGGGATAGAGAGGAAAGAAATGCATGTCGAAATTAAGCCAGAAAGCTTGAACGGATGTGTACCACTGAAGTGGAAGAAGGCTGTGAGGCTATTTTCAAAAGTAAAATTTATCTACGTGAATGCAAAAGTTGCCACATATATATATATAGTATTTTTTGTCAGAATCTGTGCAAAGACTTGATAGTCAGTGTCCTAGTACCCAGCACATGGACACTAATGCACACTCTCCTCAGGGATATATACTGGGGCTGTCTTGTTCAGTTGTATAGTGAACTTGTTCTGATGTGCTTGTGTTTCTTGGGGAACATTTAGTAAGATTTACTTAACAAAATTCCATTCCTTAAATTATTACTAACCCCAACTTGGGAACGAACTCACGTTCTTTCGGACAGCAACCAACTTCTCTAACCACTTGAGAAGATAATAAATATAGCAGAATGTCTGGTGAGCGATTAATGGGGCATCTTTAAATTGGATATGGGTTCTGTAGATCAAATTTTGCAGTAAGAGTTGCAGTAACCCATGAGAAGGACTGTAAGCGATTTTTGGCGATTGTTCGAGTAGGTCGGGTAAAAGTGCAGAGGTAAACAGAGAATGATTTACGGGAAGCTTTCACGTATGTGTGGTGTGGATGGAAAGCTATGATGGTTGGGATGCATGTGAAGAACTAAAGTATTGTCTAAGTATGTGAATTATTATCTGCAGGATTATGAGAGGAGTTGGTACTTGGGCAGAAAAAATGAGAGCTGAAGGTAATTAATGGTGGAGGGTGTATTCAGTCTAATGTATTCAGATATGAATAAGATTTCGTTGATGGTTGTTTTTGTGAGTGAACGGGACTGTTGGTGTGACATGCTTGTGATGGAGAGACTTGAATTGGTGAATGGGCTAGTTCCTCGATGCAATAAGAGAAAAGAGTGGTAAATGTACAATGGAAGAGGAAAGTAGGGTGGCGCAGGAAGCAAAAGTGACTAGTGTTATGAAGGCCTTGACATGAAACCGAAGTCTGGCCACAAGGGCTGCCAGAGGATTGTATGGAGGCGCGTTAATGCAATAGTAACATGGATGTGAAAATTTGGCATGACATAGGTATTTGTCTCCCCAGATTAACAGCAAGAATACTGTATGTGGTAGGATACCTGTCGACAGAGGTAGAGAGAAAGCCAAACAATTACTGTAGTTGTAAAGGAACAAGGGGTTTTAGGAAGGGGAGGGGGTGCGTAGACATATTTTAAGATGTTTAGTGGATAAAAGGAGTCTGTATGAAGCCTTCCTGTAACTCGAAAAAGCATTAAGACAGAGTAGACAGACAAGGAATATGGAAGGTGCTGAAAGTACCTTGAGTATTTGGGATTTTGCTGACTGTTGTCAAGAGTACAGTACGTATAAGTGCGCAAAGGCGGCAGTGCGCGTGGAGAGTGAAATGATTTTTTAATTTGGATGTTAGACTGGAGATTAGATATACTGTATCATGTTTCCGTGTTCAGTGTAGACATGTAGATAATGTCATAAAAGGAACACAAGGTAGGGCAGTGGATATTGAAGTGTCCGTAGTTAGACAGGGTAGTGTGAGGATATTGCCTGAATTATTGCTTGTGGTTACTGTTTAGTTAAATGAAAACGAATTGGAGTTGCAAGGCTTGATGAATGATCTTGGAAGTGTGTGTAAGAAACGAAATATAAAAATGAACATAGCAAGGAGTAAAGTTACTGTCTTTGAGAGGAGACAGTCTACATAGGCTAGTAAGGCTGGATGCTCAGCAAGTGGAAAATGTGTCATTAATTATTTTTTTTTATTTTATTTTTTTTTAATGCGAGGAAGAAGGAACCAAAGGCCATGAGCCCGCAGTAACAGTTCCCTCCAAGAGAAAAACAAAATACAATAGAGAGCCAAATTCAAGATCCGATCATTTTGAGATGCCTGGACACACTGCGTTTGAAAGACTGGAGATCATAGGCAGGAGGAAATACAGACAGAGGGAGACAGTTCCAGAGCTGACCTGTTGCATGAATGAAAGACTGGGAGTAACGGTTAACTCTTGCATTAGAGAGTTGGACAGAAAAGGGATGAGAGTTTGCTGCCAGACGGGTGCTACGCGCCCGTCGTAGAGGTGGAGGAATGCAAGCAGACAGTTCAGAGGAGCAGTGACCATTAAAGTAGCGATAGAAAAGAGATAAAGATGCAACAGTGCGGCGAAGAGACAGAGGTTGAAGGGAGTCAGTAAGAGGAGGAGAGTTAATGAGACGAAAAGCCTTTGACTCCACCCTATTGAGAAGAGCTGTATGTGGGGAGCCTCCCCACACATGAGAGTTGTACTCCACACAGGGGCGGATAAAACCCCTGTATAGAGTCAACAATTGTGCAGGGTAAAGAAAGAGCGGAGTCGGCTTAGCACACCCAATCTCTTGGAAGCAGATTTTACAAGAGATGTAATATGATCTTTCCAAGATAAGTCCCGAGTAAATGAAACCCCAAGCATGTCCAAGGATGATGCAGGATTAATCTGAATATTATTAAACATTAGTGGGTATACCTGTGGAAGATTTTGTCGGGTTGATAGGTGTAAGAACTGAGTCTTAGAAGCATTAAAGACAACCATATTATTTTTACCCCAGTCAGAGATATGAGCCAAGTCAGACATTAGGTGTGCCATAGCCTCATCCCTTGTTTCTTGAAGTAACTGTTGAGATGGGCGTTGCGGGAACCGAATGGAAAGGTGAAGGGTGGAGTCATCAGCGTATGAGTGGATAGGGTTAGATGTACAGCTTAGAAGATCATTGATGAATAAAAGGAAACGAGTTGGTGATAGGACAGAGCCCTGAGGAACACCACTGTTGATAGACCTAGGAGAAGAACGATGGCCGTCTACGACAGCAGCTATAGAACGACCAGAAAGGAAGCTAGCGATGAAGGTACAGATAGAAGGATAGAAACCGTAGGAGGGCAGTTTGGAAATTAAAGATTTATGCCAGACTCGATCGAAAGCCTTTGAGATGTCAAATGCAATGGCAA
The DNA here is from genome assembly GCF_032717465.1 of Coenobita brevimanus. NCBI lineage: Eukaryota > Metazoa > Arthropoda > Malacostraca > Decapoda > Coenobitidae > Coenobita > Coenobita brevimanus. Next base: position 18,924,064 of record NC_137020.1, on the reverse strand, counting down.
AGCTTTCGCCAAAGTCCCGAAAGGAGGATGACCAGGAGTCTGAAAGGTAGGTGAGAAGATCGCCAGTGGAGCGTCCCTGACGGAACCCATACTGACGATCGGAAAGAAGGTTGTGATAGGAAAGATGCCTTAAAATTTTTTTTATTAAGAATTGACTCGAAAACTTTTGAAATACAGGACGTTAAAGCAATTGGACGATAGTTGGAGGGTTGGGAGTGGTCACCCTTCTTTGGGACTGGCTGAATGAGAGCAAACTTCCAGCAAGAAGGAAAGGTACAAGTTGACAGACAAAGGCGAAATAGTTTGCCTAGGCAGGGTGTAAGCACAGAAGCACAGTTTTTGAGAACAACAGGAGGGACCCCATCAGGCCCATATGCCTTGTTAGTACTGAGGCCAGTAATGGCAGAAAATACATCAACTGAAGAAATTTTAATGTCAGCCATGAGGAAGTCAGAGGGGGGAAGTGATGGAGGAACAGCACCGGAATCGTCTAAGGTGGAATTGGAGGAGAAAGTCTGTGCGAAGAGATCTGCTTTATCAGTAGAAGAAATAGCCACAGAACCATCAGAGTAGGAAAGAGGAGGGAAGGATGATGAGGTAAAGTTGTTAGAAAGATTTTTGGCAAGGTGCCAGAAGGAGCGGGAAGAATTCGAGTTGGAGAGTTGAGAGCATTTAGTATGGATGAAATTATTTTTAGTAGAGCGAAGAACAGACTTAGCACGATTCCGGGCAGAAACGTAAAGATGATGTGATTCAGGGGTGGGTTGGCTCCGGTACCTTTTGTAGGCCTTCTCCTTGTTGCGGACAGCATTAGAACAAGCGTCATTAAACCAAGGCTCTCTTGCGTTAGTCAAAGGATATGAGAAAGGAATGTATGCTTCCATGCCCGAGAGAATAACCTCCGTAATGCGCAAGGCACACTCAGATGGCTCACGGCCATGGAAGCAATAATCATTCCAGGGAAAATCAAAGAAGTACTGCCTGAGGGCCTCCCAGTCCGCAGCTCCAAAATGCCAGAGACGACGTTTCCCTGGAGGGTCCGCAGGCCGTACTGGAGCGATAGGACAGGTTAAGGTAATAAGGTTGTGATCGGAGGAGCCCAACGGAGAGAAAAGATTAACAGAGTAAGCAGAAGGATTAGTTGTGAGGAAGAGGTCAAGTATGTTGGAGCTCTCTCCAAGGCGGTCAGGAATACGGGTAGGGTGCTGTACAAGCTGCTCTAGGTCATTAAGGTAGCACAGTGTGATGAACAGCGCTGGAAATTTTGAGGATGAGATGCATGAAAGTGTATTGCAGGGAAGAAAGGTTGCAGGTTTACTGAGAGCAAAAATAAAGAGTAGGGAAATGAACATGGAAGTAAAAAAAAAAGAAAATCGCTGCATGACATTACTGTGATTCCCACTGTAACGTATGGAACGGAAGCCTGGACAATGTTGGAAAGACAGGCCAAGAGTGAGAGGAATGGGAATGAGTTGCTTGAGAGGAGCATGTGGCATTGCGTAAGGAGACAGACAGACAAATGAAGAAGTAAAGGAGTGTCGTGGTGTTGACGTGGTTGTGCTGGAATGCATTAGAAGCAGGCCACCTTGAACTTATTTGGCCCTGCGGAGAAAATGGAGGAAAGACTGAATAGGAGAGTGTGAGTAAGGTGGAGTGGAGGAGGGAAGGGGGAGACCTAAGATAATTTGAAGGGATAGGGTGGAGAGATATATGAGTATGGGAGATGTAAAGTGGAGAAAGGGCAGCCTGATGGCGGAGGCAGAGTAATATGAAGCACTCCGTTTGTGGTCATCCCTTCCGAGATCAAGTCGTGTCGCTGCCTAAAGATAGATACAGCGGCGATTTTATATGGAAGCTAAATAGGTTGAAACCTCAGGCCCCGAGCTTGAGGGCGACAGCTAAATAAAACAAAATATTAATTAAGATTTAAATAATATCGGTAAAGATTACCAAATTTTAGTCAGTGGAAAATACAGTGGCAATGTTATTTCATTTTTTGACAACGTGACGTGACACTATCTTACCAATATATATGCGTATGACTGTATGTGTGTATGAATTTATATATTTATCACTCTAGGCAGAATTAGCTTCAGAGCCCAAGCTCTCCTAGTCCACAGCAGGATAGACACACAGATGAATAAAAGAAAAAACAAGTACAAGAGCAGTGGAAATGTAACTGCTGAGGAATGTGTGCGACGCATGTAGAGCTGATGAGATATGAAACAATGTGACTCACTAAAGATGTGGGAAAAGGAAAATTTTGTGGTAAGGTAGAAAAGGGTGTGCTCAGGCATTATTGGTTAAATGGAGAGAACTGGTGAAGAAAGAGAGGTGAAAGGGTCATATGCGAGTGAGTCTGAAGGTGGGAGGAGGCGTGGTGGACCAAGGAGGTGGATGGATACGATAAGCGAATGGGTGACAAAAGGTAGTATGAAAGTTGAGGAGGTTAGGAAACTGACAAGAGGATCGAGTTCACTGGAAGTACAAGAGAGCACATGACAGGGGTTTGGTATAACTTTTTTAACTTGGCAGTCAACGAACTGACTTCGTCCTAAATATATAAGTAAAGAAAAATTCCATAAAAAATATCTACAGACGGTTAGGCTTTTGCGGAGGAGCCTAGGCTCAGGGACCTAAATGTTGTGCAGATATTTACCCAGCCATTCCACTGTGCATGGTGCTGGTGGCTGTCCCACTTGGTGTATACTTTCACTTTCCTCGATCTAGATTTTGACTCAACGTATCCTTAGATGGGAAACAGGGTCAACGAAATAAATGACTGTTTGAATAAAAAAAGAGGGCTTTGATATACAGTGGTTGCTTTGTGTGTGTGTGTGTGTGTGTGTGTGTGTGTGTGTGTGTGTGTGTGTGTACAATGTTTCCTCCTCAGACTTAGTGTGTAAACTTTGAGCTCACACACACACACACACACACACACACACACACACACACACACACACACACAAAACACTTCCTCTCTCTACCTCCTTTCATCCCTACCAGCATGACTGCCATGTTTTTTTTTTTTCTTTTTTTTTTCCTACTTCTATCAGGCTCTTTCTGTTTAAATCTGGGAAATCCAGCCGCTGAAAAAGCATTAAGGTAAGAATGTCGTCATTTTCAATTGATTGATTCCATCTCCTGACGATTGTATTTAAATTAAGAAGATTTGGCGTACTGGAGGGATTTATCAAGGCTATATTAACTCATCCAGCGGTGAAAAGAACTGAATGGAGATTACCAGGCCAATATTAAAAATGCACCTTTGTACTGAAAAATTAAGATTGCCAGACCACTAAAAAAAAAAAAAAAAAAAAAAAAAAAAATACGCCATTGTACTGAAGAAAAAAGAGGTTCCCAAGCACTCCTTTTTTACCTGTTTTTTTCTGCCCCTGACATATCAGTATGTTCGTGTGTGTTGTATGGAGCCTGTGTCAATATTAAAATGGTGCAAATAACATACAAGGGAGCAGTGGCCATCTCATGAGTTGAACAATAAATTTATGGACGTTACTAACTGTGCAATGTAGCTTGTTATTGTGATGTACAGTATTTATCAGGTACCATATAATCATGTCCAGTAACGTATAGGTAGGCAGATAGACTGATAGATAGATAGACAGACAGATAGACAGGTAGGTAGACAGACAGACAGATAAACAGATAGAAAGATAGATAGATATATGATCAAAATCCTTCATAGTCTGCGTCTGGATGAAGTTCAAGGAATTAACTCCCGTTCTCTCATGACTCACCTTTGGCCATATAAAATCGTCTATGGTCAGCCTGAATATAGTACTAGAGTACTACCGGTCGTGAAATGGTTTGTGGTGACAGCATTAAATGTCACGCTCTTGTAACTCACTCTTAACTGAATAAAATCACCTGATGTCATGGGAATAGAAAGCTAGAATTATCCTTGCCATATGATAGTGCTTGAAAGGGTACAGCAGGGAAGAAAGGTTGCTGGTTCTTTGAAAGCAGTTGATAAGAAACAGGGAAGTGAGCATGGAAGTGAAAAAGTTACTACATGACAGTATTGTAATACCAACTCTAACGTACGGAAGTGAAGCTTGGACGTTGTTGGAAGGACACAAGTCAAGAGTGAGAGCAGTGGAAATGAGTTATTTAAGAGGAGCCTGTGGAGTCACATGGAGAGACAGGCTGACGAATGAGGATATAAAGGAGCGTTGTGGTGTGGATGTGGATGTGATAGGAAAGCGTTATGAGGAACACACTGAGGTGGTTTGGCCATGTGGAGAGGATGGAGGGTGAAAGACTGACGAAGAGAGTGTATGTGAGTGAGTTGGAGGGGGAAAGAGGGAGGGGTAGGCCGAGGATGAGATGGAGGGATGGGGTGGAGAGGTATATGAGAGAGGGGGGTGTGAGTTGGGAGCAGGGCAGTGAGATGGCGGGGGACAGGGCGACTTGGAGGCGATTTGATTGTGGCCACCCCAAACGGGATTGAGGCGTCTGGCAATAGATAGATAGAAGATAGTTTGTGGCGACGGTGTAACTCTGAGGCTCCTGTGACTCCCTCATAGCTCAATAAACCCTCTGTCGTTACCTGGAACCATTTGGCGTTACATGGAACCATCTGGCGTTACCTGAACAAGTTACTAACCTCTTTACTAACACAACATCTTTTTATTGTAATCACGCTTCCACCAGAAAAATTTACAAAACTATTTTCTACCCTAGTACTGAAGGAGCTCATTTAGGATCTACATAATTTCTCCCGTTATTACTCATTTCTCTAAGTAGAATAAAATAATCTAGAGACAAGATGATAAAAAAATAATAAGATCGCCCAATCAAGAGGTCAGTCCGGATATCACCAGTAAAACGCATTTGTTGGCGAGGTACGAGTGAGGGCATTTATATCTGAAAGCATTGAAATGTCGCCTTACACCCCGAGGATGCCTAGAGTATACTCATGGCTATCTTCCTACCAAGTTTCATGCCTTTACGATAAACTTTCTATCCTGTGGCCCTCTTTTGAAGATATTCGACATGCAGCACTAGGAACGTGTCACGTGCCATGTGCACCGTCTGGATGTGATGAAACCCATTCCTCTCCAGTTTCTCCTAGTTTCACCTCTCTCTCTCTCTCTCTCTCTCTCTCTCTCTCTCTCTCTCTCTCTCTCTCTCTCTCTCTCTCTCTCTCTCTCTCTCTCTCTCTCTCTCTCTCTCTCATTATAAGAGGTAGCTTTCGAGGAATATTATTTTCAGTATAACGGGTAACTTACGAGGAATATTATGTATACTATACAATACTCTCAAATAGATAACTATGACAAAAATCATATCACGTCGTACGACATTTATGGTTAGTCAAGAGGAACTAGACAGACAGACAAAGAAACAGTCTCTGTAATAATTATCAGTATTCAAAGTATGTAGGGATGGCCCAGGTTCAAAATGGCGTCCCGTACACAGGGCATAGGGATGAGAGCACCAAAACGTTGGCGAAGTCTAACTTTAAGATACCGACTAAAAGACCTTCCCGATTTAAGTGCAACGGTATTCGCAAAGCCCCGCTAGCCTGCACAGTAGTCTCGAAATCGAGTCCCACAACTATTAGTGTTTGTTTTTTCTTTCTTTCCTTATCAGTCAACTCCAAAACGAAAAGGCGTACACGAGCGTGTTACGCACCAAAACGATTCTTATTAACCAGGGGTGTTTTCTTACGTACATAAGAGCAGCATTCGAGCTACAGTTCGCGAGTTGGCCTTAACACATTTTCTAACGCTCATACTTCTCAGAACATGCAAAACGCCGCCATTCATGTTGTCCTATTCTACGTAAGCATTTTTACGTATACTACATCAGTAACTGTGGCAGTGATCATCACACGATAACAAGTAGTTTTATATTGTAGTTAATATACTGTACCCCCTCCACAATATGTCTACCCCCGATGTATATATGTCCCCCCCCCCCAATGCATACATGCCCCCACTAATCTTGCTAGGTCAGCACCCTTTCCCACGCCTGAAGACGGCGTTATTACAATACATTTGGCAGCTGACTTCCATAAAAAGACCATAAACTAGAAAGCAAAAACTTTATTCTGAAGTGATTGTTGAGATGTAGGGATAGAGAAGTGCAGAAACTATAAATATAAAACAAACAAGGGAGCATTCGAGATGGGAGGATATTCAGAGTTCTATACACATTACAACATTCCACACAGTGTCCATGAAACGTTTGTAGCTGGTGCAATGCTGTGATGGGTACAGAAAGCTAAAAATTCTCCCATCCCAGATGCTCTCTTGTGACTGTGCTTTTTTCTTCTTGTGTCTCTGCACTTGTTTTTTCCCATCCCTACATCTTAACTATCATTTTACAATATTTTTTGCTTGTTATTACTAATTTGGTTATAAAAAGTATGGTACCTGTATGACAGAGAATAAAGCGTAAGTATTGTATTATATATGTAAGTTAAATTTTATCAAATTGCTTTGCATTTTCTACCAGTTTTATTCCTTCATTCTGATGACGTACTCTATTTAATATTCTTGTAACTTGCAGGCACGTGTATTCAGTGTAGGAAAGACTTCAAACTGAGGGGGTTAGATACGGCCTTCAGTAACCATATTAATGTGGTGGGCCTCTCCTAAGTTCATCTGCACTCTGCTCACTTTAACTAGGTGTAAAACTGTAATCTGTCATGAATCTTGAGTTGTGACAAGAGATTAGGACTTGAATGTGTTGATGGTCACGCGGTAGCTACATGGAAAGGATGTTGAGCCGTAGTTTTCTCTTTTTTATTCCATTGCGCTGCCGGAAACAAGCTGCAAAATGAAGGAAATCGCCGTCTAGTTAAAATTAATAAGCTATAAATCGTCTGCAGGCAGCAAGACAATACACTCAAAAGACATCATCTGATTCAGGAAGTTACTATTGACTTTAGTTTGGTTGATAAGTGTTTGCTGGCCATGCAAGTGAACGTAAGAATAATTACAAACTATCCTGAAACTCAAGAAACTTTGTGTATCTGTAGCTGTTGGAGTAAAGTTGATCCTTTCACCACAATGACGTATTTTTGCATTTCATTCTCGCTGCCACCAGATCATTGTGTCCAGCACAGGTCGACTGTCTGTTAGTTATGGCAATATCTAAGCCTTCCATTTTGAAAACACTACCCCAACAATAATATCATCTAGAGACAGTAAGGGGACAAAAAAATATATGTAACTGGATTAAAGGAGCTGAATTATGAACAAATACCATGTTCTCAACTTTGATATTATCAGACCTGTGTTTTTGTTTTCAACATTAATATTTAGGCTACTCTAGATGTTTATGAAGTGTTTGAAAGTTGTGCAAGTGGAGAAACAAGCTTTATAATATAATCTTATACCCAACCTTTTCAGTCCTGTGACGAATGGCATAATTTTTTCCGTAGTTAGGAGACAACTTGATAGTGAAGGGATTAGAGACACGTTTCCTTAACCCTTCACTACGATGCTGTATTAGTTTAGTTATTCTTGCTTCCTCCACACGACTTTCTTTGAGCTTGGAAAGGATCTGTTGTATTGAAGAGGATTGTGAAGGCTGTATCCGACCCATCCAGTTTGAAAAGCTGCTCCTGATCCGAATAAAATCGTCCGGTGGTACCTAGAAAAAAATGAAAATACGTCATTAGAGTGAGGTGTTTAACGCTTTTTGCAACGAGGAGTCCCTCAAGACTATAAACTCGTCTGGTGGCAGCACGAATATGACCAGTAAATATTTCTTCGGAATCAAGAGCTTAAGATTCAGAAAATCTGAGAATACAGCCCTGGAGGTAAGCCCCCTCCCTCTTTAAAAAAAAATAATAATAATAATCTGACTCAGCATTGACGGCACGCATGGGTTTGAGGCCGTGTAGCCTTGAGGGCGTATTTCGTGCGTATCCTGGTGGTCGCCGCAGCCATCCTCAATGCGTAGTCGGGTGACTTCCCTGAGGACTTCATTCTTGGTCCTCCCACACGATTTTGTTCATTTCTGAAGACAACCCTGAACAAGTCATCCTTATTTCAGTTTTGCTGTCTGTCTATCTATCTATCTATCTATCTATCTATCTGTATCTACGTTTACATCCATTTCTGTCGGTTTTATAGACACACACACACACACACACACACACACACACACACACACATTTATATACTGTATACTCTCTCTCTCTCTCTCTCTCTCTCTCTCTCTCTCTCTCTCTCTCTCTCTCTCTCTTTTACAACCGTTAAACCCTTTACTAAGAGAACTTCTCCCTTAGCTGGATAAAATCTTCCCTCGGCAGCAAAAATAGAACACAAAGAGACATCATCGTACTGAAGGAGCTAACATTTAGGCTCCTGTGACTCACTCAGATGAATAAAATCGTATGTTATTAACAGGAATGCAACACTAAAATTGTTCTGACCATGTGAGGGTTAATGATACCGATATTAACACTCATACTCCTGTAACTCACTCTCAGTTGAGTAAGATCATGTGGCGTTAGCTGTCATAGAATACTAGAGTTTTCCCAACCATGAGAGGGTTCTTCATACCAGAATAAACACTCAAATTTCTGTGACTCGCTGTGAGGTGATCAGAATCGTCTGGCGTTAGCTGGAGTAGTATACTAGAGCTGTTCCTACAAAGAGAGGGTTAATTAGGTCATTATTAACCCTCTCAGGCTTCTCTACTCACTCACAACAGAATAAAATCGTCTGGTGTCAACTAAAATGGAGTACTACAGGTATCTCCACAAAGAGAGGATTAAAGATACCAGTATTAACACTCTCAGGCTCCCATGCACATTTGCAGTTGAGTAACATCGAATAGTTCTATTAGAATACTAGAGTTGTCGGGACCATGAAAGAGTTAAGGTGTAGCATGCAAAATATATCAGTAAGGAAGAATACTACCGTGTGTGCCATGCCAACGAGGTGACGGATCAAAGTCAAGTAACTATAATGCAGTCTAGAGTCGTGTTCGCGATGGCTGAGAAGCTTCCCTAATATCTCGCCTCCATTGATTTATACTTTTTTTTTTCAATCAAATGGCTTGCTTTGATAACATACAAAGAGACCATGAATGTTCCAGGTGCAGAAATAAACTGGTAAGGAATAGGCGCGAGAGAGTCTTTATCTGATCAGAATACCGGTACGCACCTTTGAGTTGCACTACACATAACCCCGTCTTTGGATTCACCCCCAACGTGTCAAGCCCTTACTCACCTGTTTTCCCTCAGACACGTCTTCCTGCATTGACAGACTTTACCCTTATACTCATTTTTCCCCTTTGGACCTATTATCCCACATGTACGTATTATTTCATGACCTATTATCCCCATTGGGCCACGTCTACCCCATGGACCTGTTTTACCCATGAACCTATTTTTGATCATGGGATAGTTTCCATTCAGTACTAATCTTCCCATGAAATTGTTTTTCCATGGAACGTTTTTTCTCATGGACCTGTGTTACCCATGGACCAATTTTTGATCATGGGACCATAAGGTTCTAATCTTCCCATGAACCTGTTTTTTCCATGTACCTTTTATTTCCATGGACCTATATGTATCCATCCATCAATCCATCATCCAATCCTACATTGCCCCATAAGGAGCGTAGGAGCCCTGGGCTAGGAAGTTGGTCCCGACATTTAAGATGAGTGACCAGCCACACTTATCCCTGAGTGGCATTACATGAGCAATCATCCCCAACTACTCCATGGATATAAACCTTCACTGGCTCAGTCCGATTCGAGCTCAATAATTACCCACTAAAACCACCAGGCGCCAGAATTTGGTTATATGGTTACCACCCAGCATAGTAAATGGTTTCCTGTACACCAGGAAACCATTTGGCATGTCACTCAGTGTAGAGTCACCCACTGTGGTAGGACTACATATTATAATTACAAATCATGATAGATAGATAGATAAATAGATAGATAGAAGCAGGGAGTCAGATGATGAGAAGGTATTGTGTCTGCAAGTTACACTGAGGAAAGCTGACGACAGCGGCCAGTAAGGAGATGATGCAGTTAGCTGTCAGCAGTCCTCTCGTGAACAAAGACCTAGTCCATCCACGAGGAACACACGTGACACACCCCTGCTACACCAGAATTTAGGAAAGAGAGCTCAGACGGAGGTTAGCTATAGAACAGAGAGGTCGAGAAGGGGACAAGCGATCCTAGAGACAGGTCACGGGAGAAGGGCTTGGCAATTAGAGAGAGAGAGACAGATAGCGAGACAGGGAGGTAGCTACCCGGGACTTATACTTTGTTCCGTGTGAGAGACTTGTTAATATTTCCAAGACAAATGTCATTTATGACATTTGGTAGCAGCGAACGTATACGAACCTCGTCTATGAATCAACATTAAATTCCTACAAAATATCAAGATTGAAAACAAAAAGAATACCTCTCACAACCAACATCAGCTCCTGACACTTCTCTCCAACCAGCCCCCTCCATCTCCCAGATCATCATGCTGATGCAGAGGTCAAGAGATCACACGACGCCTTGCAAGTAGTTTAACAAAATATTGATACGATCTTGCAATTTCTACGACGAATCAGCGAACTACAACCATCTACAATCAACTGCAATTAACAACTCTACGTCGTCTGTATAATCTTCTACACGCACCTACAAGTAGCGGCAGTCTTCATCCCACAACGAGTAAATCACTAGAGAAAAGGACCGAGAAAACATCGACATAGAAAAACGGAACAAACAAACGAAGAGTGAGACACGACTCATAACTCATCTTACTCACTCATCTTCACTCAAGTTACTCATCGCTACTCATTCACTCACCACAGCTACCAGTGTGGGAAGTTGAGGTTATCATGCGTGCTTGCTGAACAGACGCCACGTCAGTCAACACACCACCTGCACCACCACTCACACCATTCCCACCACGGTAAAAATTAGTGAGTTACATAGTTACTTCATTTATACAATACACAGTGACAGACAATAAGCTTCTGCACAAACATATAAAACGTGTTGTATAGTTACAGCTTAAATACACATACCTACTTCAATTATCTTCATAATTCAATCATTAAATACTTGCACCAACAATAAATATTCTACACTGTATATATTCATTCATTTATTATAACATTTATTTACTACCAACGAGTGTTACCATTTATACCTACATAAAATACGTGTTTCATACATACTGCTATACATTATTACATCTACAAAGTGATAAAGAAAATATACCATCACAGTTACTCAGTGAGCGATTAAAAGAACTGTATTAAACATTTATTAATTAAAGCTACCTAGTGGAAACATATACATTAAATTACAAGGAAAACCAGGAAAAAAAAAATGGCCAACACAAATGACGTTAGCAAGAGTGAACATCTTCAACACAATCGTGAAGACAATGATTTCCACACAGTGCTGACACACATATTACTCACGATAGGTACAATTGAAGAACAAATCAGTGTATATAGTTAATACTGTATATAATGTATATATTTTTTATATAAAATAACAAAATATGGGACTATATAATATCATTTTATAATCTCTGTGCAATATAAACTAAACTTTAAAAAAGTATCCCAAGGAAATTAGCCAGTAATTATGCAACCATGAACAACATGGAAAAAGCGTACACAAGCGAAGAAAAACAAACTATAGAAAATCAATACATACAACAACAACAAAAAAAGCAAGAAAGAAAGAAAAAGTAAGAAAGAAAAAAGAGAAATAGAGTAAGATCACATAACAAACAAATGAAAATAAGTGTAAGTGTTACTACATATGCCAAAATACCACATAAACTACAAACAAAAAAGCAAATTGTTGTCTCCACAAACAAGTGGCACGACACATCATCACTATCATCGACCGCAGCATATGTTAGGACTGCAATTATTACAATTATGTAACTCCATATTATAATTATGTACCTACAAACGATATGTAACAATCATGTAACGACAAACGATTGCATTATGTTACGCTTTGCCAATTAACAGTTGCATTAACAAGATGTAACTTTTATGTAACTTTAACTGCAATTATGTACCTACAAACGATATGTAACAATTATGTAACGACAAACGATTGCATTATGTTACACTTTGCCAATTATGTAACAGTTGCATTAACAAGACGTAGCTTTTATATAACTTTAACTACAATTATAAGGCCAAGACACTTATGTAACAGTTGCATTAACAAAATGTAACTACAATTATAAGGCCAACACAATTATGCATTAACACAATATTTTGTAACAATTCATAAAATGTTACAATTATGTAGTACCACAATGTTAGTACAATATTATAAGTCATACAATTATAGCACAATTCTGTATTACCAGTATCATCATACAAGTTAGGTGAAATATTATACATTACTAAAGTGATAACTCTATGTAATGTATAACCTAGCAGTATTACCATTGCACAATTATATGCGTACGTCTGTTGTACATGCACGTCTTACAAAGTGTTATACAACAACCATTGCATTTATTCAAATATGTATACAACTTATTTAAAATGTAATATTACTGAATAATCACTATTTACTATGAATAATATATGTATACAATATTCATACAATTATGTTACTTTACAATATTGTGTATTTCACTTAATTAACTTGTAAGTTCACTGTAATGTGTATGTAGTTTGTATTAATATATTAGGACTATTAACTGTCGATGGTACGCCATTTTCGCGCGGCCGAGCAGTGTGGTAGGACTACATATTATAATTACAAATCATGATAGATAGATAGATAAATAGATAGATAGAAGCAGGGAGTCAGATGATGAGAAGGTATTGTGTCTGCAAGTTACACTGAGGAAAGCTGACGACAGCGGCCAGTAAGGAGATGATGCAGTTAGCTGTCAGCAGTCCTCTCGTGAACAAAGACCTAGTCCATCCACGAGGAACACACGTGACACACCCCTGCTACACCAGAATTTAGGAAAGAGAGCTCAGACGGAGGTTAGCTATAGAACAGAGAGGTCGAGAAGGGGACAAGCGATCCTAGAGACAGGTCACGGGAGAAGGGCTTGGCAATTAGAGAGAGAGACAGATAGCGAGACAGGGAGGTAGCTACCCGGGACTTATACTTTGTTCCGTGTGAGAGACTTGTTAATATTTCCAAGACAAATAAAAATAGTCCCATACTATTCTTTACCTCTCCTGTCACTACATGACAAATGGGGAAGCTACTACAAGATATAAAAGCCGCTCGACCACAAGTCTAAAATATATATATAACTCAACTACAACTCAAGCACAAAGAACCACAAAGTATTTTATGACACAAAGTCATTTATGACACCACAGGCAGAAGGAAGAGGAAAGATTGAGGGAAAGAAAGACAGAGGAGGATGGAAGAAAAAAAGGGTAGAGGAAAGGGCAGACACCCGACATCAGCACCACATTGAGTGAGTGGATGGTGAGCGTCCCCACCTACCTATTTTTATCATGGACTATTATTTTCTGGCACCTGTTTCTCACCATGGACCTATTTTCACCATCATACCTATTTTCCCTTCATCAGCCAACTTTCTCCTCTGGATCTGTTTCCCGGCCAACCTATCTTCCCTTCATTAGCCGACTTTCTCCCTTGGATCTGTTTCCCCATGAATGCATTTCCCCTCTTGGACCTGCTGTCGCCATGGACCTATTATTACCCACTGAATCTATGTTCCTACTTGGGTCCATTTCCCAAGCGTATATTTGCCATGCAACCATTTTTCCTCAAGGACCTATCACTACCATGGACCTATTCACCCCATGGACCTACCCCACTCCATTACCCCACTCCCCACCTACCCACCCACTCTGTCGACCCACAGTGCCACCCCACCCACCCTGGCCACCCACCTCACCCACACCACACAGCCACTTTACCCCACCCACCCCATTCAGCTCACCCTTACCAAACCACCCACCCATTCGCCCACCCAACCAACCTAGCCACCAACCTCTGTTAACTTAATGACTTGCAAGTTAGCACACACACACACACACACACACACACACACACAGGATTATAGTATATACAAGATGATAGTTGACGATGGGGGTTCCCTAGCACCTCTTCCGGAGCGATTCATTTTACATATTACACTCTCTCTCTCTCTCTCTCTCTCTCTCTCTCTCTCTCTCTCTCTCTCTCTCTCTCTCTTTCTCTTGTTTTCCGGTAAGTACGTCATCGCACTTTGAATTTTGCTTTGGTTAACACCACACGACTCTGGTAAACTGACAGAAACCGTAGCATTAAATTCGCTGACGTCTGTTTGTTTTATTTTTGCTGCCTCCAGATAATTTATTCAGCTCTGAGGGAATCGCTTATCATGAAGATTTGCATGAAGACCTGCTTGACCCCTCCAGTTCATAAAGTTTCTCCTCTGCTATATAATACCGCTTGGCAGTATCAAAAAGACAATACAAAGTACGATACGTCATCGAAGTGAAGGGGCTAATGTTTATTCTTGCTACAATCAGACGATTTATTCAACTTAGAAATTACCTTTTGCACTGAAATTATATATATAAATAGATAGATAGATAGATAGATATATTGTATATAGATAGATAGATATACAGTATATATATAGAGAGAGAGAGATAGATAGATATAGATATAGATATACAGTATATATATAGAGATAGATAGATAGATAGATATAGATATAGATATACAGTATATAAATAAACTCTTCCATTTCGAAAATCTCATCAAAGCTGAGTACAACTGTCAGGAAAGATAGGTGAATATAACAAAGAATCCATCAATACTGAGAAGTCATGTACTGTACAGTACCATATGCTGTGCTCAACAAAGCGATGCCATGGAAGCCGTGTGGATATGGCAGAGTTCAACAACAACACAAATGTCAGGCAATGTAGGGAATATTGCGAAGAATTCAATAATTGTAACTTACCTGTATCGTGTAAGCTATGTTGATGCTGCTTAGAATTGGCCATTATATCGGTAGTGTTGTAGTAAAGGAGGTAGAGCTGTCAATTTAGCGACTCTGCAGCTAGACCTGAAGATATTCATTTCCATTTAGCAAAGGCTTTTTTTTATGGATCTTTATCAAATGTTAGCCGTTTTATCTTATTTCTCAGCGATTTTATGGTATTACATTTTTATTTAGCTTTTTTTTTTTTAGCACCTTTTGAACGACAATCTATAAATCATTATGAATCAGGAGACAAACACAAACACACTAGCAACTCCCTTTTTTTTTTTTTTTTTTTTTAATAACAACGGAGGAAGGAAAAACAAATGGGGAAAAAAAATCCATACACCAGATTATTGGTGTCCTCTATTCATAAAATATCTGTAACAGTTAGACTTGAACAGTTGTGAGTTGAAATTTGGAGGAAAACAACTCTGGGGAAGCGAGTTCCAGAGAGATGCAGTTCGGGGAATGAAAGAATTCTGATAGGAAGAAGTTCTGCAATATGGTTGAGTGACATTCCAGTCATGAGCGCTACCAGATGCCCGTGTAGCACGAGGGAAGGCATGGAGAGGTGGCACCATGGACGCAACTTCGTCTGAGCATTTGCCAAAAAAAATCTGTAAAATAATGCAAGGGAGGCAACATTCCTTCTTACTTGCAGGGGAGGTAGTTTATATGTAATGGCAGGGTTGTTAATGATTCTAACAGCTTTATTCTGAATTTTGTCTAGTTGTCTTAATGCAACCTCTCCACAACCATTCCACAAGGGTGAGCAATATTCAAGCTGAGAGCGCACATGACTCTTATAAATTATAGCTAACTGCTCGTCTGCGAAGAAGTTACGGACTCTGTACAATAATCCAAGTTTCTTTGAGGCGGTTTTAGCAAGTGATCTGACATGAGAGGTCCAGCTGAGGGCACTGTTAAGTGAGACACCAAGAATTTCAATACTTTTGGAGATGGGAATATTAGTAGCACTGAAGGTAATGTACGAATCTGGCAATATCTGTCTATTAGTAAATTGTATATATTTAGTTTTACTAGCATTAAAAGAGACAAGGTTGTTTTGTCCCCATTCACTGATTGTAGCTAGATCTTGATTTATGGAGATGGCTGTACTGAGTTGAGAGGTAGAGATATTAGACTTTGTAAATGGATGTCTGAGTGTGAATGAACTATGTAGTGTTAAGTCATCTCTATATGAGTGAACGGGATTGTGAGTGACAGATAAGAGATCATTAATATGAACCAGAAATAGGGTTGGCGCCAGAACTGATCCCTGCGGCACGCCGGCGTTAATTGAGTGGAAATTCGAATATACATCATCTACTTTTACTCTTATTTTCCTGTCACTAAGATAAGAAGAAATCAAAGGAACAAAAGACGTTAGTCCATAGCAAGGGAGTTTGGACAGCAGGGAACGGTGCCATACTCTGTCGAAAGCTTTAGAGATATCAAGAGCTACTGCATGAGTTTCTCCAAAAAGATCAATTGATTGATGGTATGAGTTAAGAGATTATGTCAATGGTGGATCTTTCGTGGCGAAAACCGTATTGTCTATCACTAATTAAGTTGTTGGATTCAAGATGTTTAACAATATGCTTATTAATTAAAGTTTCAAATACCTTACCAAGAGAAGATGTGACAGCTATTGGTCTGTAATTGGAGGGGTCAGACGAACTTCCTTTCTTCGGAACTGGGTGGATATTGGCTTCTTTCCATGAATTTGGGAATAAAGAAGTACGTATGCATAGTCTGAATAATTTGGCTAGGACAGAGGCAAGTTCAGGGGAACACTTTTTCAAAACAACTGGCGGAATTCCATCTGGGCCTGGAGCTTTATTGGAAGGTAAATTGTCTAGAATGGATTTTACGAATCTTGTCTGTATTTTAAGTGGGGCAATTTCGGGAGAATCAAGTTCCAGTACTGAGACATTCTGGCTGGTATCATCTATGGTAGAGTTTCTTGCAAAGGTACTAGCAAAGATATCTGCTTTCCCACGTGGGTCATTTGTAATATTGCCATCTGAAGATTTTAATGGGGGAATGGAAGATGACTTGTTAAAGTTATTATTGAAAGAATTAAGAGTTGACCAGAATATTCCATTGTCATTAGGGTTGTTCAGTAGTTTTGATGCTTGCTTTTGAAGAAAGTTTGATTTAGATAGATTTAATACAGCTTTTGCATGATTTCTAGCAATTTTAAATTGGGAGAGTGATTCAGATGTTTTTGATTTTAAGTAAGAGTTATATGCTAATGACTTTTGGGCTGTTGCTCTGGCACAATTGCCATCAAACCATTTTGGAGAGTTTGATCTTTTAGTGAATTGTTGACTTGGTATGAATAAATCCATACCAGCTAGTATTAAGTCGCAAATGTGGGACTGGGTAGAATTGGGATCACTAGAGAAGAAAGACTGCCATGGAACATCAGCAGATAATTTCTAAATCCATCCCAGTCTGCCCTGTCAAAGTGCCATCGGGTCACCCTGACAGGTTCGGAATGGGGAGGTGTAGGAGGGTTAACTAATGAGGCTTTGATGAGATTGTGGTCAGAGGATCCAAGTGGTGACAGTACCTCTATCCTGTATTGATCTGGATTATTTGTCAAGAATAAATCCAAGAGATGGGCATTATGGTCAGGATTATCAGGTATTCTGGTTGGTTGCTTTACCAACTGGGTGAGATTAAACGATTCCGCAAACAGTTCGCATTCTAGACCAGCGTCATCAGTCCGGGCAGAATGCAATAACCATTCAACATTGTGTATGTTAAAATCACCCAAAATGGTAATTTCATTGCCAAGGGCAAGGTCAAGGTTACTCAACTGAGTGGATATGGAAACAAATACACTGGGTTCAGAAGAAGCATTGGGGGAACGATAAACTACACAGATATATTTGGTAATGTTTTGGCAATTTAATTTATATAATGAGTAATCAAAACTGGATGAAGTGAAGTTTAAAATAGTATCAACTGCATATTGAGATTTGATGTAACAACAGGTGCCGCCCTTGTTTCGAAAGTTTGTAAGGAGATGGTAACCGGGAAAACAAAATGGAGATATATCGGTAGAGGGTGAGATTTGTGGTTCTGTGAGGAGAAGGGCCAAAGGGGATATGGACTGAAGGAAAAAATGAACTGAGTTTAAATTTGTGGTTAGGCTGCGGATGTTGGCAAAGAATAAGGCCGCACCGTCACCTCTTCGCCCACGAGCATTCCCGGAAATAGCAACAGTCGCTGCGGTAATTGTGATTTATTTTCCAAGGAAGGACAAGGAAATCAGGGCACAGAGCTTTCTAATGTTTGTTGCTCCTCGTGCAAATCAGAATACAGTTAAGGCTGCGTCCGATGACAAGTCTGTTTACAGATCGGGACCTACATTCGTCAGCTCCAAAGGCTGCGTTAATGTATTTTTATCGGCATAGGAGACTTTCTAACACCTCATCCATGGTGACTTATTTTCCATATTACACCATACCATTCTCTTGTGAGTTATTTGTACCGTTTTAATATCGACATGGTTCGCATCAGTAGCATACAGTACAGGATAAAATTTAGGTATTCTATCCAGACATAAACTGCTAAGGAAAGCGTGGTATGGAGCCTCCGTAATCAACGAGAATACAAGGGTCGGTGTTGGTACCGTGTGTGGTGGTGGGTGCTCACATTGAGAACACAGCTGTGAGGTGAGCATGCGTGCTTGGACTGATACAGCCATCAACTACCTGGTCTTCTGCCTGTACATGCGGGCATAAATACTAATACAATCGGAACTGACCGTATATGCAATTTTTACATGTAATCGTTGCTGTCTCTAAGTCTCTAGTTGGTCTGCGTTGCCCCCTTTTCTATGAATATGAATATGAATATGTCGTCTTTTGAGAGTGATGCATACAATGCCTGCCAGCAGAGAACACAAGCTTTGTGGCCTAGTATAGAAATATGTGGGTGTTCTTGAGCGACGAGATCTTCAAATAAATGTAGCTACGTCTAAAGTGACGGTTGTTGAGACAGAGGGTGACACAGTGCTGTGCACTTGTGAATGGAGAGCGACTGGAAGTAAAAGAAGTGTTTAAAGAACTTACTGTAGGTGCGGTGATAGAAAAGAGAGGCAAATATGTAAGAAAAAAACAAAGAATGGCCCTGGGACGTAACGTGGCCAGCGCCACAAAAACCTTGAAACGGACTAGAGGTCAAGAGCACAAAGTTTTAAAGAGGACTGCCTGAAGATGTATCAGTGGCCACATTAACGTATGGGTGTGAGACTGCCATTGCATGAGAATCAAAAAAAATCAAAAGTGACAGCAGCAGAAATAACCCCTCCTGTTCGAAAAGTTTATCCTAAGCTGAGCAAGGTGGTTTAGAGCCAGCAAGAATATACTGAAAAGGCCGTCATCGTAGGGAATGGGTAAGCTGTTCAGAATTTTTGAAACAGTCTGATATCTTTTGCCTCTTAAGACAATCACTCTTGCGTTGTTAAAACTGAGTGCACGAATATGTAACTAAGCCCCTAATAATTATAGTCATTTATGGAACACCAGTAATTGTTACGTGTGATCAGCCTGTTTTCCACATAACAAAGCGTTGTCAGCAGCGATACAAAGAGATTAGGCAATTACAGTATCGCCATACTGTAAGTTTCAGAAATTAGCATAAAAAACGGAAGGAGGGGTCGTGTTCAAGCCGTCGTGCTCTCAGTTTTAATTCCTTCATTCCGATTACTTTTTTTATATTTACTCTTGTTACCTACAAATATGTAATTATTTTGACTCATTGGAAACACTCTCGTAATAACGTGTTTAATTATGCCTGTATCTAACCCCTTCACTTCAAACTGCCTCCTAAACTAAATATTATCGCTAGAAGGTAACGAGACTAAAATCACACACTCGTCATCGATTCAAGGGTTATAACACGTCACTGAATGTTAAATTTTACTTTGTTTTTACTTACTAATACATCCATTAAGGGCAATGGAACTTTAGCTAGAAAACACCCAAAATGGTGCCATGACATAGTGTACAGAATACAGGAGGAACACTTGGGCAAATTATTTTCTTCTTAGTCTCAATCATCCCTCAGAAAACGAGCCACAGCACTCGGTTTACATCCATATCACCTGCTGTACTAGTGGGTGAACAGGGATAAGACGGAAACAGCTGAATCCACCAGTCTGATGGGCCTTATAAGCAAACTTAAGATTTTTTTAGCCAGCTGGATTTGCTAACCACTGCACCACCTGTTCACCGTGTTTTCCCAGATCAAACCAGACTGCAGCCATATAACGCAGCAGTGAGTGATACTGAGACCAGGACCCGTACCTATGAAAATACTTAGAAGCGCTAAGTACACTTAGCAAATGAAATTTTTCACGAGTTGCGCTTAACTCTGGACAGAATACTTAAGTGATACATTCCAAACTACTTACTGTTCTTAAGTACTCTTTGTAGTCGACAAACTTGAGTGGTCCCTATGAGGTCTCATTTTACTCAGTCAAGATGCCCGCACAATAAAAACGACGAGGGGAGAATATGAAGGCCGATAAATAATAGGGAAACAGGAAAGACAAGCCATTTTTGGCCTAAGTATAACATTTTCAACTACTTAATATGTACAAAATAGGCCATGTCGGAATAATATAATTATGATAGATTTGGAGATGATGTTACGCCGCAGACAAACAGCCTCGTCAAGATCGCTAACGCAGAAATTAAGGTCTTTGCAATACTGAGTTACTTAGTAACTGGGAAAATCCAGCTGTTCATTGGTGATTTCAAATATTGTTGTAAAAGGTATACAAAGTACTTATACAGCAAAAGAAGGTGGTGGGTCTAGCCACACACCTTCTTCCATCAAGATAATTACTGTATATAAAATCGTGGGTGTAGCATAATCCTTGACTTTTCTCTTCTCACATTCTCTGGTACGATTCCCCAATAAAACAGTTTCCCTTAAATATCTGCCCGTGTGACGTGAGAGGAATGAAGTCACAGAGTGTGCAGTGAGGTTGGATGGTGAGGATATGGAGAATGTGAGTGCATTCAAGTACTTGGGTAGTGTGATGAGTAAGGATGGAACTTTGGGGGATGAAGTACGTGAAAGGGTACAGCAGGGAAGGAAGGTTGTTGGTACACTGAAAGCAGTGATGAGAAATAGGGAGGTGAGTATGGAAGTTAAGAAGTCACTGCATGATAGTATTTTGATCCCTACCCTGACGTATGGAAGCGAGGCGTGGACCTTGCAAGAGGGGAACAAGTCAAGAGTGAGAGCAGTGGAAATGAGTTACTTGAGAGGAGCATGTGGAGTGACGTGGAGGGACAGGTTGACGAATGAAGAAGTGAAGGAACGTTGTGGGGTGGATGTGGATGTGGTTGAGATTAGGAGTAATACACTGAGGTGTTTCGAACATGTGAAGAGAATGAAGAATGAAAGACTGACTAAGAGGGTGTATGTAGGTGAGGTGGAGGGAGGGAGAGGGAGGGGTAGACCGAGGATGAGGTGGAGGGATGGAGTTAAGAAGTATATGAGGGAGGGGGGGGTGAGTTGGGGGGAGGGTAGTCAAATGGTGGGTGACAGAGCGATTTGGAGGCGTTTTGTCTGCAGCCACCCTTTGCGGGATTAGGGCGTCGGGCAATAGATAGATAGATAGGGACGTTTTTCCTTCATTCACCTATAATTTAATCAGTCAAATATAGCAAGGCTTGAGCCGTATGGCTGCAAATGCTGTGGCTATTTTGAAAAAAAAAAAAAAAAAAAAAGCAATTAGAAAATAGTAGGTCACATTGA
This sequence comes from Coenobita brevimanus, assembly GCF_032717465.1. Classification (NCBI taxonomy): domain Eukaryota; kingdom Metazoa; phylum Arthropoda; class Malacostraca; order Decapoda; family Coenobitidae; genus Coenobita; species Coenobita brevimanus. Next base: position 18,902,319 of record NC_137020.1, on the reverse strand, counting down.
CCACACAATAATTTTGTGTGACGTGATGCAAGCGATTCGCGAATAATTTTGTCCTAAAATTCAGCTACAGCTGTATCCCTTGGAGATGAGTCTTCATTATATTTTTTTCAGTTAATTAGTGGATTTGTAGTAAATAACCAGGAAATGTTTTGCAAGCATACAGTACGAGGAACATATCCTAACCTAACCTAACCTACCCATGTTGTGATGGAAACAAGACCTACTGAGGGACTTGTCGAGGTTAGGTTGTGAAAATGGTTCACGGTGAATGTTGCCATAATATTCAGCCCCAGCTGTGACGCCTGGTAACCATTCTTTATCTCATTCATTCACTGCAGTAGAGTACATGTATAAAATAACCGGGAAACGCCTTTAAGGCCTACTGTAAGGGGAACCGTCCATGTTTTGATGGGGAAATGAGTGACATGTTGAGGTTACTGTATATTATGCAAGCAATTGTTGATGACTTTTTCCAAAATCTAGCAATAGCTGTGTCCCACGGTAATAATTCGGTTACATATTCATTCAGCAAATTTGAATGCATGGGTGGAATAACAGCAAAACAGCAAGAAAGTGTTTTTAAAGAGTACCTAACCTAACCAGTCTTTGATGAGGAAACGACCAGCCAAGGTCATGCATGCGATCCATGATTGTCCTAAATTAGTTACGTCTGTGCCCCACGATAATCATTGTCATAATCTATCTATCTACCTATCTATCTATTATCAGACGCTTCAATCCCGTTTGGGGTGGCCACAAACAAATCGCCTCCACGTCGTCCTGTCCCCTACCATTTCACTGCCCTGCTCCCAACTCACACACCCCTCTCTCATATACCTCTCCACCCCCTCCCTCCATCTCATCCTCGGCCTCCCCCTCCCTCTTCCCTCCTCCACCTCACTCACATACACTCTCTTCGTCAGTCTTTCACCCTCCATCCTCTTCACATGGCCAAATCACCTCAGTGGGTTCCTCATAACACTTCCTATCACATCCACATCCACACCACAACGCTCCTTTATATCCTCATTCGTCAGTCCGTCTCTCCATGTGACTCTACAGGCTCCTCTTAAAAACTCAATTCCACTGCTCTCATTCTTGACTTGTGTCCTTCCAACAATGTCCAAGCTTCACTTCCATACGTTAGAGTTGGTATCACAATACTGTCATGTAGTAACTTTTTCACTTCCATGCTCACTTCCCTGCTTCTTATCACTGCTTTCAAAGAACCAGCAACCCTTCTTCCCTGCTGTACCCTTTCAAGCACTTCACCCTCCAAACCTCCATCCTTACTCATCACACTACCCAAGTACTTAAACGTACTCACATTTTCCAATTCCTTACCATGCAACATCGCTGTACATTCACTGACTTCACCTCTCTCAAAGATCATCACTTTACTCTTCCCTACATTCACCTTTAGATTCCGTTTCTTGCACTCTCCCAAACTCATCCACAAAGCCTTGCAGCTCCCCTTCGTCTTCACTCAACAACACAGTATCATCTGCAAACAACAGTACAGGGAGTTTCCAAAAACTATCCTCTCTCGCCAGGGCCACACCAACATCGACTACCCTACCTTGTACCTCTTTTATTACCCCATCCATGAACAGATTGAACAACCATGGAGACATGACACATCCCTGTTTCAACCCAGCCTCCAAAGAGAAAAATTCACTTAGTTCACCATCCACACGCACTGCAGCCTTAGCACCATCATACATACTCTTCTCAGCATTCAACAACTTTCCATCTACTCCATTTATTCTTATTACTTTCCACAATCCTTGTCTATCCACCCTGTCATATGCTTTCTCCAAATCCATGAAAGCCGCATACAACTTCTTTCCCTTCTCTAGAAACTTTTCCACTAAAGATCTAAGAATGAATATCTGATCTACACAACCTCTTCCCTTCCTAAAGCCTCCCTGTTCTTCTCCAACTAATTCCTCTGTTCTTTCTCTAACTCTGTCAATAAGTATCCTACCATACACTTTTCCTATTATACTAAGAAGACAAATGCCCTTATGATTACTACACACTTCTTTTTCCCCTTTTCCTTTGTACAAGGGAATAATTATACCTGACTTCCAATCCTCCGAGACTCTACCTTCCTCCCAGGCCAATCTGCACATCTTCCACATCCATTCTACTACTATCTCTCTCCCATGCTTCAGCATTTCACCACACACTCCATCAATTCCTGGGGCTTTCCCCAGTTTAACTTTCTTCATTGCTTCCACAACTTCTATCCTACTGATTTCTTCCTGTCTTCTCATCTCTCTCCTTCTCCCAGCCATTTCCCAGCCACTTATACTCGCATTACTTCCATCCTCTATGTTCAACAATTCCTTAAAGTGTTCTCTCCATCTGCTCACTTTTTCTCCCTTCTCCACTAGTAATCTACCATTTTTATCTTTCACTCCCCTGCTAACTTCACTTCCACCCTGTCTTATTCTCTTCACCTCGTTCCAAAACATCTTCTTACAGTCCCTCCACTTTACACTCAAATTCCTTCCAAATTCCTCATCCACTCTCTTCTTACTCTCTCTTACTAATCTTTTCATCTCTCTCTTTCTTTCTACATATAACTCTCTCTTCCGCCTCTCAACTTCTTCCACGCCCCTATTTCTCATCCTTTCATTGTATGCTTTCTTCTTTTGTGCCACAGCCTGTCTCACCTCTTCAGTCCACCACGCTGTTCCTTGCACCCCCCTCCGTCTTCTCTTCCTCTCACACACCACATCATTTAGCAAATTTGAGTATATGAACAAAATAACCGGGAAACGTCTTGCAAGCATAACAAGTGGGGAACCGACCATAATCTTACCCAAACTAACCAGTTTTGACAGGGAAACGACCGACTAAAGGACTCGTCGATGTGAGGTCGGGAGAGGATTCATAACAAATTTTATCATTACATCCGGCACTAGCTGTGCACGTGGTGACCATTATTTATATGCATTCAGTAAAGTATATATGTATAGACAGATAGATAGATAGACAGATATGTACACACACACAAACACAACAAAACACCGGGAAAACGTCTTGGAAGCATACATCACAGGGAACCGTCAATGTTCTGACGGGGAAACGACTCCAGACGGAACAAATCAAAGGGTAACGACGGTAGGCCGACGACAGAATATAGGCTACTGCTAATAAATTCAAATTTCACTCCACTCGACACACACAAAAATTGTAGTACCTCCTATTTGTGATGTTATTAACAAAATCTTGATTGGTCATGCACTCTGAAATGCTTCATTGTTTTATTCATAAGAATTTTTCCATGCACTGTTTTTCATCTACGTTTCCTCCATTTAAGATTGTTGTACTTTACTTTGCTGAGTGGAGTGCTAAGCAGTATCGATGGTAGCATTTATCGTAGTCCACTCTGTAAAGTACTCCAGGCTGGGGGTTAAGTGGAAGTCAGACCTATTTACTTAGTAATTTCGTAGGTGCGGGCCCAGACCCACAAACATACTTATTGTACAGTCAGATCCATCTCATAACTGTGATTTCTCTATCCAGGAAGGACAAGGAATGGAGACTGCATAGTTTTCCCATGTCTCTTGTTCCTCCTACAAAAACAAATATTGGGTACGAGAAAAATTCCTGTGGGTCTATACCGGTATATTGATTTTAGCAGGAAGGACAAGGAACGGGGAGTACAGAAATTCGCCATGTCTCTAGTTCTTCCCATAAAAATAAGTCTGAATTACGAGAGGGAATCGGTCGTAACCATGTTCGAGAATCCCACTCCTGAGAAGCAGTACGGCCACAGAAAGCAGAATAAGGAAAACTACTTACAATTGAGGCTATCCGATTTGGGGGGCAGTGTTTGGTGCATTGACATTTAACACTCTCAGGCTTCTACGACTCACTCAGTTGTAATTCATCTTGTGTTAGTCCAGATAAGCACTAGAGTTGACGTTACCATGAGGGGATCCGAGTAAAAGATGTAATATTAGCACTAATAAGCTCTTACGACTCAAATGGAATTGAATAAAACGTTTCGTGTTAGTCCAAATATTAACATTGAAACTTCTATGGCTCCCCCTCCACTGAACTAAATCGTCTGGTGTTAAGTCCAACATAATACTGGAGGTAAAGCGCCAATGAGAGTATTAATGGAGATGGTATTAACACCCTCAGGCTCCCATGACTCACATCCAACTAAATACCCTGATGTTAGCCCAAATAAGATAGAGTTAACGCTACCATGAAAGGGTTATTCACTTCACTATAATGACGTCTTTATCTTATTCTAGCTACTACCACAGAATTATACTAATCTTAGGAGAGATTTTTCGAACTTGAGGGGCAGGAATTTGCTTTCATTACTCTTCATCACGTGAGGTCATTCCTAAGCTATATAAATCGCCTGTAAAAAGCAAACACAAGAATGAACAAGACGTCAAAGGACAGAAGGGATTAATCTTATTCATTCTACTCCCAAGCAATTGTACGCAACCCACGAGAGACATTGTATTTAAGGAGTTATATACAGCCCCCATCACCCCTTCAGTCCTGTAACGAGTATATAATCTCACTCCGATGTTGTGATGTATATCGTATCATTACTACCACAATACCATGTAGTTTAGCTTTGGATATTATTCTCGAACTGGGGGAGTCAGAGGCAGTCTTCGTTTACTCCTCCCCAATTAAGTAGCTGAATAAAATCGCGTGTAAGTAGTAGGAAGAAAGTAAATATTTCATCGGACCGAATGCAGTGTGAATATAAGCTGATTCCAGACGGTTTTGTTCAGCTTACAAGGGAATTTTCGAACTACAAAAGTTAGATATAGCCTCCTTTAACTCCTTTGCTACTACGGGTCTCCTAAAAAAAAAAAAAAAAAAAAAAAAAAAAAAATCTAGTGCTAAGAAGAATCCAGTAGAAGAGGCGTCCTTGGACTGATGGTGTTAATTGCTTCCTTACTAAAGTCAAGAGTGAGAGCAGTGGAAATGAGTTACTTGAGAGGAGCATGTGGAGTGACGTGGAGGGACAGGTTGACGAATGAAGAAGTGAAGGAACGTTGTGGGGTAGATGTGGATGTGGTTGAAAAGATTAGGAGAAATACACTGAGGTGGTTTGGACATGTGGAGAGAATGGAGGATGAAAGACTGACCAAGAGGGTGTATGTAGGTGAGGTGGAGGGAGGGAGAGGGAGGGGTAGACCGAGGATGAGGTGGAGGGATGGAGTTGAGAGGCATATGAGGAAGGGGGGGTGAGTTGGGGGGAGGGTAGTCAAATGGTGGGTGACAGAGTGACTTGGAGGCGTTTTGTCTGCGGCCACCCTTTGCGGGATTAGGGCGTCGGGCTATAGATAGATAGATAGACTAAAGTTCCCTGTAAACAAAGTAATATCGTCTGACGGTAAGCAGAGTAAAGCATAACCACATCGTCGCACTAAGGAAGCTTTTTTCTTCACTCCCTGGACATAGTAATTCAGCTTATTCACTCCGACAAGGAGAATATGTTTTCACCCCCGTTTGTTTGTTTGTTTGTTAGCTTGTTTGTCTGTCAGCAGGATTACTCGAAAACTAAAATAGAGATTTGGCCCAAATTCAGTGGATAGGCATCTCATGTCCCAGATTTGTGGGACCGATCCGGATCGCATTACAGATTATGGATCCGGAAAACATTTTTTGCGAAACCCTAATAATTTATGAGAAAACCTAACCCATTGTGAAGAGTGGTTTGAAAATTACGTTGCCCTCGTCGGACAGGTGCGCTCCACTGAGTGCCACTCTAGTTTGTACTGACTCCACACAACTTTGTTTAGCCTGTGAAACACATTTAACACATGTCGCAGTGACTGGGTGAATAAAGGCAATATCTAACCACTACTTCGACAAAAAAAAAAAAGCTTAAAATGAAATAGGATGGTCTGGAGACGGAAAGAAAAAAAAAATGATAACGTCCTCTTGCTGGAGGGATGATACTGATATGATTTGCTATTGACAAAGAAGGGAATCTTGGCAACTCAAATATAAAGGCATCTGTTGTGTGTGTGTGTGTGTGTGTGTGTGTGTGTGTGTGTGTGTGTGTGTTCTTGGTATTCTCAGAGGCTTGTATCGAATTTAGGGGAGGCTTTTCGAACACAAGGAAATGCATACAGTCTTAAAAACCCCGTCACTATTACAAACTAATTACAAGTCTCTTAAAATTGTCTGGAATTGGCATGGATAAAATGGAGGGACCCAAAACTAACTTGCACCCCTTCAGCAACGGAGACAAACACATGATTCGTTATTCAGAAACAGACTAACTAGGCCACAGTCTTGAGAGAGAGAGAGAGAGAGAGAGAGAGAGAGAGAGAGACAGACAGACAGACAGACAGACAGAGAGAGAGAGAGAGAGAGAGAGAGAGAGAGAATTATGAAAATGAATAATAAAGGTGAATGTAGGGAAGGGTAAAGTGATGATCTTTGAGAGAGATGAAGTCAGTGAATGTACAGCGAGGTTGCATGGTGAGGAATTGGAAAATGTGAGTACGTTTAAGTACTTGGGTAGTGTGATGAGTAAGGATGGAAGTTTGGAGGGTGAAGTGCTTGAAAGGGTACAGCAGGGAAGAAAGGTTTCTGGTTCCTTGAAAGCAGTGATAAGAAACAGGGAAGTGAGCATGGAAGTGAAAAAGTTACTACATGACAGTATTGTGATACCAACTCTAACGTATGGAAGTGAAGCTTGGACGTTGTTGGAAGGACACAAGTCAAGAGTGAGAGCAGTGGAAATGAGTTACTTGAGAGGAGCCTGTGGAGTCACATGGAGAGACAGGCTGACAAATGAGGATATAAAGGAGCGTTGTGGTGTGGAAGTGGATGTGATAGGAAGCGTTAGGAGGAATACACTGAGGTGGTTTGACCATGTGGAGAGGATGGAGGGTGAGAGATTGACGAGGAGAGTGTATGTGAGTGAGGTGGAGGGGGGAAAAGGGGGAGGCCGAGGATGAGATGGAGGGATGAGGTGGAGAGGTATATGAGAGAGGGGTGTGTGAGTTAGGAGCGGGGCAGTGAAATGGCGGGGGACAGGGCGACATGGAGGAGTTTGTTTGTGGCCACCCCGAACAGGATTGAGGCGTCTGGCAATAGACAGATAGACAGAATAATCAAAGCGAAAAATATGGATCAGAGAGAGAGAGAGTGAGAGAGAGAGAGAGAGAGACTGTTCTGAATGCAAGATATGGCATCAAAGAGACAAAGCCGAGGGACCTTCAATTTACCAGTCAGCAAGCGTTTAGTTTGTGTTCCAAGAGATTAAAGAGTAGGTGTAGGTGACAGGGTACATGAGACAGTCAGACAGACAGACAGACAGTGAGTGAATGAGAGAGTTAGTGAGTCAGTCATCAGTCAGCGACTGAGACAGACAGGCAGATAAACAGACAGAGACAGAAGCAGAGTGAGACAGTGAGAGATTCAAGCCCACTGAATCCGGAGACATTTCTTTTAGCATTCTCAATACTTTCTAAGGCTTATGAACAAATTAGGGGACACTATTATAACCCTATGAAACAGTCATAACAACCCCTTCACTGCCTCAAATCAATCCTTGGTTAGAAAACAGCGTTCGAGGCAGGAAGAAGGTAATATGTGGGGTATAACTGGCTAGAAAGAGAGAGAGAGACGTGGAATATTGAGCTTTCCTTTATTATTTCAAGACATCTTTATTTATACCCCTTATTATTTATCACACGTATTTGTGATTTATACCTCAAATGTCATGTATAATGCGTCATCGGCCTGAAGGAGAGAAAACAAACGTGAATCTAACCAGCAGCAGAAAGAATAACGAACATGATGCGTCAGCCACAACCAGTTCAGTTAGGCCATATCTTGATTGAGAGAGAGAGAGAGAGAGAGAGACAGACAGACAGACAGACAGACAGAGAGACAGAGACAGACAGACAGAGACAGACAGACAGACAAAGAAGTGATGCAGGGAAGGATATGATAAAATACAAATACAGGCATAGAAAGTGAGTAATGTAAGGGAAGGAGGGGGAAAGGAGACAAAAGAAGAAGAGGAAATAAGGTAGGAAAATAAGAGGGAACGAAGGAAGGAGATAAATAACAACAGAATCGGAAGGAAAAGAGGATGGGAAAGAAAATAAAGAAAAATGAAGAGAAAAATGAACAGGGGAGATAGAAAAGATCGTGTATACTAAGGCAGGAAAACGGCTACAGGGAACTAGAAAAGGGGAACACAATAAGGGAAGGCAGCTAGCCAGACCGACAGGCAGATCAACTAGCTGACTGAATCTAGTGAATGCATCCTTCATCTCACTGGATATTTATTACAACCCCCAATGATGACAAGAATTAAGCACTGCATAGATCATTGTTTTGTAGAGAACCACTTAGACCAACACAGCTACATTCCAATGATTTACCCGTGTTTCGTATTTCATTCCTTCTACTTTCAGGCCAGGCCAGTTGACTCAGCCTGAGAGAGTTTTCGAACTGTTGCAGTCAGATCTAGCTTTCATTAACCCCATCAGCGCAAGAGGTCATTCCCATGTTGAATTAGATCGTATACAGTTAGCAAGAATAAACTAAGACGTCATCGTATTGTACTGTGAGAGTTTGTGAAGCCACTTGTACGTGTATATAGCTATCAAAAGGCCCTTCAGATGCTGCCATCTTAATCAAACTTCCCTTAAGTGTACACTTGGCTCCTCTCCCGCTTTCATTAATTAACGTTGCCAGTCCTTTCTCTCCCCGAGGCGCGAACCTCGAACTCCATTGTGTGGATTTTGAGCAATCAGTAATGGGTGGGGGGAGAGGTGGGGGGTTGGGTGTCTGTCTGTAGGGGAGAGTCTGGGACCGATGTCGATAGCCAGTAATTATGATTAACAAGTCACCATGAAGGTCTACTCTTATTGCGAATCATTTTATTTTTCTTAATTAGCACTTCATTATTCGCTGTAATCATTGTGAAGTGCATTATGTATGTGTGAGAGTACGACAAGTATATATACAAGCAATCTTTTGTACAACTTAGAGAGAGTATTGCTCGTATAGGCAGGCGAAGTGAACAATAACACAATCAAACACGTAGTAGGGAGATGGAACACAGCACCAAAACTGTGTTATATGGGACACTATCAAAGCCACAGAGGATCTACGCACATCGCTGGAAAGAATATTAAAAAACGTAATGGGCGTTGCTTAAGTGACACTCCAGTAGACACAACCAACTTATCAAAACAGATTTTTCATTATATGGTCATGACTCGTAGAGACAATATGGCAATTTTACATATACGGCCATCAACTACGACACATGATCTTTCTTTCTGCATGATATGAAGCCAATCCACTTTGGTAGTTTCTGAGATACAGGCCCGGATGGAAAGGCGGACAGACAGACTGACAGGGGCGATTCCTATATCCCAGCCATATGGAATAATGGTGGGGATAATAATAATGATAATAATAATAATAATAATAATAATAATAATCGTTATCATCATCATCATCTTCCGGACCTCATTTCCCACCCTAGGGCAGGGTGAGGAGTACCAACGTCTAGACAGCCCAAGTTTGCCCAATCGATTGGGCCACGCAGCCATTCAACAATCATTCAAGCCCCCGGAATCCTGGCTCTATCTGATACGCCAAAAAAAACTTTCACCACATTCTCTAGCTTCATATAAACGTATCCAATAACAAAAATAAATAATAATAATTATAATAATAATAATAATAATAATAACAATAATAATAATAGTAATAATAATAATAATAATAATAATAATAATAATAATAATAACAACAACAGTAGTAGTAGTAGCAGTAGTTATAGTAGCAGTAGTAGTAGCAGCCAGAGGAGGTGTAGGACGAGGAGTAGTAGTAGAGGTAGGGGCAGTAGCAAGGGGAGTAGTAGTAGTAATCATAGTAGTAGTAGTAGTAGTAGTAGTAGTAGTAGCAGTAGTAGTAGTAGTAGTAGAAGTAGTAGCAGCCAGAGGAGGAGGAATAGGAAGAGGAGTAGTAGTAGAGGTAGTGGTAGTAGCAAGAGGAGGAAGAGGAATAGTAGTAGTAATCGTAGTAGTAGTAGCAGCAGCAGCAATAGCAGCAGCAGTAGTAGTAGTAGTAGTAGTAGGAGTTGCAGTAGTAAGTACGAAGACAGATGGATGGACAGATCGACAGACTAATTATATAGAAAGAAAAAATAGACAAAAATATACAAATATATGCATACGTGTATTTTGTACAGATGTAAGAAATTACACAAACAGATAAAAAGTTATGCGTCCTCTCTCTCTCTCTCTCTCTCTCTCTCTCTCTCTCTCTCTCTCTGCGTTGTCATCGTAATCAAATGTTCCGGTAATAAGAGAATGTTTTCCTACCAGTATCAAAATTATCACCTTAAGAGGACAGCAATGTTTACATGGGCTTCGAAAATTTGCTTTCTTTCCCCTTCACCTTCTCCTTCCCTCCCCTTCATCTTTGTGTTTATTTCTTCCCTTTTCTTTCTCTTTCCTTCCCTTCCCTTCCTTTCCCTTCCCTTCCTTTATATTTCTCTTCTCCATTATCCTTCCCCATTCCTTTTCTTGTCTTCTTTCCTCTTTTTTTTCTTCCATTCTCCTTTCCTCGCGTCTTTTCTCCTCTTTTCTCTTTTCTTTTCTCTTCTTTCCTTTGCTCTTCCCTTCCTCTACCTTCTCCCCTCTGATCTTCTCTTCTCATCCCTTCCCTGCCGTTCTCTTCTCTTTGCTTCCTCCTTTCACTTCTCCCTTTCCTTGTCCTCCCTTCCCTTTCCCATCGTGGTTCATCGTTCATCCCTTCACCTTCTCCTTTCCCTTACCCTCCTTTGCCTCCACTTTCCTTCTTTATCCAGTCTCTCCACGTCCTCCACTCCCTTGTATCACCACTCACACACAACCACATTATTTACCTCATACATAACTACTCATTATTATAACACCTGCTGTCTGGTCAGGCCTTTTTTCTCTCTCTCCCTTTCTTTTATTTTTGGTACCACCGTATAATTATATTCAGCTTAGGAGACACCATTAAATTCTGTAACCACGCCTCAACCTAGGCTATATAAAATCATTTGCAGGTAGGAAGACTAACCTGAAAAACATGCCATCGTATTCAAGGGATTAACAATTTCACTCCGATTTCTTTTAAGTTTATCCTAAGTGTTACCAGAGTATTTTATTCAACTTAGGATTTTTAGGAGTGGAGAGGTTAATAAAGGTTGTATGTAAATCCTCCCCCCCCCCTTCTATCGAAAATTCTGTCCCAAACTAAATAAAGAATACAATAAAAATCATGTCATTGGGTGGAAGGGTTAAAAATGATAACGATGGGGGAAAGGCAAACCCCTAATTTCTGATGATCTTTCATGGGACGCCTTTAATTACTGGATTTCATTTGCCTTCGTCCCACACCATTGCATTAGATATGATACAGAGACACCAGGGACGTTCCAACCTTGTCAAGTTCTTCAAAAATTATCATCAAAAACTGTAGCTTTATCTTTCCCCTCGCGCTGCTCCCATTCTAACCACTTCAGTACGATGGCCTGGTCCTTATTTTACTCTTTATCTCCAAACAGTTTTATTCAACTTTTGAGAAACTTTTTGAACAGAAGGTAACACAATGCATTCAGTGCCACTTCCCCCACTAGAGGTCCTCCCAGAATTTAATAAAATCGTTTGATGATAGCTGGTTAAAAACGAAATGCGTCATCGAACGAAAGAGGTCAAAAATACTAGACAGGTTAGCAACGTTACGTATACAGCAACGTGTTAAGCCGTGAATAAAGGTCCACCGACGGTCATCTGCCTGCATTCCTGCCTGCCATATTTCTCATTCCTCTCATGCTACCTTAGTGTGATCTTCATATTACTACCACATAAAAATACTTCATGCAACACCTTCCACTGCCACAGCTGGCACAACAGTATCTGCAGAGTTTGGCACATTGCTTTACGTATCCAGAGTACATTGAATGATTATGGGAGGATGTATTGGTTTCCACCTCAGCGCCGGTGTACAGAGTCAGTGAGTGATCAGCTGCTCATGAGTCTGTTTTGTCATATAAAAAACTACATACTATATTAAACAAATTAATTACGAAATGTCAGTATGAACGTCATTCGTGATGCGGCAGATACCTTTCCGCGGTATTCAGTCTATCTATCCGTGTGAATAGATAGAGAGATGTGAGTATTTGTGCGTGTGCGTGGCGTCCTCGAGCTAAACTGGTTTCGACTTTCAACACAAGAGGTCTTTCAAAAGCTCACTAATATCGTCTGAAAAGCTGCAAGCATGAAATGACAGAAATAATTGATGGCAGTGAGAGAGTTAACCACTTCACTCAGATGATGTCTTCAGTTTATTCACGCCACTATCACAGCCTTGTGTTCTGCGTACTGGAGGAGGGTTTTCGAACGAGAGGGCTTAAATAATAGTCATCAGTAACCCCTGCAGCGTGAGTCTTTTCCTGGATGAAGAAGGTCGTCAGGAATAAACTAAGACGTGATGGCAGTGAGAGGTTATGTAAATTATACTAATCTTTTGTTGCCAGACGCCTTTTCTAAGCTGAATGAAATCGTCGGGAAATAAAAGCAATAAACTAAATAAAGACGTGAGGATGGCGGGAGGGGTATGGGTGGTGGAAGGGGTATGGGTGGTGGGAGGGGTATGGTTGGTGAGAGGGATATGAGTGGTGGGAAGGGTATGGATGGTGAGAATGGTATGGGTGGTGGGAAGGATATGGGTGTGAGAGGGGTTTGGATGGTGAGAGGGGTATGGGTGGTGAGAGTGGTATGGGTGATGAGAGGGGTATGAGTGATGAGAGGGGTATGGGTGGTGAGAGTGGTATGGGTGATGAGAGGGGTATGGGTGATGAGAGGGGTATGGGTGGTGAGAGGGGTATGGGTGGTGGAAAGGGTGCGGGTGAGAGGGGTATGGGTGATGAGAGGAGTATGGTTGGTGAGCGGGGTATGGTTGGTGAGAGGGGTATGGGTGATGGGAGAAGTATGGGTGGTGGGAGGAGTATGGGTGGTGGAAGGAGTATGGGTGGTGAGGGCTAGAGACCCTATAGAAAAAGAATGTCTAGTGAGGGCAGGCAATCAGAGTACTTAAGCCCATCACCGCCTTGACGTCTTATTTGGTTGTATTCACTCAACTCCACACGATTTTATTCAGCTTGGAATGACCTCTCGTATTGAAGGGGTTGTGGAAATTTATAGTTAACTTCCCTACTTCGTAAAGTTTTCCCTGAGGTGAATAAGATGGTCAAGAATGAACAAATATTAAAAAAAAAAAAAAATAGCATCTGATAGGAGTGATAGGGTTAAGGGTGGTGAGGGTAGACTATCACAGGGATGTATTCAGAAAACTTTTCGAAACTACGGTTCCTATTGTAGGTGGCAGTGTACACTTCGTAGCATTTCTTTCTTAGCGATTCAGTTTGAGACTTACATTTTAACATTCTCTTACATACCATGTAAATCGTCTTGGTGTGTATGAGAAAGTTCGTGAATAATTTAATCATTACCCACACACCTGCCAAACTCCAGTGACAACCAAAGTGAAAAGCCAACCAAACAAATTAGTGCCTGATGATAATTAATTCATAAAAGCATTTGTTTATCATAGAAATTAGCTAAGGTCCATTATAAATACGAACCCTGACTCCCTGAGGTTACCACAGCGCTACTTGAGCCTGAGAGAGTGGCACACAAGTGGCTCAAGGAGGTATGTACTCTCTCTCTCTCTCTCTCTCTCTCTCTCTCTCTCTCTCTCTCTCTCTCTCTCTCTCTCCAGTACTATGGAAAAGAAGATAATGAAAAAGAAGAACAATAGGAGGATGAAGGGGAAGAGGAGGAGGAATAGTAATTATTATAATCAAAGGAAAAACACAAAAAATTTCCATTCACCTCACAGCAAGACCTGCACATGACTAAACCCACAAAAAACTCAAGGCAGTAGGATCAGACCATATTTCAAACATTCCAACACCTTGGACCCATACAGATAAACGCCTTCACTGACATTCTAAGCTTCTCTTGTAGTCACAGCCCAATCCCGAAATTGAGGAAGAAAGGAATCATCATCTCACTACTCAAAACAGAGAAGCCTCTCTATAGTCCTTCATCGCATAGACCAAGTTCTGTGCCTTATACACCATCTAAAATAATGGGCAAGTCAATTTCAGATAATATCAGCCCTCACATCTCTCTATCAGATTCTCAACATGGATTCCTAGCAAAACACTAAACCTCCACACACCTATCTCAGGTCAGCTCATCGTAGATGACTTCAACAAGAAGCAGCCACCAATAAGACCCATTCTCGCAGCAGTACACATGCACAAAGCTTTTGGCCCAGTACCAAGACATAATCTGATAAGCAAAATCTTGCAAAAAATATATAAAAATCATGGCTGAACAACATCCTCTTAGGCAGACAAGCATACTCTACCAAAACCAAAGTTTCAGATTCTTGATATAATCCATCAGTGTCCCGCAAGGCTCATTTTTTACCTTCACTTTTAAACCTTTCCATTCATGCCCTGCCAACCCCAGCTCTTTCAGTAACAATATTCTCCCATGCTGATGGCCTGAATAACATCTCAACACTCCAAACCCAGCACTACCTGAACCTACACTTTTATAATAGTGGCCAAGATAAAACGGAATGACTTCCACAGCAAACAAACTAACCATTACCCCAATCACTCCAGGCAGACATGAGTCTCAAATAAACTCTCAGACTTCAGTCTTTAACCAACCACTCCCATTAGAATGACACCCCTTATTTTGGACACACATGACACTTTTTCAGCATACAAAGAACATGAACGCAAAGACATCTAATTAATTTGATGTTATAAATGCACTCAGAGACTCTACCTTAGGACAAAAGAAAGAATTTCTGAAAACAGACTTTATGCAGTTCATCAGAAAGACAATGAATTACACTAGCCCAACCAACACAAACATGAGTGAGCTGCAAAAAACACAAAGCCTTAATAATTACAGAATGCACCGAGACCACAAATAAAAAACACCTACAAGAAGAGGCAACTAGAACAGTATTCGCTGTTATCTGCGCCATCTTTTTGATAGGCACGGCTAAACTAAATAAAAAATATATTCTATGCATATCACTAAACAGGAGAGGTTCAGGAAGAGACAGGGAGGACGAGGAACTAAGAACATTCCCAACTCACCGCCCACAGTAACTATAGTGGGTTCACAGAGACCTGGCGGAGAATGCACCTCCTTCAGGGTGGGATGAGGAAACAGCTTAACCCATCAGCGCGCAGTGTCCTCAATATAGGACGGAACTGGACATTTTCAAAATTTAATGAAGAAGAGAATCCCGGGGAAGGGACCTATTAGTTTCGCAACTATCAGCCGACAGGCGGAAGGTGGTACGCATAGCACCATTCCAGCAAAGTCCCTCGCACAGGAAATCTGGAGCCAATGGGTTAACGTTTCCTGTCGTTGGTTGGTCAGTGGAGTTCAACAGAGCAGATAAACGTGATGGGGCTTACATTTTCCCCAGATATTTCCTACGGTACCGCATATTACTTATTGGGATAAGTTCAGCCATCATCTAGAACGAATATGCTCTCACAAGAACTCATATAATCTTATGCAGACTTTATGCTGATGAATAATCTTAGATGAATTTAAAATGGCTTGCTAAAATATGAGCGACGGAACTACTAAAAATAGCCATGCAGGTTCTTCCGGTGTCACCAAATTGATCGCCATTGTTCGAAAATATTATACATTGGCAACAGTATTTGACAGAGTAAAATAAATGAACGGACGGTATATCGTAACTGAATATAGATATGAACATTTATGTTCTATAATAAGAAAGGTTAGTTAAGAGTATACAGTATTTTGAGATAAACCTTTGTTGTGACGTAAACTGAACACGCAAAGACAAATTCACAGCACACATTCGGACAAATAGACAAAATCTGGTTGAGGTGAGGGAGGGAGGGAGAAAATCTTAATCCCCTGAGCTAAGGGAGGCGGGAACTGGGCCAACTGACGTAACATAATCAAACGGCTGGCTGATGTAAGGTAATCGATTTTCGGCAACTCAGTTACTCAGTGTCAAAGGCATTTTTAGGCACAGCTCCAGGGAAGGTTTAGCGAAAGCAGTTCCAATCAAAATCCGCACGAGTATGAGAGACATTCAGTTCACTAATTTAATTCAAGATCTATCCCACTCTTGTAACTTTATGTTGCATCATGCCCGTCCACACAGAAACAAAATAAAAACGATCAACAGGTCAACATTTCATAGGTAGAGTGTCTCAGCAACATTCCTCCTCCTACACCTAACACTACACTGCACACACACTTGCATAAACATGTAGCCACCAGAGCCATCAAAAATCTTCAGCAAACCAGCATCCTTCATGAATCACCGCCAGGTATACTCACCTCGGAGCTTTCCCTATCCAGAGTGACACGATGACACCTGGCTAGACTGCGATGTTGTCATCACACTTTCCTGCTTAAGTAGCAACACAATATATGAACCACAAACAATCCACTATGGTCACATCACAATGCGGTCCTATTCACCTCATGCACCATGCTATCACAACACCGACAATCCTTCAATATTACTCAGCAAAAGATTTCAACCAGTGACCAGCTGAGATGGCCCGAATAATGCGGTTGTTTCGGTTCACAACCAGATGAGCCTGGGGTTGCACCACCAACAACGACATTATAATGATAATTTTAATTATAGTCATGAAAATATGAAGAACAAGAAGAATAGGAAAAAAGAAAAAGAAGAAGATGAAGATACATGCTAATAATCCAAGGTCCCGCACTGTTGACGAACACTAGATCCTCACATTCCTTGATGCCAATACCAGTCACCCACCCCTAACCATACGAGAGAGAGAGACAGAGAGACAGAGACAGACAGACAGACAGAGACAGAGACAGACAGACAGACAGACAGACAGACAGACAAACAGACAGACAGAGAGTGTACTTTCCTTAAGTAACCCCTGATTATCGAGAACTTGCATAAAGGTAATGTTACGGTGGAAGTAGGGGAGGGGAGAGGAAGGAGGGTCGTAATGACATTCAGCTTCCACTGAGATTTCCTCTCTCTCTACTTTTTCCTTTCAACTTCTCTTTGTTGTGATCCACGATTATTATTATTATTATTATTATTACGATTGTTGTTTTGTTGTTTCTGCTCGTTGTTGTTTTTGTTGTTTTTGTTCCTGTTATTGTTTGTCGTCATGGTTTCTTCATCTTTCCTATTTGAATTTCTACCGCTACAACGTTCTCACCTTCCCCTCCATTGCAGCCAGACAGCCATCCCTCACGATACATGGATAGAAGAGAGGCGTATAGAATCGTAGCCTAAGTGGCTTTGGAGATTTCGTAACACGTCTTGATCATCGATGTTTTTTCTTTTGCACAGTATACCTCACTCTAATAATGTTAGTGCTGCAAACTACGTTGGTATTAAGGCGATTAAAAAAAAAAAACGAGAATTTGTTTAAACGTATTATGCCAGGTAAAAAGCTAAGGCATACGTGCCACGAAGCCTCCTGCACCACGTAGAATACGGCCACAGGTACAGAGTTACATAGATACTAAAGTCACACAGACCTGACGGTTCTTTGTAGGCGACCTGGTCTTAACATAATAACAAGATTTACCTTTTATTTACAGACATATAAAAACACGATATAAAAGCCAAAAGGTCTTCCCTACCCGCTATACCCTTCGGTAATCAGGCGTACAGGGAAATAAAGAAACGCAACACTTTGGGGGAATTAAATACGTGTATAATTTATAGACTGACTTAATGACTTTAACTGACTGATTACAATAAAAAAGAAAGATCATGGCCGATTAATAAGCAGATCATGGCAATATTTTACAGGAAAAGTAGAATACAGCACCATAATGAGCCTACAGTATAATGCTAATTCCACTAATTATACACTTCCTTATATTTCTTTATTTTATTCATGGGTTATATATAGGTTACATGCATAAACATAGATATACAGAATTACATACTTATTTTTTTTTTTTTTATGAGTCAAAAGATGTATTACGGAAAGATATTTTTGAACCTTAGGAGTAACCAAACCTATTGACACATTCAGTACCATGGAGAGAAATTTCTTTAAAGCAGACTTTGCAGACTTTTCACAATACTCCCCGCCATCACATAAAAACACTCCCCGCTAATACCACAACACCAATCCTGAACGAGACAGCCCTAGCATGTATTCAGTATAGGTGGTGGATATTAGCGCCAAATCGGTCACTTTAGAAAATTACTGGACCTCAGGAAACGGAATGTCAAGTATAAACCAGGTTAGCCGCATTAAAAATATGAATATACCAATAAAAAATAAGAAAAGAAATGATAGCTACCATATATTCTCACTGACTCGTACTGTAATTATAAAACGGTTATTACGAGCGAGCGAGAGAGATTTACTCTCAGATGGCAACATTACAAATGACCAGTGGCGTTACCAGGGGTCAGATTTTTGGGGGGCTGTAGCCCTGGTGTAGGTAGAAGGGGGGGGAGCGAGCGAAGCAAGCATATGCAGCCGGGGGGTACGGGGGGGGGGCGCTGTAAGCCCCCCCCGGAAAATTTTTCGGAAATTGAGCAGTTTTAGGGGCATTTTTGAGTCCTATAGATGAAGGAAAAGTAAAATTAGGTCTCACAGGCTATTAATAAGAAACTTATAGGACACATGAATATTGATGGGCCAAATACCAGGTAGATCTCGTGCAGGTTCTTCAGCAGGTACGGTATATCAAGGTTATCACTTGTGCTGTGCGGTGGGTAAAAAAATAATGAGAAAATATATTATATATTAGAAAGAGAGAGAGAGAGAGAGAGAGAGAGAGAGTTTTAGCCTACTTTCCCACTTTGTACGTTTAGGACAATATATTTGCAACAATGAAAAATACCCTAGGCCTACCCAATTTTAAAATCAATAAAAAAAATCCTGGCCTAAGCTTCACAAAATGACTACTGAAATAGTTTGATATATGGCTACTTACACATGTCTGAATGGGTTCAGCTTTGGGGTTATCTGGGGTTGCTTCTGGCACCTCATTCCCAATAACAGCCACTTTTTCTTGGCACTCATCTGAGTCATCTTTGGAGGTACGGGTGCGAAAGAATTTCCTTATGTCACCCTGTCCCTGAGGATTTTTTGATGACCTTTTCATCACTTGAGTGGCTGCTGGCTGATATCCGCAAATGTATTATTGTAGAATAGCCTATAAAAGGGAAATGACATTCAGTTCTGACAGTCGAATGTCGACTGAACCAATGCTGACTCTGTATAGAGTATAGGCTAGATCTCATATCTGTAAAAACAAAAATGAACAGGTAAAATGAGGTGGCTAGCAATATACCGGAACGTAGTAACGTCTATACAGCCACTGAAACCAATACATTCAAATAAAACCGAAAACAACACAGGATTTAGCCACAGTTGACACACTTCTCAGTGTAAACAAACATTCCGAGTTCCGATAATCTGAACATTCGAATTTGTGAAAAATTGCATAGATCAGATATTTTAGACTGCATAATCCAATTTTTAAAGCTCCGTGATTAATATATACCATATTATATATTGTAAATATATAATAAGTCTGATAAACGTAATACAATCTTGCATTCTTTGTGCAATAAATATATTTCAAAGAAAACCAAGCTTGGAAAAAGGAAACGAATATATTATAACTTATTATTTGAGTCATAGGTTTACGTAAATTGTGAATAACTAATCACATTATATAGCTATAAATAATATACTAAACTAATATGGATGCACGAATAAAAGTGGATTGGCGGTAGGGGGTTGGGGGAAAGCTAGGTGGGTCAATGACGAGCTGCAAGCATACTATGTAAGCTGGTGATTTTTTATTATTATTATTTTGGGGAGCTGTGTCCTTGATTTGGGGGGGCTAAGCCCTCCTAGCCCCCCCTTGGTGACGCCACTGCAAATGACCCGCGTGGGAAAGCGAATATCTTTGCCAGTACATTTGCCAGAAATTCTACCGGTACGTAAAGGAAGTTAACCAGAACGTCCCAACAGTCTCCATTAACATCACATGATCCCGCTAACTTCAGTGTTTTATCTGAACCTACACCAGACGATTTTATTCAATTGTCAGTGAATCATAGGAAGTTCAGAATGGTAAAACATTCAGTTTATTTCCCAGAACCAACACTTCGCCAAGGAAAACCAACTGAAATCTCTTCGCCTGCCATCTTACGATGACATTTTAGAGAGTGGGATTTAGTTTGTAGCCCTTCGCTTCGGTGACTGTAATTTAAGCCTTTCATTCCGAGACGCCTTCTCTATTTAATTCTTGCTATCTCCAGCGTACTTAGCAGAAGGTTCTGAGAACATTTCTGAACTGGAGTGGTTAGGTATATCCTTTGTTAACCTCTTCATTTCTGGTCTTTATTCCGGAATTTAACAAACTCGTCTTCAGGCAGCAAGAATGTACTATGCCATCGTAGTGTAGGGATTACCTATATCCTTGCTCAAGTGGGAACCCCAGAACGACGTAGCTCATGCAGGCGAGGTCAGATTTTAGCATATAATATCTGATTCTGCTAATTTATTCCATCATTCGGTTTACTTTCTTAGCCGCTGCACTGCATTGGTGGGAATGATTCAAATAATGTGAAGCTTTTGCCCCAGAGCCTTGATGCACTGAATATATTTGACTTGATGCCCCAACAGTTTGTATTAAAATTCTTTTCCGAGAGGCGCACCTGATAACTGTAACATACAGGGTGGTCCATAAATAATAATGTTCCTTCCACTCCGACGGTTGATTTCCTGTGTTTGCGGCTCAGTCAGCGTTATCATAATCTATCCTGTCTAAGTTATTCGTTTCCTACTCGCAGTGACACACTCGCTCCCACACCAGCACACTGAGCCATCCCCACAAAATACAAGATGCCATCAAGCGAGCTTTTAGTCGAGCGTTATATGTGAACCAGCCTGTATATTAGTACTGAAGAATGTGGTCAACACTTGATATTGCAGTTATTTTTCTGAGGCACTGTTGTATGTCTGGCATGTCAGTTTCAAACATACCTCCACTGCCAGTCTTTTGGGCTCAGAGCTTTCAGAGTAGAAGAGCCCGATGCCATAGGAGACCTCCCTACAGCCCTAACAGCTTCTATAAGACCCAAAGCACTCCAGCCATCTCTTGGATTTTAACGGCGCTATAACACACAGTTATCGGATCCCACCCATGACTTGTACTGCACTACCATGCCACTAAGACGTAACTTTATTCAGTATATGAAATTAAGTTAGGCCAGCAACCACCACCTCCTTCACAACCACCATTATTAAAGTCATGACAACCACAATCACTACAACTGCCGCTACACGTCATTGCCATTGATACACACAGCTAAGAGTACTGACCCTATACCCATTTCACTTTAACTTGGCCAAAAATTGCCATCTTTAATACTGAGTTGTAAAAAAAAAAAATGTTGAATATGTTACTAAACACGAAGAAGAGCTGTGAACATAATGTAGCGTCGCAGCATTGTCACATTCTGCTACTTGACATAAGCTGCAAAAGAACAAAAATCTAGCCCAAGCCAGGGTGAAAGAAATATACTACAACACACCAGTGCTAGTGATACAGACAACGGTGGATCTGTCCTTAGTAAGCTACATATCTCTGGGGCACGTCAACATTAACAAATATGTGCCGTGATGTCTCGATTAAAACAACTGTCGAGTCCCTGATATACAACCATTCCCTGTACATCCACATACATTCCTAATATTACCAAACTCTTTACTTTATCAGCTTAACATGTGGGACTTTATTATATGGTTTCTAGAGAGCAAGACAAAAATCACATTTATTTATCTAGCGTCATCACATGTCTGGAAAATCTGTTCCTCTCTAGATAGCCCACAGTCTCGAACAAATGATCGTAGAACATTGCTTACCATTCATGTTGTACTAATGATACGGTATTATCCCTTTCACTCCCATGACGCAATAGTCTGGCTTATTCTCCATACCTTCAGACTATTTTATGCAATTTAGCAAAAGCCTCTTGTACTGAAGGGGTTCATGACGTTAAAAAAATCTCAGTCAAAATATAATCGTCTGGGGTACAAGTAAGATATAAAATTACGTACTCAGGCTGAAAGAGCTAGACATGAGAGAGAGAGAGAGAGAGAGAGAGAGAGAGAGAGAGAGAGAGAGAGAGAGAGAGAGAGAGAAGAGGAGGAAGGAGAGAGTAATGTCTAATACGTGTGTGTGTGTGTGTGTGTGTGTGTGTGTGTGTGTGTGTGTGTGTGTGTGTACTTCCCTTACGTAACCCAGGATAATCGAATGCTTATATCAAGGTCATGTTACAGTGGAGGGCGGGAGGGGCTAGGAGGAAAGGGTAAGTGGACGGGTGAAAGAAGACTGAAGGATGGATCAAGTGGAATTCTGATGCGTCTTCATCTTCAGTCTTCCTATCTTCTTTTTTCTTTTTCGCATTCCTTCTTTTCCTCCTTTTTCTCCTTTCCTCTTCTTCTTCTTCTTCTTCCCTTCATGGTCTTTTCAGCATCATCTTGGTCTTCTTTTATTATTCCTTCCTCTTCCTCGATTCTTTTTTTTCGGTCTTCTTTATTATTTCTTATGCTCATTCCTTTTCTTCTTCCCTTCCTCCTTATCTTCTTCCTCCCCTTGCTTTTCTTCCACTCCCTCTCATTTTCCTTCTGCTTCTCTTTCCTTTCTTTCTTCTTTTCCTTCCTTATTTTTCGTTCTGTCAAGCAACTGCAATCGTGTTCTCAACCAGAATTTCTCCGAACTAACTAAAATCATTCGGCCTCATTCTGAATATATTTTTATCTTAATTATGGATACATCTTTGGTGCTGAAGAGAGGTGCCTTCATTTGGTGACACGCATATAACTGGACTGGGAGTTACCTGGTTATACAAAACATTTACTACTACTGCTACTACTACTATTACTACTACTACTACTGCTACTACAATTACTACTGCAACTACTAATACCACCACCGCCCTCGTAAGTTTTCTGTCGATATTCTGTCTGTCATTCAGTCCATAATTGCCCCATCGGGAGAGTAGGAGCCAGGGCTGGGCTGCGACATTAAAGGCGAAAGTTACCAGTCGCTAACTGCTGAGTGGTGGTCTGTGTGCAGCAAACCCCAGCCATTCATTAGATGCATACCCTCATGGATCACACCTGGTTTGTGCGCCTTAACCCACTAGACCACAAAGTGAAAGTGTTAATCCGTCCAGTATGTTCATATCGTATTTATTCCACATTTGCGACCTGCAGGCATATTTATCCAACTTTTAAAAAAAGAATTAATTAAGGAGTTAAGACAAGATAAAGCCAACCCTTCCCATCCTCATCTGAATGAAATCTGAATATAGCCAAAAATTAATAGATGTTTCCTTACTGAAGGGGTTATAACTGGGAAGGCAAAGATATTTACAAATCCCGATTATCTACCAATCATGTATGAAATAGACGTGAGTAGCAGAGGTGGCTACCCTGCATGTCACGTTCTAATCACATTTAGCAAGGACTCAGAGAAGTCAAATAAGCTTTCCTCTCGTTTGTAACACATGCGAACATAATACGAGGTTAGCCTGCATGCCGCACAACAGCCGCACTCATCAGCGGGGTAGAAAGTTTAACATGCATTCCTATCATCACACGATTGGCAATACTAGGTTTAGTTACAAGCACATTCAGCAGCGAGGCAGGGAAACAGAGGCTCATCAAGGGTTTCATAAATGACTGACAGAAATTGGACACAGTCTGCACATGGACCATTTCTCTTTAACTCGTTTACTGCATGGTGATTCTACAGTAATATCGGTTGAAAGTAAACGATTTTGATATACTCAAGAGACACCTAAAGCACCAGCAGCGCTCATATGTATCACGATTAATGTTAAAAATGATAATGAAAAACATCGCAGTTTATAATTATCAGCTTACAGCGGACGGCTTTAGTCAGCCCTTTCACAAGTCCTAAAGAGACTATATTCCACTCCGAAGATAAAAACTGATGAATCACTTACTATATTGTGCTAGTGCAACAAAATTAATTATATGAAGAACAGGTTTGTAAAGACTCATTATATATGACTTCTTATAGGCTATAAGTTTATCACCTTCTGTAAGCCTATCTGTTAAGGTAAAGGATATATAATGGATTTAAAGTTTCAACAGTAGAAAATTGGTCATAATTCGGCAATCTTGATTTTCCCAAAATTTCGTAAAGACGGGCATCAACCTCCTATATTGCCCTATAATTATACAGAATATGAGAAAATTCCAACAAATGGTTTCTGAGATACAGCGTGGAACGGACGAACGGGCGCACGGACTAACGGACGTACGGACGGACGGACATAACCTAACCGTAGTTTCCACTTCGTTTCTCACGAAGTGGAATAACAAGGAAACATTAAGAGAGAGCATACATCTTCCAACGCCAATAAAATTTGTAATTTACTGCTGTAGTTCCTCTTTCCTACTAGACGAATACTTTACAGTCTCACATAGTCAGTTAATATACCCTGATACACAAATCAGAAAATGCATACTTCTGCCAACGCCAGTAAAATACCATTTATTCCGGCATCTAAGTCTGGATCCACCTCAAAATTTAATCAACTCGTCCTTGAGCCACTGCGCACCTATTCACCAGATTTCTTTGAAATCGAATGACAGCTTTTTGAGGAATCTTGTACACAAGCAAACAGACGCTGGTGAATACATAACTTTTGCTGGAAACATCACCTATAGATACCGAAAACATCTTAATCTAGTACAGCAAGGAGTAAAAATACCGCCGAAAATACCTTCAGCGAACAAGCCCTCTCCCCGCCCTCTCTCACCTCTTTATCTCCTCACTTCTCACCCCTTCACCCCTCTCATCCCCACACCGCTCTCGAGTTGATGTTTGCATTCTCTTGGTCCCTGTTCACCCAGCTGTGTAAATAGGATCTGAATGTTGTTTCAACGTTGCAGGTCGTGTTTTTTAAGATGTCTGAAGACACAAAATTTAAAGCCTTAACGACCTCATGTAGACGACAGGCATAAAACCTACGCCCTCGGCTGTCTACGAGGATGCTTGGTGGGATGAGAAGAGGTTTGATCAAGAAATTACAGTGAATGAAACAGAATATAGTGATAAATTATATGGTGTAAATTAGACGATGTTGTTAGCGTTTTAGCTACGTGTTTTGCAGCTTTATATCATTCCCTCTTGCATGGTGTGTGTGAGTGCATTCTTCATCTGTTGTGTTAAGGAAAGAAGTGTTTATGCTAATCTTACGACGTTACCCATTCTGTTAGTAAGACCGTTGTGCTGTGGTGCTGTGTGCGATATGATCTTAATTTACAGCATCATTTGTGTCAAGTCCCTCCCATACTTTAAAGACATCTTCTCTCAGGTGTGTCTTTGTTTCCATAACTATTTTTTCTTCTGGTGTAAATTTTATTTTTATTTTAGCTATATTCAAGGAAAACTTTCAAAATGAATGGAAAATATTCTTCCCATTAACCTCCTTAATTATTAGGGACTCTCCTAATATGAGCACTATGGTCCTGTAACAGCAACAATGTAATTACAATTCCGCCAGCTGAATGAAGGCGTGGATGATGGTGTTTTCCATGTTCATTATTAGGGTCACTTGTTGGTGACGGACCGGAAAGCTGTGTTTTGCACCTGCTGTAGTTAGAACAATCGAGCTTTTGAAGCTATGTGAGTGGTGTTGGCGAATACTCTCGTAGGCTATTGGCAATATCATTCTGACCAGGTGGATTTTAATTTTCTTAGTAAAGTTCCAAAATCTGACCAGAGACGTGGTAGATAGTATTAGGTTAATAATTTTGCCTCGGGACGTTTGTGTGTGATTTAAAATTCTTCTGCTTTTTGAATAATATATTAGCTTGGATATTCACATTTGATGGATAAATTTTGTCCTTTGCTACGATTACAAATTTACCTGCGTGCCCCTATACTTCAGACATTTCGTAATGTTTCAATCTGATTGCCTCCGTCTGGATAAGCTGGTCATGTTCGGCTTTCGAGCCATTTGGTATCACAGTTCGGGTGGTGTCATCTGCATAGTACCAGTATATATCGTATGTGTGTAGGCGTATCTGGCAGGACACACCACTGGTGTACTGTACAAAATAAACAAGGAATTGAAACAGATCCCTCTTGCATCCTGCCTGGATATTGCAAGATTGGTGATATGCTGTAATTTATCACGAACTTAGCCTGCGGTTCTTGGGATGTCACATAGTAGATTACTATTTCAGGCATACCTAGTTCTAATCATCTGTTTTGCAATCCCATCTTTCATATCTTGTCAAAGGCTTTCCTTGTGTCCTTTCTAAATTAAAGTAATTGAAATGTCTGAGGTGGATAGGATAGATATATACAAATTATTGACGATGAGACAGGAAATAGTGGTCTAGTGATGTAAAACAGTTTTAGGTACTTGATTGTGGCATACTGGCTTTTGCTTATCACCGTCTACAACACAATCTCTTTGGCAGTCAGGGGACTCGAATTCACAAGAGATTGTTCGTTTGGCCAGTACTCAACTAACCAAGCCATCGATCTGCCTCTTTTTTCTGTTTTCTTCATATTTCAGTGTGGGTTCTTACCCCTTTCACCGCCTTTTCATCTCCTCAGATACCACCCCAACGCCAGCGCCCGCTACCACCCTCTGGTAAACGAGACCGAATTGGAACATGAACTGGCTCAGGAGTACAAGGACGACAACCCATGGGCACACTCCAGGACCTATCCCAGTGAGTATCTTGGTTTTATATAACCCTGTCATCATGATGGCGTCTTTTTTCACTCCAGCCAAGCTACCACCGGACAATTCTAATCACATTACGAAGGCTCTCTGCTAATATCTGTCTACCTATCTGTAGCCAGACGCCACAGTCCCATAAGGAGCGGTCGTTTGTCTTTTGAGTTAGACGTTTTACAGGGAGGGGCACTAACCCTTCGCCACCCATCTGTTGACGCGCAGGGAACACTTTTGGGTTGGTTATATGGTTATCATCCAGCGCTTTCAATGGTTTCGTGGCATACAGGAAACCATTAGGCTTGTCATTCAATGTAAAGCCACTGAAAAGGAAAGATGAGTAATAAAAAGTGACAAGAAAGATGGAAAAAATAGGAAGAGAGGAGGGCAGACACAGAAAATAAATATTTAAGGTGAAGGAAGAAGTAGGCAGCACTGTATTGAGTGGATAATGGTAGACACCACCTACATCTCTACTACTGAAACTGGCAATTAATGCTACACCTAATCTTCTTATCTCAAAAAAAATCTTCCCTAACCTTAATACAATGTTCTGGAAGTACATGACTGGACTAAAGGGGTTAATTTTACACAACTGACACGAAGGAGAAGACGCTCACGAATGGCGAATACAGTCGGGGAGGAGAGACAACCAAAATGTGGAAAAGCAAGAATCAGTCTGGTCACTTACTGTACAATATTGACATTCATCATCGTTCACCACAAATGAAACCGCCTCAGGCACAAAGCTCGACTTATTTCCTTAATTTTTTGTTCCTTTGTATTCTCCTAATTCATTTATATATACCTAATTTTCGGTGATATTTGTAACATATACCGTAATAATGGCTCATTCAGAGCTGTGTATCAATTTTGGCAAATAAGAATTTCGTTCTGGTAATAGTCAGGCCAGTGTAATCATATCAGTCAGAACCTCTGTGGGTTTGCCTGGGATATTAACGAATTAAATCAAAATTTCGTTAATTGCAATATTTGTCTGGTTCCCACTTTTTGTCTTGTTCCTACTTCCTATCTGGTAACTTAGGTAGTCGAGTAATTCAGCAGCAGCCCTTCCAGTAGCTGAGAGTAACCGTAGGATAAATAGGATAAATACTATAACACCAGCCCTGAATGAGACTGCCCTAGGATGATCCAGTATGAACAAGTGAGAGAGAGAGAGAGAGAGAGAGAGTTCACGATTTCCTCTCCTATAGAGAGGGCCGGGCCGTGTATTAGCCCGGTCGAGAGAGAGAGAGAGAGAGAGATCTAGGAAGATATTCATTTGTTTTTCTATTTACTTATTTTATAAAATAATACATCATCATCGCCACTGCTTTGAATATCAGTTAGAATGTACGGTACCGCAAGAAGCACACACACACACACACACACACACACACACACACACACACACACACACACACACACACACACACACACACACACACACACCATACAAAAGAGTAATAACTTCCCACGTTACTCCTCTCCAATGTCTGCCTCTGTCTCTCTGTGTCTCTGTCCCTGTGTCTCTCTGTGCCAGTATTTGTGCGTCTCTGTCTCTGTGCCTCTCTGTGTATCTCTCTTTCTCTCTGTGTATCTGTGTTTCCAGGCTTCAATGAATTTTTCTCCAGGTGTCTCTTTGTCTCCGTGTTTTTGTCTTTAATTCTCTGTACATCTTGTGTCTCTGTGTTTCTGTGTCTCGCCATTCCTGCCTCTCCGTCTCTGTCAGTTTCTCTCCGTGGGTTTTTCTGTATCAGTGAACCGCTATAGCTTTGTGCTTTTTTGTCTGCGTCTCTGTATCTCTCTGTCTTTGTGTGTGTCTCTCTAAGTCTTTTAGTCCCTTTTGTCTGTGCTTGTGTGCCTATGTTTGTGTCTCTGTGTCCGTCTATGTGCCTCTCTCTCTCTCTCTCTCTCTCTCTCTCTCTCTTTGCGTCTCTCTATGTGTCTCTCTGTCTCTTTGTGGTTCTCGGTGTCTATGTGTGAATAGCTCTGTGTCTTTCTGTGGTCATGTGTGCTTGTGTCTTTGTGTATCTCTCTCTCTCTCTCTCTCTCTCTCTCTCTCTCTCTCTCTCTCTCTCTCCATTTCAAACGCTTCTATGCACTGTATTAGTATTAAGTCATTTTAGTATTAAGGCCAGACCACCTCGTAGGGACCGTAAGGTCTGTGTGGTCTGTGTATCTATGTAACTCTATGTAACTGTGTGTGTGTGTGTGTGTGTGTGTGTGTGTGTGTGTGTGTGTGTGTGTGTGTGTTTCTTTGTCTGTGTCCGTGTCCCTCTGTGATAATGCACGGGAGGTGTTACATGCAGAATAAATCGATTAGGAAGAGGTACTACGGCATTTCCAAAGCCACCTAAAATACGATGTGTGGTGTAATTCCCAGCACGTCACCACATACTGCGTCTGCCCATTCTCTTGACCCAGACTGACCCACGGACTCGTAAATCAATCTGCTGACATTATACCTATATTTTCTCTTCCTCCTTCTCCTTCTCCTCCTCTTCCTCCTTCTCATTCCTTTCCTCCTCCTTCATATATCGGATTCCACCTCCTTCTCCTCCGCCTCTCCATTCTCCTCCTCTTACGCCTTCTTACTGTACCGGATCTCTCCCCCATATCCTCTGCCTCTTTCCTCTCCTCCTCCTTATTCTTCTCTGTATTCTTCTTTTCCATTTCTTATTACACCGTGTTCTATCTCCTCCTCCTCCTCCTCCTTCATCGCAATTATCTTTATTATTATTATTATTATTATTATTATTATTATTATTATTATTATTACTATTGTTATTAATTTCTCTTCTTCTTCTTCTTCTCCTTTTCCTTTATTATTATTATTATTATTATTAATTTCTTTTCTTCTTCTTCTTCTTCTTCTTCGTCTTCTTCTTTTTCTTTCTTTCTTCTTCTTCTTCCTCTTCTTTTCTTTTCTTTCCTTCTTCTTCTTCTTCTTTTTCTTTCTTCTTCATCTTCTTCTTTTTCTTGTTTCTTCTCACTCCGGTTCTTCCCACTCCCCTCCCGCAATCCATCTCACGGGTCCCAGCCTACCACATTACCACTATGAGGTTAGGTCCGAATTTGAGTGGCACAGGAGCCCTCGTAACACCTCTGCTTCAGTTATTTATTTTCCTATTACACTTTTCCATACTCTTCTACGGTAATGAAGTAAACTGTGTGAGAAATAAAATACAAATACTGTAACAGAGGATATTAAAGTGTAATAAAGTGTAGCGCATTAATCAAGTGTAATAAGGAAAATTTGGTACGATGCCTACTATGCCTAGTGGAATACATCCCATCAACGTTTTCTCCGGGTCGATGCCATGATGGTCGTAATGCTGTGCACTTTCTAAATCACTTCCTGCTTTGAAATCTTAGAGAATAAAACACAGTTTAAAGCCACAGGAAGTGAGTTTATTGGCTTTCATTGTACCCTGAAACTGAAAAAGTGCAATGGGTAACAGTACAGAGGAAAGAATTTTGCTGACGTATAAAAATGTTTTTGCACAGAAGTTACAAGTAGGTGGGGACTCCTGTGGTAGGTAAGGGGGGGGGGACTCACCTTTCACTCACTCAGTGCAGTACACCCTTAAGGAGACTATACATTGTATGACAAGCCAAATGGTTTCCTGTTATCCAGACAACCATTTACTATTTTAGGTGAAAACCGTATAAGAAATGACCCGCGGTGGTGTACCGGCTTAAGGCTCCAAGTGGATGAGAAAAACAAAGGTGTACATCCATGGAAGGGTCGGGGTTTATTACTTGCATAATGCTACTCAAGGGCGGGATAGGTTAGTCACCCTCTTTTTAAATGTCGGGGCTGGATAGCCAAACTCTTTACCACTACGCTCCTGATGGGGTTGGAAAAAAAAAATAAAAACAAAAAGGAATGGATGATGGATGGATGACAACAGTTTCATCAAGTCATTCGAAACCGTTGCCTTTCCAATAAGCACAACATTACGTGGATGTAATTCTTCCATCTGAACAATCCATACCACTGTGATCAAGAGAGGAAGATAACGATACAAGTACATGCGTTGCTTACTCACTAAAAGCCAGGGGTGTGTTAGGTAATGTTACACTTGTTTCCCATGCCTCTGGGTCTGTAATCTAGTGAGTCGCATATATAAATAGGAGTGTAACTTTAACCTTCTCCAAGTCCCGTATTCGTGACCGCTCCAGCTGTAGGAAGTTAAGTGTAGCATGCCACCAGCAGCCCCCTTATGGCCGGAACAACTCTGCCATCCTAATTCAGCTAACAGTATGTCATTTTATTTAGGGGAGAAAGGAAATAGGAGGCTGAGAGTGTTAATATACATTTTTTACGTAATTCGCCAGTCTTCCTATAAAAAATTCACGTTTTTTTTTTTATTTATGGCGAGGACTTATTATAGAAGAAACCGAAAGGGTAACGTCTCTCAGGCTGTTGTGACTAACTCTCAGCTGAATAAAATCATGTGGCATCAGCTGGAATAAATTGCTAGAGTTCTCCAGGCCATGAGAGGGTTAATAGCGACGATATTAATACTCGCTGGCTCATATGACTTACACAGCTGAATTATATTATCTGGCGCTGATATAAAATGCTGGAGAAGACAGGACCTTGAGAGTTTATCAGTAACAAAGCGACATCCACTGAAGAGAGACAGAGACAGACAGACAGACAGACAGACAGACAGACAGACTGACAGACGAAGAACTACAGGTCAGAAAAATCTTGACTCCATACCTACTGAGTGCACAAGACTGCACGAGGATGAGTAATGCACAAAATCAGTGTTTTCTGGGTCCCAGTATTCCCTTTGGATACCACCCGACATACACGCTATATTACATAAACGTTCCTTTTGTACGGCTGGGTGGAAAGGGACGTGGAGGAAACAAACTTTGTCATTGATTCTGATTGGCCCGAATATCGAGTTTGGGTTCTTTAGCTAGAGGAATTGGCGTGCTGACTAACGCAGAGCCGTCTTCCAAATAAAAATCAGCGTGAAGGCAAGACAATAGTGGTGGTGGCTGCAACCCTGGGCCCATCTGGAAGTGAATCCCATGGACTACACACTGAAGCTTCCATTTTCCTGAACTCCACCATCCTCCTTTCCGGGAACAGGGAAGGAGCTGAAGGATGTTTTTATATACTTAGACGATTACACAGACCGGCTACGTCGGTCCCAAAAATGAGCAGGTATCTTTCTTCAGCATCTTGCTGCAAATCTACGTAAAATGCAGGGAGAAAACAGACATCACAGTTTGCATAGCATGTTCCTATTTTACCAGCTCTGAAAGCAAGACAGGAAAATACCATACGCAGAGACAGACAGACAAACAGAGAACAAAGTACCATACAGAGAGAGAGGGAGAGAGAGAGAGAGAGAGAGAGAGAGAGAGAGAAGTAGAGAGAGTAACCACGTCGACCTGCATGAGGGTGAGATTGATGATTCTCTTGATAAGCTGATGACGGTGAGAGTGGCCCTGTTGAGAGGGAGAGAGAGAGGAGCAATAGTAGTAGTAGCAGGAAGAGTACTAGTAGTATTGATAGTAGTATTAGTAGTAGTAGTAGTAGTAATAGTAATAGTAGTAGTATAGTAGTAGCAGTAGTTGTTGTTGTTGTTGTTCTTCTTCTTCTTCTTCTTGTTCCATGTTAGTGGTAGCCTATCTGTCTATGAATCTATACCCAGACATATTTCCACAAGGGGCGGTCGTGTGTCTTGTTGTTAGTTGTCTTACGGGGAGGGGCACTAACCCTCCTCCAACCTACTTGTTAAAACGTAGGGAACGCGTATGGGTTGGTTATATGGTTACCACCCAGAGTTGTAAATGGTTTCCTGGCTTACAGGAAACCATTTGGCTTGATAATGTAAAGCCATCTGAAAAGGAATGAAGAGTAATAAAAAGTGACCGGAAAGATGAGAGAAATAGGAAGAGAGGAGGGCAGACACAGAAAAAGAATGATTAACGTGAAGGAAGAAGTAGGCAGCACCGCATCAAGCGAGTGGATGATGGTCACCACTACCTACCACCTTAAAGTAGTTGTCCCTGTAGTACTGTGTGTGTGTGTGTGTGTGTGTGTGTGTGTGTGCGCTCTCATCTCTGTACATAGACTCCCTAAGGGTTATCAGCCTCCTGTATGCACTGCCTCTTCACCTATCCCTGCATCGGCGCTAATACGCACCTTCCATACTGAATGCATGCACGGGTTGTTAGCAAGGATGTGTTGTGTCGTATCGGTGGGTCGTATGGAAGATTAGTAAAGTTGATTTTAACGATATCCACATTATTAAACTGTTCCCTGCCACTGCCCGGGATAGAACTTGTGTTTCTCCGAGCAGTGTGGGATAGTGTTGAGATTATATCTGTGTGCTGGTGCATTTGTGGTTGATAAATACATATACAGACAAAATTATCTGTTGACTGATTGAGAGAGAGAGAGAGAGAGAGAGAGGCTGTATGGGAGAGAAATTGGTTTGGTCATGTGCACACATGAGGGCATCTGTGTGTGTGTGTTTGTGTGTGTGTGTGTGTGTTACCTGAAGGTACTGACACGTATGTATTTTTCAGCGTTATTTGCTGCATGATAGAACGAGCAAACTAACTGACTGAGAAGCAAAGGATGGTTAATGATTGTAGCATTCTAATTGTGTGTGTGTGTGTGTGTGTGTGTGTGTGTGTGTGTGTGTGTGTGTGTGTGTGTGTGTGTGTGTGTGTGTGAGGGAGGGAGAGAAAATCTGAAGATATCTAAAGAACGGGTCCGTTTCAGTATCTTATTGGATAATTGAGCAGAGAGAGAGAGAGGGAGAGAGAGAGAGAGAGAGTAGATTATTATAGTATAGCTGGGCAGGTTAATCTAACTTTCAATACTCAACAATTTTGCGTCATTTCATGGATATTCATTTTAATCAGCATTTTCAGTGGAATATCATCATCATCATCATCATCATCATCGTATCATAAAATGCAATTGCGCTACACTGCCGTCCGAGAAGTCAGATTTATCCCAGGTTGATACAGGGAACCAACTCACCGCAGGACATAAACCCACCCCCACTAATACCATTACACCAGCACTGACTATGACAACCCCAGCCTGTACTGAGTATGGACAGTAAGTATTAACTTCCAGTTGTTCAGATTACTTGCAAAGTCGGCTGTGGAGCTCGAGGAGACTTGGGACGTTCCTCGTGATCTACGGTCGAGTCTATCTCTCGGAAAGAAATCAATAAATCTTCTGTGGCAAGGTCAGTGGACCAGACTAAATATTCCAACTTGTAAGCCGTACCTGGGCGACTGGGACACTGCCAACCGTCCCAGTCGCCTAGAAGGAAAAGTGTTGGCACGGCTACGGCTGAATGCCACCATTGTAACCCACATAAAACCATATATGGAAAGACGCTTCCCACCGCACTGTGACATCTGTAATGCGGTGTTATCTATTAGTCATATCATCCTGCGCTGTCGGCGATTTATTCGTGAACGTGCTTCACTTATAAATTACTGCGGCGCAGTAGACGTCCCCTTCACCCTTTCCACCATCCTGGGTGATGGGGACATTGTTATGACTGATAAATTGATGGCTTTCTTGAGAGAGACCGGACTGATCAGAGTGATGTGACTTTTTTACTGCGTGGTTATGGTTTTTATGAACAGTAAATATGTATATATTGTAATATTAATTAGGGTTGACAGTTGACATATTTTAAATAGTTCCTCCTCCCACCGATCTATTTCTAATATAGATGTCCCCTACATTAAGCCAAGTTCCTCGCCTGACAGTCACCAGCTGATGAGTGCAAGTGTGCAATATAGGAAGGTATTGGGCACTTGTAGTCGATGGTGGTCTGCTGGGCGAGGTTCTTCACTTTTTGTACAAATTATGTAAATACATTATATTATCTTGCTTAAGTTGTTCTAATTAGGGACGACAGCTGACGTATATGGAAATGTTCCTGACTCGTCTGGTTCCCTTTCATATATTGATGTCCCCTATATTAGGTTGTGCCTCGACTGACAGTCACCAGGTGATGAGTGCAGGTATGTCATGTAGAAAGGCATTACATATCTGCAGTCGATGGTGTTCTGTTAGTCGAGGTATTTTTACCATTAGTGTAGGTCTAGCTATTTGTCTCTGTAGGATTTAGTATAGGTTAGCGATTTGTCTGTTAGGTGATTAGTTTTAGGGTCTTTAGATTAGTTTGTCTTTATATTATAAGGTATAAAACATATAAAACCAAGAAAAAATTAAAAAAATAAAAATACAAAAAAATAAATAAATAAGATTAAAAATATTATATATATATGTACGTTTGCATGAAAATGTGTCTGTATGTATGCATGGAAGTGTGTGTGTGTGTGTGTGTGTGTATGTATATATATATGTTTGTATATATATGTATATATATTTAAATGTATATACATATATATATATCCATGGCCTTAATAACCAGGGGCTTCGGCCCCGATGGTTGATTGGCCGTAAAAAAAAAAAAAAAAAAAAAAAAAAAAGTTGTTCAGAAGTGAAGCTTTGTGGCACCATCTTTTGAGCGTAGAAAGACTGTTGGGGCTCGGGAACGGATTGGTTTGTCAATGTCCAGAGTGAGATACGTAACACACACACACACACAAATGGGATGGAGAGATGTTTTTTTCTAACTCTTGGCATGATGCAGTACTCCTACAAGTCAGCTAGCCTATTTTCACAGGTCACCATCTCCGTGCTAATACTCACCGTTCATACTGAATGCATGGCAGGGTTGTCTCATTCAGGACTGGTTTGATAGTGCGAGCAGGTCTTTTTATGTTTGAGAGACTTTCAGATACTCAAACTGTTCATTCCTGTAGCCCGGGATCGAAGTCGCTTCCTTCCCAACAGTAGACCTTTTCTCTGACCATTGGACTCCATAGTCCTATGCCATTTCAAGGAGAGAGGTTTTAGTTCTCCCCCCCCCCCTTTTACTTTGATGACGTCTTAATGTACTTATATCTTGCTGCTACAAAACAGTGTTATTCGGTTTTGAAAAGCCCTCCGGTTGTGAAGAGGCTTAGGAAGAAAATATCTAACCCTTCCAGTTTTAAAATCTGTCGTGAGTAAGTAGAATCTTCTGTAATGAGCAAAAGTTAAAATAGCATAATTGTACTGAAGAGGTTAGTTCTTTCACCAAGGGCAGTAACAAAAGCCTGTCACCGTAATAGTCAACCCCCCAGAGGAAGTGAATGTCCCGGGGGTGTAAAGCACCCCTGGAAGGCCGACCCCTCCAGGGAAACCATCTTACCATCAAGGAGGGACAGCCTTCCAGGAGTTACAGCCTAGGAGTGCTACTACCCATGTTGGACAGATTAATTTCAGCTGAATATTTGGACGTTGAAAGTTAATATACCTTGTCCTGCGGGTATCCACCCACAAGACGATCCACCTACTCAGCGCAGTGTTTCTCAGCAGCAACAGGATGACTCAGGAAGTTTCCACGCAGACAGAAAGGCACACTAACTTGACATTTAAGATCAGAATTTTTCTCTGTTGTTATTATTGTTTCCAGATGATTTTTGTTCAGCTTAGGAAGGACAGTCATCGTAGTGAAGGGGTTAATGGAGACTTTCTAGTCCTGTCGCTATGGCATGTTCTTGGTGTTGTAAATATTATAAAGTGGTGTTAACAAAAGTACATTACAAAAGACATCAGTACACTGAAGTGGTTATCATTGAGACTTTCCAACCCTTTCATTATACTGTACAAGCTTTTTCCTGGCCTGACTGAAATCCTCTGATGAAATTATATGATCAAGATACGGCGCTTGTATACGTTTTGTGACGATACACAAAATCATACATATATAAATGAGATAATCATGGCTTGGCATTGTTGTGTGGCCTGCTATAGGAGACAAGAGAACATCATAAAGTGGCTCACAGTTGATCTGCCATTGCCCTTAGCATTCGGTGATGTAATATTCTTAATTCCAGATAGGTCTGACCCACACGAAGTCACTACCTGTAACTGAAATGCTTTATTAAAATTAGGCTTATAACATTTTAGTTCTACAACCTGAGCATTCCCCAGCATCCCTGCAACTAGTTTTGCCTGGGTATTATTAGGCTGAACTTTTTGTCATTGTGACCTATGATTTACACTAGTTAAACGTTCTTTAAACTTATAAACCTTATGGTTCTCCTACACACACACACACACACACACACACACACACACACACACACATTAACACACACACATTATATAGATATATAGACACATTAACAGATATAGTCATAGATATACAGATATAGATAGGTAGATAGACATAGTCATAGATATACAGATATAGTTAGATAGATAAAAGAATGTTTGTCTGTGTGTCCTTCTGTTCTCTATGGATATCGAGGGGATGCATACAGAACTCTCTAAGCAACTCTAACAGGTGTAACTTTTTATGTCAAGTTCAAATGTACCGTACAGTATACATTACAGTTGTTAAAGTGGCGCCCCTGATGGCCAAGATTATCTAATTAGAAATAATTAAGACAAAATGGTGGAAACATGGGAGTCATGTACCGCAGAAATTTTTTAATTCAACAACCATATCATTATTAGCTAAAACAGGTCGGATGGATGGACGGATTGGTAGGGTGGGCAGGGCGGGTGGGGTAGGTTGAGTGAATGGGTGAATGTGGAGGGGCAGGGTGAGTGGGTGTGGTGGGGCAGGGTGGGTGGGGTGCGTGGATAGAGTTGAGTGTATGTGCAGTGTGCGTGAGTGAGTGAGTGGACAAGATGAGTGAATGAGTATGAGTGAGTAGGTAGGCAGGGTGGGTGGGAAGGTGGGTGGGTGGTTGAATAGGGGAGGTAGGTGAGTGGGTTAGCAAGGTAGGTGGAAAAGGCTGATGGGTGGGTGGGTAGTGGGAAAATAAGTCCATGGTAGGAATAGGTCCATGAGGAATAAATTCCTGAGGAAATGGACCCAAGGAGAACCATAGGTTCAGTGTGTAAAATGTGACCCAGGCGTTCCAGCACAGGGGAAGTGGCCATCCCGGGTCCCAGGCAATGCTGGTATGCAGGATCATAGGGTTTTACCTGGCTAACACCGGGTACACCAGCTATTAAACAGATTGCTGGAC
Source organism: Coenobita brevimanus (assembly GCF_032717465.1). Classification (NCBI taxonomy): domain Eukaryota; kingdom Metazoa; phylum Arthropoda; class Malacostraca; order Decapoda; family Coenobitidae; genus Coenobita; species Coenobita brevimanus. The sequence continues at coordinate 18,864,336 of NC_137020.1, read as the reverse complement.
AGATATATAAATACATCGATTATACTGACAGAGAGATATAAAATTATATGTGTGTAGTTTATTTGATGTGTTTGACTTTTTCATGTATTCAGTTACTGTGCTGTGCATACATGTGTGTGTGTGTGTGTGTGTGTTCGCGCGCATGCGCTTCAAGGTTATGTGCACATGCCTGGTTGTGCATGTCGGCTTACTGTATGTATATGTAAGAGAAGAGATTATGACTTGTATACCTGTGATGTGTGTCGGTGGGTGTTTTTAGCTGTGAATACTGAGGTCTGAGATTGCGTGTGTGTGTGTGTGTGTGTGTGTGTGTGTGTGTGTGTGTGTGTGTGTTTGTGTGTGTGTGTGTGTGTGTGTGTGTGTGTGTGTGTGTGTGTGTGTGTGTGTGTGTGTGAGAGAGAGAGAGAGAGAGAGAGAGAGAGTTGAATGAATGGCTGTTTCGTTTCATGATCGTATTAGCATTCTTCTACATTTTAATCTTATAAAAGAGAGAGAGAGAGAGAGAGAGAGAGAGAGAGAGAGAGAGATCTACGGTAAATATGAAGGATTTGCAATGGTAAAGGATGCCATACATTTTCTTACCTACACTTTTCTATCTACTTCTGCTTACCTCCTCGCAAGTTACTCTGAATCTCTTCAGTATGATGACACCATTTATATTCTGGTCCTGCCACCGGCCAGCAGTTTTATTTAACTTCAGGGACAGTCATTATGAAAGCGCTTGATGTACTCTCCGATAGGCTAGTCCCACCCACTACCAAGACGTTTTGTGCTGCACCCACAGAGACGGCCAAATAGTGTTTGTCCCTAATTGTGCCACTCCCTCCCTCCCACCCTCATTCACTCACTGAGATATATACTGTATTTTCTTGAAAAACAGAGTACAGATCTCATGGTAGGAGTGTTAGGAAAACGAAATTTTGCCTATTGGTTGTTCATTTACCCCAGTCACCTACTAGGCAGTCTGGAACCCCCGATGAGCAACCCACACGGGGGGAGGGGAATCCTTAGGGGGACAGTAACACCGTAATTATTATTTTTCTTTTTAATCTAAGAATACCATATTTTGCAAAATAGTAGATCTCTGCTGGGACTACGTTTTAAGAAAGGGTGATTCCCAAAGGCCATAACCTCCCCCCCCAACACACACACACTGATTGAAATAAATGGCTACTTTAAGTTTACACCCCATAGTATAAATAGAGAGAGAGAGAGAGAGAGAGACAGACAGACAGACAGACAGACAGAGACAGAGAGACAGACAGATAGACAGACAGACAGAAAGTGGGGAGGGGAAGCAGTGCATAACATTCTTTGTTTATACTCTTTTCATAACGCATACAGCTACCAGACACCTCACAAGTAAAGCGATTGGATGTTATAGAAAATACGAAAAAAAAAAAAAAAAATGTCTAAAACCAGTAAATTGCTACTGAAACTTAATAGTGGTGAAAGCTAGTTTATGATCCATGATAAACACGGTAACTGAATATAAAATGTTGGGTCAAGAAAAGACTTGTGAGTGGAAGTGCAGGTGAGGCAGGGAGGTGTGGGTAGTGGCAGAGGGATAAAGGGTGCATACACATGACTGAAACACGAATTTTCCTCAACTCAGGAAGATTGTTGTACTTGTTTCACTTTGACTTTGCCCACAATTGTATTCCCTCCATCTTGAATTCTGAGTTTACAAAAAAAGATCACTACAACATAACTGAGATACGTGAAGCAAGATACGAATGGACGAAAATCTGACCCAAATTTTTTTTTTAAATAGATAATGAATGGAGGAAGGAAAAACAAAGAGTAAAAAATAAGTCCATGTGCCTAAAGGCATCCTCCATTCATAAAATACCCATAACAACTGGACTTGAACTGAAGTGGATCAAATGTTTGTGGGAAACAACTCTCAGGAAGCGAATTCCAGAGAGTAGTAGTTCTAGGGATAAATGAATTTTGATAAGCAGAGGTTCTGCATTGTGGGGGAGAGAGTGTGAATTCATGGGCGCTCCCAGCTGCCTGAGTATTTGGGAGAAAATGTGAAGGGTATGAACAATTGAAGCCAGTTCGTCTGAACACTTACGGGAAAAATATCTATAAAATAATGCTAAAGAAGCAACATCTCTACGTACTGATAATGGAGAAAGGTCTTGCGTGATGGCAAGATTATTGATTAATCTAATGGCTTTATTTTGAATTTTGTCCAACTGCCTCAATGCAACCGCTCCACATCCACTCCACAGTGGTGAACAGTATTCGATCTAAGAACGCACATGACTTTTGTATATTGTGGCCATCTGCTCGTCAGTGAAGAACTCACGAACTCTGTACATAAGTCCCAATTCTTTGGAAGAGGTGGCGACTATCATCCACTCACTTGATGTAGTGCTGCCTACTTCTTCCTTAGCCTTTATCATTCTTTTTCTGTGCCTGCTCTCCTCTCTTCCTATTTCTCCCATCTTTCCTGTCACCTCTTAATGCTTTTCTTTCCGTTACAGGTGGCTTTACATTGAGTGACAAGCCAAGTGGTTTCCTGTAAGCCAAGAAACCATTTACACCGCTGGGTGGTAACCATACAACCAAACAATACGTGCTCCCTACATGTCAAGTGGGTTGGTGGAGGGTTAGTGCCCCTCCCTGTAAAACAAATAACTCAGAGACAAATGGCCACCCCGTACGGGATTATGGCGTCTGGCAATAGAAAATAGATATATATATATATATATATATATATTACGTATATATATATATATATATATATATATATATATATTGCCAGACGCCTCAATCCCGTTTGGGGTGGCCACAAACAAATCGCCTCTAAGTCGCCCTGTCCCCCGCCATTTCACTGCCCTGCTCCCAACTCACACCCCCTCTCTCATATACCTCACCACCCCAACCCCCCATCTCATCCTCGGCCGCCCCCTCCCTCTTCCCCTCCACCTCACCCACATACACTCTCTTCGTCAGTCTTTCACCCTCCATCCTCTCCACATGGCCAAACCACCTCAGTGTGTTCCTCATAACGCTTCCTATCACATCCACATCAACACCACAACACTCCTTTATATCCTCATTCGTCAGCCTGTCTCTCCATGTGACTCCACAGGCTCCTCTTAAATAACTATTACCTTTCCACTGCTCTCACTCTTGACTTATGTCCTTCCAACAACGTCCAAGCTTCACTTCCGTACGTTAAAGTTGGTATCACAATACTGTCATGTAGTAACTTTTTCACTTCCATGCTCACTTCCCTGTTTCTTATCACTGCTTTCAAGGAACCAGCAACCTTTCTTCGCTGCTGTACCCTTTCAAGCACTTCACCCTCCAAACCTCCATCCTTACTCATCACACTACCCAAGTACTTAAACGTACTCACATTTTCCAATTCCTCACCATCCAGCCTCGCTGTACATTCACTGACTTCACCTCTCTCAAAGACCATCACTTTACTCTTCCCTACATTCACCTTTAGATTCCGTTTATTACACACTCTCCTAAACTCATCCACCAAGCCTTGCAGCTCCCCTTCGTCTTCACTCAACAACACAGTATCATCTGCAAACAACAGTACAGGGAGTTTCCAAACACTATCCTCTCTCACCAGGGCCACTCCAACATCCACTACCCTACCTTGTACCTCTTTTATTACCCCATCCATGTACAGACTGAACAACCATGGAGACATGACACATCCCTGTTTCAATCCAACTTTCAGAGAGAAAAATTCACTTAGTTCACCATCCACATGCACTGCTGCCTTCGCACCATCGTACATGCTCTTCACAGCATTCAACAACTTCCCATCTACTCCATATATTCTTAACACTTTCCACAGTCCTTGTCTATCCACTCTGTCATATGCTTTCTCCAAATCCATGAAAGCTGCATACCACTTCTTTCCCTTCTCTAGAAACTTTTCCACTAAAGATCTAAGAATGAATATCTGATCTACACAACCTCTTCCCTTCCTAAAGCCTCCCTGTTCTTCTCCAACTAATTTCTCTGTTCTTTCTCTAACTCTGTCAATAAGTATCCTACCATACACTTTTCCTATTATACTAAGAAGACAAATGCCCCTGTGATTACCACACACTTCTTTTTCCCCTTTTCCTTTGTACAAGGGAATAATTATACCTGACTTCCAATCCTCTGGAACTCTACCTTCCTCCCAGGCCAATCTGCACATCTTCAACATCCATTCTACTACTATCTCTCCCCCATGCTTCAGCATTTCACCACACACTCCATCAATTCCTGGGGCTTTTCCCAATTTAACTTTCTTCATTGCTTCCACAACTTCTATCCTACTGATTTCTTCCTGTCTTCTCACCTCCCTCCTCCCAGCCATTCCTCAGCCACTTATACTCGCATTACTTCCATCCTCTACGTTCAACAAATCCTTAAAGTGTTCTCTCCATCTGCTCACTTTTTCTCCCTTCTCCACTAGTAATCTACCATTTTTATCTTTCACTCCCCTGCTATCTTCACTTCCACCCTGTCTCACTCTTTTCACCTCTTTCCAGAACATTTTCTTAGTCCCTCCACTTTACACTCAAATTCCTTCCAAATTCCTCATCCACTCTCTTCTTACTCTCTCTTACTAATCTTTTCACCTCTCTCTTTCTTTCTACATATAACTCTCTCTTCCGCCTCTCAACTTCTTCCACGCCCCTATTTCTCATCCATTCATTGTATGCTTTCTTCTTTTGTGCCACAGCCTGTTTCACCTCTTCAGTCCACCACGCTGTTCCTTGCACCCCCCTCCGTCTTCTCTTCCTTCCACACACCACATCATATGCTTCACATATTTCTTCTGTAAATATCCTACACACACCTTCCACGTCTCCCATCTGCTCCAATTCATATTTGCCCAATCGTTCCTCCACTTCTCTCTTATACTCTGCCATTTTCTCATCCTCTTGTAACCTTTCCACTCTCCTTGCAACTAGTCCTTCCTCTCGTCTTTCCCTTCTTCTATTCCTCCATCTTACTTGAATTCTAATTCTGGCCACCACCAAGTAGTGGTCAGAAAGTCCACTCCCCCAACCTCTATAGACTCTTGCATCCATTACACATCTTCGCATCCTTTCATCCACACACACATAATCAATCATTGCCTTCCTTTCATTCAGTTCACCACCCACCCTTCTCATCGCTCGCCATGTATATCTGTGGATCATTTTATGCCTGAAGAGGGTATTGGCTATCACCAACCCCCTCCCAGCACAAATGTCCACTAACGCACTCCCATTCTCATCTATGTCAGCAGGCACACCCCACTCACCAACTATTCCATCCACCTTCACATTCCCAACTTTACCATTCATATCACCAATCAAAAACACTCTCTCATTCCTTCCAAACTTATCCATGCACACTTCTACGTTTGTCCAGAACTCTTCTCTCACTCTTCTAGCACGATCTTTCGTTAGCGCATACACACACACAATCGCCCATATTTGTATTCCAACTTTCAACTTTACCCACACAATCCTTGACCCAACTGATCCATACTGTCTTATGCTCCTCTTCCATCTTTTACTCACAACTATACATACTCCTTCCTTTGCCCTCTCATTCTCACCTACTCCTGCACATATACCCCATCCATACTCCCATTCTCTCACATTTTCTCCTCTCCATTTTGTTTCAGTTATTCCACATACATCCACTTTCGCACCCTCAAGCACCTGGACAATCTCTCTCTCTTTCACCCCATCATTCGCTCCCCTTACATTCCAGGTTCCAATAACCATGTCCTTTGTCCGGTCCTTGGTCGTCATCGTTTGGTCAGTCCTTGTCCGAGGCTTATTGTTTGTTTTTTTAGTTAGTTGTTTTCCGGGGAGGGGCACTAACCCTCCGCCAACCCTTTTAGTCGCCTTTTACGACAAGCAGGGATACTGGGGGAGTATTCTTGAAATAAATATATATATATATATATATATATATATATATATATATATATATATATATATATATATATATATATATATATATATATATATGTGTGTGTGTGTGTGTGTGTGTGTGTGTGTGTGTGTGTGTGATATCTTCCTAACCACTGTACTTTTGCATATCCCACGTCAATATTCTCGTCTATGACGGTTAAACAAAGTATGTATTAAAAATATATGCATATCAACAAATGAATGTCAAGGTGAAATGGTGAAATAAGCCAGTCTAATCATGAGTAAGGGATTTTAGAGAACCTCTTTTACCTAAGAGCATAATTATGGTTCCGTGTGTTGGGAAAGAAGCGTGAGGCCCTTGAGAGATGGAGGCACTTTTCCACCAGTTACTTAATCTCTTCCATCAGAGGGATCTCTCTTGAGGCATAAAATGAAGGCTTTGTGGTGGCAGGGTTAATGGGGTGGATGGAGGCCTGGGTGAGGGCAAGTATTAGCACCAAACTTGGCACTGACCTTAACAGGGACACGGGCAGTGGACGATGGAATGAGATATGTGGAATGAACGTACTGAGTGAAGATTAAGGCGGAAAAGGCGCTTAAGATGAGTGGTATGTGTGTGTGTGTGTGTGTGTGTGTGTGTGTGTGTGGAGGAAGAGGTATTAATGGAGTATATACTCGTATGCACTGTAGCAACACCGGCTTGCCCACACTTGACGTACGTCTTGTACGTGGGCAGCTTTATCACACATGTTCATGCCGTGCTTTACAGATCCTGAAGGACAACCAATTCGTTGGCCGAGGAAAACCACCACTTTCCCTCACTATAAATCTGACTCTCCCACACACGGGTTTAGATGCTGAAGGCTTTTGGAGTGCAGGATGAAGAGTGTATGTGGAAATATGTGCTGCAATGATTGTGAGCAGGAGAATCTTTATACGTCGCTGAGTAAACCTCGACAAGGTGCAAACATATGACAACACATGCCAGGACATCCTACTGCACCTCTTAATTTTCCTCCCTGGGGTGAGACTGAACTCGGGTCAGGAGGGCTGGCAGACACACGGTACCGACTTGACCAACGGAGGTTCCTTAAGGAGCTGGAAGTTATGTAGATTATCAGCAGCGCAAGGGAGTGTGCATGAGGACTGGAAGGCAGGCATTACACAGAGTGATCTGTACAATGCGAGCTGGAGGTATCATGCACGTTGTCGGGATGGCTCAATTTGCTGATGGGATGTCACGTACATAGTGGCTGCCTCATGAATTTAAGTCAGCCATGAAATCAATGGGGAAAAAAGGCTACGAAGCATGAGTAGGGATATGGGAAGTAAAAATTAAACAGGGAATACTATGGTAATGCTAAGCTAGTCGACACTGCAGCACACGTAAACTGACCAGCGAAGAGCAAGAGGATGTAGCCTAATATATGGACCATTATATATTATTTCTGTGTAGAAGAAAAGGAAAGAATTAGGGAGTCGTGGGAATATATGCCTGTTGCGTGTACTAGGGCAGGCCCGTGGAAGAATTATGACAGAAACAGTAAAAACAGTAAAGATTTAATACGAGAGAAACATATTTACTGAGGTACAGGTCGGGACCTCTCAGCAGGGCCTTATTCCACAGTAAAAGGCATAGGCTTTATACCATTTTTTGCTAAAACGATTTATTTTACAATATATTACACTTTGACATTTTCTTGTATGCTGTTTATATTGCTTTCATATGGACATAGTTTGCAGCAGTATAAGATGATACTGAGGTGCGATATTCATGACAAAGCGCCGAGGAAGAGTTATTACGAAATCTCCAGAGCCACCGAATCCAACCCACAAACCGTCCATAACGCGAGGAGATCAGCACCACGGCGTTAAAATGGGTTTGGATTGATTTACTTCACGGTTACATCAATTCATGGGTAAGTAGGTCCAGTGAGATGGGTCTGGGTGACTTATCTTTTTCGTTTTGGAAATCTGTGTACGTACAGTTAAATCCGTGTCGTAATATCCAGTGACATAAAGACTAAAAAACACTATGTAGGGGAACAGAAAACGTATGGTGAAACTGAAAAGAGGATATAAAAAAATGAAAAAAAAACAGAATTTTCAAAAGGAACAGCTGGGGCGAGGAAATAACAGGAGAGAAACAGGAACCTTATAACAAGAGAGAGAGAGAGACGCAAGTGAGGCGACGAGAAGTTGCATGTCATGAGTCCCCTTCCACGTGAAAGCCGTTCTTCATATAGGGGTGAATCAGATCCTTGTACTTAACCAGCAATTAACTGCATAGCAAGCACTGAGTCCCTTCAACATACTAAATCTTTTCGTACCTGTTTTTGATATAGAATTAATGTGATCTTTCGAAGACAAATTACGAGGGGAGACACTGAGCAAATTGCTTAAAGAGCGAAGATCTTGGGAGAAGATCTTCGCCAGGCTAACGTCCAGGGAGCTTTATCGCTCTTCCTTATTGATTTAACTTACCTATTACGTGGCAGTGATTCTATTTATATTTGTATCTTTGTAGTATAGAAATAATTTGCATGCGTAACCAACAAAAGTCTTTCAGCACTCTCAGGCTCTTGCAGTCGCCAAACTGAGCGACATCTGGCTGTGAGAGGCTAACGCTAATTGGTACTTGGTGTGGCAAACTGACTCCTTTGGTATAAGTGCCTTCACATGATCATGGGATATCACTTGTACCAGAGCTCATACACACACGTAAAGAGAAGATGCTATTAACTTAAAGCCTTCTAAGCCGATGAAAATATGTTTCCTTGCCACTCATGCTTCCAGCACATCATTCCTACAGATTTTCAACCCTTTCTTATGATTAACAAGTCTCCATTGATGTGAATCATCATCATAATTTTTGCGTTTGAACGTATTTTCCTTTTCACCTTAATATTCACTTTAGTTTGCTTGTTAAAATATTTAGTAGCTGTATAAATAGATGATAAACTGTGAATACAACTGAAGCTCAAGAAAGTTTGTGGATGCAGCCCCTGTTCACTTCACCATGTAAGTGTTAATTGGGCGCATGCAGTATTGCGGAAATGTACTGAAGTCACCGAGAAGGGGAAGGTTGGGGGAAAAGAAGAGTTAGGGAGGAGGGAAAGGGAGAGGAGAGAGGGGAGGTGAGAAGTAGAGTAGGGGAGAGAAGTAGGGGGAGTGGTGTGAAGGAAGAGTTAATTGGAAAAATGGAGAGAAAGAGTTAGAGGGATCCAAGCGGCACTGAATGGTCTTGAATTAATCCGACTGAGCTGGACTGAATGTGAGAGGTGAATGACACTGATTATCTTCAAGGAATCTTCAAGGAATTTAATTGGACCTCGATGCCCTTCAAGTGACCTAAGTGGAGCAAAACTGACCTTAGTGTCACTGAACGGCCAGCAATGACCTAACTGAGATTGAATGCATGTGAAGGACCCGAATGAACCTAACTGAACCTGAATTTCTTAATCTGAAATGACTCACCTAGACTGAAGTAGATGTGAGGGACCTGACTGGACTTGAACTGACACTGATAGACCACAATGAACCACGCTAGTACTAAGTGGTCCTAATTGGTCCTGAATGGTCCTGGATGAACCTGGACTGAGCTGCACTGAATATGAAGGTTCTTAACGAAGATAAATGCCTGAATGAACCCAACCTTACCAAAATGTCCCTGAAACTGCATTAATGAACCAAAATTGCCCAGACTTGACTTGACGTGTGTTACATTTATTTTACATTTACTCGTATTTTTGCTACCCCTGATGATTTTATTCAGGTTAGGAGAGATTTTTCGAAGTTTGAGAACAGCCTCCTTTAATCTCTTCACTACCAGGTGGGTCTCCTAAGTTAAATAAGTCGTCTGTAACCAGTAAACTAAGAATAATACGTCATGGTAGTGAAAGGGTTAGCCGCAGTGACGGACTCTGAATACGACTAGTATGACTTAAGACAACGTACAGGATGAGTGAAAGTCCGGACACGCAGAAGAAAAATGCACAACACAGGGCATTTTAGTAATCAAACACAGTACTAGCTGCTTCTAACCCCACTAATTTGCAAATTCTATCCTCAGCTGACTAAAATCGTTTGGAGATAGAATAACAAAAAATGTCAGTGTAGAAGGTAGGTAAAACAAAAGGAAACATTACATTTTCCTCAGTGTTTCCAGCCCTTTGACTCGCCTTGTATGTAACTGTACCTGAAGCAGCCTGAACTGATTGCCGTACTAAATTGTTCCAGAGTAGTTCAGGTAGGTTAATCACAGGTCATTTGGGTGCTGGCATGCTGATAGTAATGACGGCAGGAAGCTGGCACAGGGTCGACGAACGTGGTTTTGTTCCTTAGCTTTCCTTTCATTACCTTCACCAAGGAGGTTTTGTTTTCACCCCTGTCCGTTTATTTGTTGGTTGGTTGGTTGGTTTGTGAGCAAGATTACACAAAAACTACTGGACGGATTTCCACGAAACTTGGTAGGAGAATGGGCCTTGGCCCAGAATAGACTCCATTCAATTTTTGTGCGGATCCGGATGAAGGTGCTGATCCAGGAATTTTTAATCACTTTCTTTAACATTGCGAGATAGGGCATTTTTTGACATTTCCGCATATTTTTCAGTAAATATTGCATGGATCTTGATGAAAAAAGTCAGGCATATTTAGGATATTGGTATCTACGAATGTGTAGGCTACAGTTTGGCGTGGATTCATATAAAATTCCAGATCTAGCGGATTTAAATATGCTTTAATAGGGGGATGGTCTTTTTCCAGCTGCCGTACAGTAACAAGTAGGACTTGTTGAATTAAAAGGAACTGCATGTTGGGCATTGACGGAGGTATGCGCTCTACTGAGTGCCATTCTAGTCGGTTTTGAAATAAGTTATAAAATTCTCTCTCTCTCTCTCTCTCTCTCTCTCTCTCTCTCTCTCTCTCTCTCTCTCTCTCTCTCTCTCTCTCTCTCTCTCTCTCTCTCTCTCTCTCTCTCACACACACACACACACACACACACACACCAGAGGTGGAGTGAAGAAGAGCAAAGGTGGGAAGCGGAGGGGAGAGGAAGACTGGGGGTGGGGGAGAACGTAACCTTGCAACCTGGCCTAAAGCTGTTGTTGTCCTCAGCGTCCAAATTAAATTACGAACCTTCCTGGGCTGGAGGTGTGTATAATACTGCTTGTCACTCATGCACCTGCCAAACACTTCACAACCAGACCGTCATGAACATTATAAGAATAAAAAATTGAACAAATAAAGCGACTCCTAATAATAAATCAGTGACATGCAGGTTTGCTTATTGCAGAAACTGTTTATTCTCTTCTCAGCAATGACGTCTTTCTTTTTTAAGGAAAAGGTTTTACTACACCAGCACGAGAGACATTCCTGTGCGTGTAATGTTTTGCTCTTTGCGTGTACTTTTGTGAATCTGTATGAACAGAATAACTGAAACATTCATGAACCGACTTTAACAGAATCTGATGAAATGGTTGAGGGTCGGCCAGGGAGTTGACCTATTGTTCCTAGCACAACAGGTCAAAGATTAAGTTTATATTGCAAGGTCATGTTTAAAAGCTTCTATCCTATTTAGATAAAATATTTGGTGAAAGACTTGAAGGTAAAACAGGAGCGATCTTAAATAGTTTTTATCCAGTTTCGAATCAGTCTTTGTAGAAAGGTTCAGGATAAGGCAAGGATTAAGGGATTCGATTTTGAGAAGTTAGTCAAAGACCAAGGTCACATGGAAGGGACAGGTTAAGTAGGTTTCATCTGATTTAAGATAAGCTTGATATAGGAGTAAAGGTCCGGCTACGCTTGCCAAAAACTTTACCCAAAAACACTGTTAGAAATATGCATGAAACGAGTTGTACATACGTTAGCAGTATGCCACATACATGAAACATGTTGCTGTTAGCAGTATGCCACACACACGATTACAGCAATGTCATCAGCATGCTTGAGACAGATGTGAAGAGAACGCGCAGTCCATAAAAGTCTGACAGTACCCATCACAGTGTAGGCAAGTGAAAATGTGGTCCTTGCTGCAGTTGCTGCTGAGATACTGTGTGGACGAGGAAACTGTCGTATGTAAAATGTGGTTTGTTGGTGTTTAACATAAATCTCAGGCTCGAGAATAAAAATCATTTACTGATATATGCGTTGTCTCGTCCATCACAAGATTTGCTCTTCATTTTCCTTGTCTCCCTCCTTACCTAACAAATTAATGTTATGATGTATCTCTCAACCACTGTTTTATTAAGTCGTAGTGGATCTCATATCTTTTAGACGTTTGTCTTATTTACTTTGTTGAATAGTACTCATCATTAACATCCCAAAAAACCCTCGTATGTACACGTGTGGTGCAGGTCAATCAACATTAAGGTTTGGTCTCTGGACCACTCCCTTTTCAGGGATACAGTTCACCATTTTCCCGTGAGCTTTTTACTTGCTGAGTTCATGTCCACCGTACTAAGCTTTGTCGTTACCTGTGCAACAAACATGACTCACACATTGAAATACAAGTTCGAGGCATTAGTGTTTCCAAAATGTGCGCCACTGTGTTCGTGACAATGTCTGAAACTTGCCACGAACAGGCAAGTGTGGCCAGACATCAGGCAAGAATGAACAGATCTTATTTTAGAACACTCAGTCAACGGGCAAGGTTACAGGGTAAGGTCAAATTACCACCAGTGTGTGTCTGTGTGTGAACAAAATGACTAAAACTATTTCGACATGATTGTATCAGATTTAGTGAGAGTTGAGGGACAAAAAATGGGCTGACCTACAGTTTTTAGTACATGCCAAAGGCCAACGTCACATGGCAAGATCAGCATAACAGTTTGTATCTAATTAAGACTAAGCTCTAAGAAACGGTACATTTTTTTTTTTTTTTTTTTTAATGCGAGGAAGAAGGAACCAAAGGCTGAGCCCGCAATACGTTCCTTAAAAAAAAAAAAAATACAAAAGAGGGCCAAATTCAAGACCTATTCATTTCAAGATCCTTGGACACACTGCGTTTGAAAGACTGGAGATCATAGGAAGTAGGATATACAGACAGAGGGAGACAGTTCCAGAGTTGACCTGCTGCATAAATGAAGGACTGTGAAACCGGTTAACTCTTGCATTAGAGAGTTGGACAGAAAAGGGATGAGAGTTTGTTGCAAGACGGGTGCTACGCGCCCGTCGTAGAGGTGGAGGGATGCAAGCAGACAGTTCAGAGGAGCAGTGACCATTGAAGTAGCGATAGAAAAGAGATAAAAAGGCAACAGTGCGGTGAAGAGACAGAGGTTGAAGGGAGCCAGTAAGAGGAGGAGAGTTGATGAGACGAATAGCCTTTGACTCCACCATGATGAGAAGAGCTGTATGTGGGGAGCCTCTCCACACATAAGAGTTGTACTGTACACAGGGGCGAATAAAAGCCGTGTATAAAGTCAACAACTGTGCAGGGGTAAAGAAGGCGTGGAGTCGGCTTAGAACACCTAATCTCTCAGAAGCAGATTTTACAAGAGATGCAGTATGATCTTTCCAAGATAAGTCCCGTGTGAATGAAACCCCAAGCATGTTCAAGGATGTGCAGGATTGAGCTGGATATTATTAAACATTAGTGGGTATACCTGTGAAAGATGTTGACGGGTTGATGGGTGTAAAAATTGAGTCTTTGATGCATTAAAAACAACAAGATTATCTTTTATGAGCCAACTCAGACATTCGGTCTGCCATAGCCTCATCCCTTGTTTGTTGAAGTAACTACCGAGATGGACGTTGTGGAAACCGAATGGAAAGGTGAAGAGTGGAATCATCAGTGTACAAAAGGATAGGATTTGATGTACAGCTTAGAAGATCATTGATGAATAAAAGGAAGAGAGTTGGTGATAGGACACAGCCCTGAGGAACACCACTGTTGATAGATCTAAGAGAAGAACTATGGCCGTCTACAACAGCAGCTATAGAACCACCAGAAAGAAAGCTATAGATGAAGGCACAGATAGAAGGATAGAAACCGCATGGGGGCAGTTTTGAAATTAAAGATTTATGCCAGACTCGATCGAAAGCCTTTGAGATGTCAAGTGCAATGGCAAAGCTTTCGCCAAAGTTCCAAAAGGAGAATGACCAGGAGTCTGAAAGGTAGGTGAGAAGATCACCAGTGGAGCTTCCCTGACGGAACCCATACTGACGATCAGAAAGAAGGTTGTGATAGGAAAGATGCGTTAAAATTTTTCTGTTAAGAATAGACTAGAAAACTTTTGAGACACAGGATGTTAAATCAATTGGACAAAAGTTAAGAGGGTTGGGAATGGTCACTTTTCTTTGGGACTGGCTGAATGAGAGCAAACTTTCAGCAGGAAGGAAAGGTACAAGTTGAAAGACAAAGACGAAAAAGTTTATCTAGGCAGGGTGTAAGTACAAAAGCACAGTTCTTGAGGACAACAAGAGCGACTCCATCAGGCCCATATGCGTTGTTAGTATTGAGGCCAGTGATGGCAGACAATACATCAACTGAAGAAATTTTAATGTCAGCCATGTGGAAGTCAGAGGGGGGAAGCGATGGAGGAATCATCTAAGGTGGAACTGGAGGAGAAAGTCTGAGCGAAGAGATCTGCTTCATCAATAGAAGAAATAGCTACAGAGCCATCAGAGTAGAAAAGAGGAGGAAAGGATGATGAGGTAAAGTTGTTAGAAAGGGTTTTGGCATGGTGCCAGAAGGAGCAAGAAGAATTCAAGTTGGAAGGTTGAGAGCATTTAGTATGGGTGAAATTATTTTTAGCAGAGGAAAGAACAGACTTAGCACGATTCCGCCCAGAAACATTAAAAAGATGTGATTCAGGGGTGGGTTGGCTCGATGCCTTCCTTTAGGCCCTCTTCTTGTTGCGGACAGCATTAGAACAAGCGTCATTAAACCAAGGCTAGCTTCTTTTAGGCAAAGGATATGAGAAAGGAATGTACGCTTCTGTGCCTGAGAACCTCCATAATGTGAAAGGCACACTCAGATGGCTCCCGGCCATGGAAGCAATAATCATTCCATGGAAAATCAAAGAAGTACTGCCTGAGGGCCTCCCAATCCGCAGCTCCAAAGTGCCACAGTCGACGTTTCTTTGGTGGGTCCACAGGCCCTACCGGAGCAATAGAACAGGTTAAGGTGATAAGGTTATGATCAGAGGAGCCCAACAAAGGGAAAAGATTAACAGTTTAAGCAGAAGGATTGGTTGTAAGGAAGAAGTCAAGTATGTTGGAGCTCTCTCAAAGGTGGTCAGGGATACGGGTAGGGTGCTGTACAAGCTGCCCTAGGTCATTAAAGATAAAAAAGATGTAGGCTTGCTCACCAGGTGGATCAGTGAAAGAAGAGGAGAGCCAAAGGTGGTGGTGAACATTGAAATATCCTAGAATGGAGATTTCAGAGAAAGGAGAAATGGATAGAATGTGTTCCATCGTAGAAGTAAGATAGTCGAAGAATTTTTTGATAGTCATAGAATTAGGAGATAAGTAAACAGCACAGATATATTTAGTCAGAGAATGACAGGAGAGCCGAAGCCAGAGAGTAGAGAATTCAGAAGAATCAAGTTCAGGAACACGAGAGCAAGATAGGTCGTTGCTTACAAATACACAACATCCACCTTTGGCTTTGAAATGAGTACAGAGAAAGTAGGAGGATACGGAAAAGGGTTTGCTATCAGTTGCCTCAGACAGCTGAGTCTCGGTAAGAAAGAGAAGGTGAAGTTTAGAGGAGGAGAGGTGGTGTTCGACAGACAGAAAGTTAGAGAGAAGGCCGCGAATGTTGCAGAAATAAAGAAGTGAGTTAGACAGTGGATCCAGGCAGCTCAAAGAGTCGTCACCGGAGAGCGGCGAATGGTGGGGGGATTTATGCCCCCCCCCCCGGGAACTCCGAGGCATGGTATGGGTGGGCCATTTTCCTTTATTTTTTTATTTTTTGAAATGGAAGTGTAGTGTGTACTGTGCCTGTAGATTGGTGTTGACAGTTAGAGAAACTTGTACTGGAGAGCATGCTGGCTTACTCTCTGTGTTACTGAAACACTGAAAAAGTTCATCGAAGGGGGATGGTCAGGAACTAGTCCCGAGGGCTGATGAAGCAGGAGCTCCAGCTCTCCCTGTCATCAGTTTTCCATCCACCTTGGGTGTACTGCCCTGCTCGACAGGTGCTACAGTCTACTCCTGATGGTAACGCAAGGATGTTAATGTTCGATTCTGATAAATCCGTCAAAAGTCAAGGTCACAAGGCAAGGTCAACTCAGTTCTGATCCAATTTGAATCACACCAATTGGAAGGTCGAGGGTCAAGCAATAATGAAGCAATTTGATTTGGAGTACACTCGCCAAAGGTCATTGGATAAAGTCCATGTCGCACGTGTTGCATTCTATAAGTTTTGTGTGTGTGTGTGTGTGTGTGTGTGTGTGTGTGTGTGTGCTTGTCAGTGTCGTCGTGTTCGTATTTTCGTTTTTCTTACCAACATTCCTTGCCATGCACTCATTTTTTTTTTTCCTGGGCAGACTGGCCTAAAACTTACTGTGCATATACTGTACCTGGGTCTGGTATCTCCAACTTTCTCATATTTTAAATTTAGTCCATTAAAATTATTTTTTCTTACAAAAATTGATGCGGAATCAACAGACACCAAAACAACCCTCTCGGTAACGGCACATGTTCTCTGGCTTCAAACGTGGTTGCAGTACAGGGGTACTTCGATTCAGACGTGTCCTACAGCCTGTTGTACATATACAGTACGAGACACTCTTTTAACTCACCTTCAGCTGAATAAAATTATCTGGTGTTAGCTGCGATACAGTAGCAGAATTGTCCCGATTATGAGAAGGTTAATGGTGCCAATATTAACATTTACAGGCTGTTATGACTTAGGTGCTATTATACGTGGTTTTGGAAATTTTGCAGCAGCTGTTCTGAAGCAATTTGCTCTGCACACGGCGCCTCAGTATCCTGTTGCATGTACTAAAGGAGTAGACTGTAGCACCAGTCGAGCAGGGCAGCACTCCCAGGGTGGATGGGAAACTGATGACAGGGAGACTGGAGCTCCCATTTCATCAGCCCTCGGGACTAAGTCCCGACCATCTCCCTTTGCTGAACTTTTCCAGTGTCTCAGTAACACAGAGAGTAGGCCAGCATGCTCTCCAATACAAGTTTCTCAATCAACACCAAACTACATGCACAGTACACACTACACTTCCGTTTCCTAAAAAAAAAAAAAAAATCATGGCAGAACAACACGTAGCCTCGGAGTCCACAGAGGGGGGGGGACCATAAATGCCCCCACCATCCGCCCCTCTCCCGGTGACGACTCGAGCTGCCTGGAACCACTGTCTGACTCTCTTCTTCATTTCTGCAACATACGCGGCCTTTCCTCTAACTTTCGCTCTGTTGAGCACCACCTCTCCTCTAAACCTCACCTTCTTTTCCTAACTGAGACTCAGCTGTCTGAGGCAACTGACAGCAAACCCTTTTCTGTATCCTCCTACTTTATACTCATTTCAAAGCCAAAGGTGGTTGTCATGTATACATACGCAACGACTTATCTTGTTCTCATGTTTCTGAACTCGATTCTTCTGAATTCTCTACACTCTGGCTTCGGCTTTCCTGTCATTCTCTGACTAAATATATCTGCGCTGTTTGCTTATCTCCTAATTCATATATTGACTATCAAAAACTCGTTGATTATCATACTTCTACGATGGAACACATTCTATCCATTTCTCCTTTCTCTGAAATCTCCATTCTAGGAGATTTCAATGTTCACCACCACCTTTGGCTCTCCTCTTCTTTCACTGATCCACCTGGTGAACAAGCCTACATCTTATTTATCTTTAATGACCTAGGGCAGCTTGTAAAGCACCCTACCCGTATCCCTGACCACCTTTGAGAGAGCTCCAACATACTTGGTCTCTTCTTTACAACTAATCCATCTGCTTACACTGTTCTTCTTTTCTCTCCGTTGGGCTCCTCCAATCACAACCTTATCATCTTAACCTGTCCAATCGCTTCAGTATTGTCTGTGGACCCTCCAAAGAAACGTCGTCTGTGGCACTTTGGAGCTGCGGATTGGGAGGCCCTCTGGCAGTACTTCTTTGATTTTCCATGGAATGATTATTGCTTCCATGGCCGGGAGCTATCTGGGTGTGCCTTGCGCATTACGTAGGTTATCCTCTTGGGCATGGAAGCATACATTCCTTTCTCATATCCTTCGAATAATGCAAGAAAGCCTTGGTTTAATCATGCTTGATCTAATGCTGTCCACAACAAGGAGAGAGCCTATAAAAGGTATTGGAGCCAACCCACCCCTGAATCACATTTTTATATGTTTCTGCCCGGAATCGTGCTAAGTTCAGCTAAAAATAATTTCATCTGTACTAAATGCTCTCAACTCTCCAACTCGAATTCTTCCCTCTCCTTCTGGCACCTTGCCAAAAACCTTTCTAACAATTTTACTTCATCATCCTTCCCTCCTCTTCTACTCTGATGGCTCTGTAGCTATTTTTTCTACTGATAAAGCAGATCTCTTCGCTCAGACTTTCTCCTCCAATTCCACCATAGACGATTCCGGTGCTGTTCCTCCATCACTTCACCCCTCTGACTTCCTCATGGCTGACATTAAAATTTCTTCAGCCGATGTATTTTCTGCCATCACTGGCCTCAATACTAATAAGGCATATGGGCCTGATAGAGTCCCTCCTGTGCTTACACCCTGCCTAGGCAAACTCTTTCGCCTTTGTCTATCAACTTGTCCCTTTCCTTTTTGCTGGAAGTTTGCTCTCATTCAGCCAGTCCCAAAGAAGGGAGACCATTCCCAACCCTCTAACTATCGTCCAATTAATTTAACATCCTGTAACTCAAAAGTTTTCGAGTCAATTCTCAATAGAAAAATTTTAAAGCATCTTTCCTATCACAGCCTTCTTTCTGACCGTCAGTATGAGCTCCATCAGGGACGCTCCACTGGCAATCTTCTCACCTACCTTTCAGACTCCTGGTCATCCTCCTTTCGGGACTTTGGCGAAAGCTTTGCCACTGCACTTGACATCTCAAAGGCTTTCGATCGCGTCTGGCATATATCTTTAATTTCCAGACTGCCCTCTTACGGTTTCTATCCTTCTATCTTTGCCTTCATCTCTAGCTTCCTTTCTTGTCGTTCTATAGCCGCTTTTGTAGACGGCCATCGTTCTTTTCCTAGATCTATTAACAGCGGTGTTCCTCGAGGCTCTGTCCTATCACCAACTCTCTTCCTTTTATTCATCAATGACTTTCTGAGCTGTACATCTAACCCTATCCACTCATACGCTGATGACTCCACCCTTCACCTTTACATTCGGTTCCTGCAACGTCCATCTCAGCAGTTACTTCAGCAAACAATGGATGAGGCTATGGCACACCTAATGTCTGAATTGGCTCGTCTCTCTGACTGGGGTAAAAAATAACCTGGTTGTTTTTAATGCATCAAAGACTCAGTTTTTACACCTATCAACCCGACAAAATCTTCCACAGGTATACCCACTAATGTTAATAATATTCAGCTTAATCCTGAATCATCCTTGAACATGCTTGGGGTTTCATTTACTCGGGACTTATCTTGGAAAGATCATATTACATCTCTCGTAAAATCTGCTTCCAAGAGATTAGGTGTGCTATGCCGACTCCGTTCCTTCTTTACCCCTGCACAATTGTTGACTCTATTCAGGGGTTTTATCCACCCCTGTGTGGAGTACAACTCTCATGTGTGGGGAGGCTCCCCACATACAGCTCTTCTCAATAGGGTGGAGTCAAAGGCTTTTCGTCTCATTAACTCTCCTCCTCTTACTGACTCCCCTCAACCTCTGTCTCTTCACCATACTGTTGCCTTTTTATCTCTTTTCTATCGCTACTTCAATGGTCACTGCTCCTCTGAACTGTCTGCATGCATTCCTGCACTACTACAACGGACACGTAGCACCCGTCTAGCAGCAAACTCTCATCCCTTTTCTGTCCAACTCTCTAATGCAAGAGTTAACCGGTATTCCCAGTCCTTCATTTATGCAACAGGTCAACTCTGGAACTGTCTCCCTCTGTCTGTATTTCCTGCTTCCTGTGATCTCCAGTCTTTCAAACGCAGTGCTTCCAGGCATCTCGAAATGATCGGATCTTGAATTTGGCTCTCTCTTGTATCTTGTTCTTCTCTTGGAAGGAACATTAATTGCAGGCTCGCGGCCTTTGGTTCCTTCTTCCTAGCATTAAAAAAAAAAGAACTGATGCAAACTATGATGATACTAAAACGACATAACATGCAAGTAAATGCTCGGATGTAATACGCAAAATAAATTGCTTGGGAAGAGGTGCTGCTAAGTTTCCTATGCCACTTACAGTATGAACTTCAGCTAAATAAAATCGTCTGGCGTTAGCTGAAGTAAAACTCAAGAGAAGAAGTATTCATGAGAGAGTTTAGATTTTATATGAAGCCCCCTTGCTCACTGGATTGTCACTGTCTCTGATACTCACCCAGCCGGTAATTGTATCCCTGTTGATGGTGACAAGCATGGATACGTGTGCCTCACCCTCAGTTGAATAAAATACTCTGGCGTTGCTTGAATAGGAAAACAATTGCCCCGACAATGATGTTAATGAAGGCTGCATTTAACCCCTCCTGCTCCGGAACTCCCTAATGAAGAGTACAATTAATTGCTTTAAAGAGGCACGAATAAAGAGAGTAGGGAAAATACTGTGTTCGCGTAGGCTAATCGTTTCCATCAGATGACGTCATTTGTTTTTTACTCTTGCTGGTATCAGATACTTTTAATGCAGAACAAGAAAGAACACTTACAGAGCGCGGTACGTGTGACCATCAACTGATCACTTTGCCCTGTGACTTTACCTTCGCCAGATTATTCTTAAATCGAGTTACTTCATTTCTGCCTAAGCCTTAACCCTTCCACCAACTTCACATCAAATAAAAAATGTGCGAGCTGACTTTATCCAAAGACCTTGATTTCTTTACTTTTCCCTGTGACCTTGACCTTTGACTAATAGCTCTAAAAATCGAATTTCTTTATCGTTAGTTTAATCTGAACTCTTCCACAAAGTCAGTCGGCATCAGAGAAAAGTTGTTTAAGTTACCTTGCCGGGTAATCTTGACCATTGACCAACTGTTCTGAAAATCAGTGGGTCAGTCTTTAGGGTGATCCTTAACTCATCTACCAAGTTTGATTCAAAGCATAAAACAACTGATTTAACTAATACACAGACACACGGGTCAAGCTTTGGCCTTGCCCTGTGACCTTAACCTATAACTGATTGTTTTCAACATTGAATGCCTTTGTTCTTGCCTGACCCTTAACATTTCCGCTAATTTTAGTCAAGGTTCAACCTGTTCAAGTGACTCTTCCTTGGAACTGTGGCCTTTGACCTTCCTGTGTGACCTTCACCTTTGACTGAAAATCTTCATCCATGCTTCACCCTGAATCGTTCCACAAAGAGAGAGAACAATCTGTGTGTGTGTGTGTGTGTGTGTGTGTGTGTGTGTGTGTGTGTGTGTGAGTGCGTGTGCATGTGTGCTGCTTTTCGCATTGACTTGACTGTCTTTTCCCTGAGGTCATGCAGCTTTCCCACAAATTACTCATCTTCACATTTCACCATTTCTGCGCACTGTCCTATACTTGTACTATTCCGTCCAGGACTGGCATAATGTAATACCGGAGACATTTTATGACATATCGGTGGATCTTGTGCAACATTAATAAAGTCTGTTTACCGCAATTCAAATCATCAGACTTCCCTGTCCCAGTCTGGGATCGAGCTTGAGTAATTTCAGAAATACTTTAACCACCTGACGACCACATCTATCTTGTGCTGCGTTTTATCTAGTGTTGCGTCTTGCACTGCATGTGAAACATGCCACACTTTTTTTTTTTTTTTTTTTTGAGCAAACGTGCTCTGAGCGGTAATGGATTCGTTTGGAAGTGAAAGAAAAGCATTCTGGAGCTGAATGCTAATCGCCTGCCAGAATATGCTGTTGGCCAAGTCAAAGATTTAGGCCATATCTTGCAACCCTGAAGATTTCATGTTCATGAGATATAATGGTGCTAAAGGCGGGCGATGAAAACTAGTTGACCTTTGCCAGCCATATTGGTGACCTTGACCTTGACCCCAAGTGACCATTTTCGAACTCGTCAAAGATTTTGGACATATCTTGATACCCTGAAGGTTTCATATTGATAGCTCAAGCTGTTCATGAGATATAATGGGAACACACACACACACACACACACACACACACACACACACACACACACACACACACACACACAGGCAGCCAAAAACATTATCTTTCCTCCTTCTAGGAGATAAAAATGGCGCTAGTGAGAGACAAAAGACCAGATTGTTGTCGTTCTTACTTTTGTTTTTGTTATTGTTGTTGTTGTTGTTATTATTAATTATTATTATTATTATTATTATTATTATCATTAAAATAGTTGTTCTTGTTACTAATGTCATTTTTACCTGTTTCCGCCCCGCAGGGACTCGGGGACGGGTATTGTATTCATTCGGTTTGTCTGTCTGTTTGTTTGTTTGTCTGTCTGTCTGTCTGTCTGTCTATCTGTCGGTTAACAACTTTACACGAAAACTACTGGTGCGATTTTGACTAAAATTACAGGGATTATGGCCTATGACCTTCTGATCACCTGATTAAATTTTGGCCCAAATTGGACCAAGGCCAAGGCTGTAGGCCCAATAAATATAAGAAAAAAATACAGGTAAAAAATCGCTTTTTCTGCATAACCTTCAAATTCGTCATATCGACATGAAACCAAAACCTAAAGGCGCATCTTTCAAATCTGCGTCCTATAACTTGCTTCTTTACATCAGGGGGGTTACCTCCCAGTTAGCGGTAGGGGGGTCAATATCAGGTGGCTCGGGCCTGAACTTTCAAATAGGCATCAAACGGTCAATTTTCACCTGATTTACTCCAAAATTTGATGTGTGACATCTTTGACTAGATATCCTGCTGGTTTATATATCAGCACCAAAATGACCCCCGGGGACGGGTTTGCTGTGCCTTGGCAGCGCTTCTTGTTAAGTCTGAGAAGGAACATTCCATAATCCTTCCCCTCTCTTACAGTGTTCCAGGATGTACACGTGATGATCTTCATTGGCTTCGGGTTCCTGATGATGTTCCTGAAGCGGTACGGGCTGAGTGCTGTCGGCCTCAACTTCATGGTGGGTGTGCTCTGCCTCCAGTGGGCCATCCTCATCCACGGATTCTTCCATCTCTCCCATGGTGAAATCCTCATCGACTTGAATTCGTGAGTTACATAAATTGCTGTTCTTTCTTTATCTCCTCCTCTTCTTCTTCATCTTCTTCTTCAAGTATGAGTCATCCTGAACAACTCACAGTTCCACCCTTTCATCGACTGGAATGTGTTAGAAGACGTTGTTGTTGCCTCTCTCTCTCTCTCTCCCTCTCTGGGGGAGGGGTCCTCACCCACCTTTTCCATAACGAAAATATAACTGAAGTTTTTCTTTTTTTAGAAAGAAACACAGTTGCGTTGAAAGTTCTGAGATTTTCAATGATATTGTTTTTTATATATCAAGTTATTTTCTATGCTTCATTTTCATTTTTTCTGTATTGTGTGTTTGTGCGTTGGTATGGTCATGTTTATGTTAGGTATGCACAGTCCCCTCCCTTAGTCCAATCTCCCAAACTGCCTATTTTCTCTTGACGCTCTCGGGATCAGACGCACCGGCGAGGCATATAGTTTATATTTGAGCAAACTTTTGCTTCAGGTTTGGAAACCCCAGAGTGATGTTCCTAGCTTTCTTGAAAAGTTTCTGGTCGATGAAAGTTCCTGATTCATGTAGTTTAAACTCTGACACCCCATTTTTCCCATCAAGCTCCTAAGTGGTAATCACACAACAGATGGCGACTGATCAAGGTACAGCTGGCCGAACAGCTTCTTGACAATTTTTGGTCATTCCGTGTGCTCCTTACTGTGGGAGCAACCATTCCATAACACGTTTATGAGGTGATCCCAAGACTGTTAACACTTTCGCTTTTCTGCTTTTGGTGTTGCCATAACCATAATACCCAGGCAGTGAAAGGCTGCCTAAAGCTTGCGTGATCTTTTCGACAGGCTCCTGGGTGCAGACTTCACAGCAGCAGCGGTATTAATCAGCTTCGGTGCCCTGCTCGGCAAGACCACACCCACGCAGCTCATCATACTCACACTTATAGAAATTCCTTTGTTCGCCATCAATGAAGTGATCGGCAGAAAATATTTTGGGGTTAGTGATTCATATTTTTCTGTCATTAGCAAACGTTATTAAAAAGTCATTATTATTGTTGTTGTTTTTGTTGTTATCATTATTTCCCTTGCTATTATTATTATTATTATTATTATTATTATTATTACGGTTCCTTCTCCTTAACTTGGCCTGGACTACCGTCCTATTGCAGGTTATTTCCCGTAGCAGAGTGGCAGAACAACACGTTACTACGGTTCTACATCCTATTCATAATACGTCAGTGTAGACAGATATTCAAATATTACTCCTTTGGAAGAGTTTAGTATTCAAGAGAGACAAATATCATTTTACGTTAACGTGAAATGTGCATAGTCATTATGAGTAATAACTTCATGAGCTTCTCAGTATTGTATATGCACGAGTCTACCCTGATGGTTGAGATCCATTTCCTTTAGCCAGCCGCTTTGGAAAGGAATTAACCATTTCAGTGCGGTACTGGTCATTTATCAATTTATTCATCATCTGTTTATTGCAGTGGTTCTTAACCTATGGGTCGCGACCCAAATTTGGGTCGCCAAGCCATTTGGACTGGGTCGCCAAGAGACACATATATTACTGATATTATTAATGTTGTATACATATTACCGTACTTATCGATACTTCACACATTACATTCTCTCTCTCTCTCTCTCTCTCTCTCTCTCTCTCTCTCTCTCTCTCTCTCTCTCTCTCTCTCTCTCTCTCTCTTCCCTACAGTAGGCGATTGCATTTGGCTTAAAAAAAAGATTATTACCATGCACACAACTGGGAGTAGCGTACCGGTACTGTACATTTTATATTTTAAAACTTAACCGTTTTCATTTCGGAGTAATGATGCCCAGCTCATGGCTTACGTACGGTACCGAGGTCCAGAAGACATGGAAGAGGAATTTCTGTTCTGTCGGCCATTACACACAACCACAACCAGAGAAAATATTTTCAGTACTGTGGACTCATTCTTCAAGGAAGAAGGGCTTCAGTGGAATCAGTGTTTTATGTCTGTTGTGATTGTGCACCAGCAATGCTGAGAGTACGCCATGGCTTCATTGCTAGAGTTAAAGAAGACAATCCATTCGTGCTGATTGTTCACTGTCTCCTTCACCGTGAGAATCTTGCATCTCAGGGGTTGTCACCTGAGTTAGAGAAAGTGATGCAGGAAGTCATCCAGGTAGTCAGTTTCATTAATCTAGGGCTGTGCCCTCCAGGATCATCAGTCGGATGTGTTTTGATTTTGGTTCAGAACATGTACACGTGTTGTACCACTCTGAGGTTAGGTGGCTGTCACGAGGAAGGGTGCTCCAACGGTTGCCTGAAATGCGGAACGAGACTGAGATATTTCTAGCAAAAAAGAATCATTCACTGGCCCCAAAGATTCTCTGATTCAAAGTAGGTGATGCAAATGGCTTATCTTCCAGATATCTTTGCTGAGATTAACGCCTTGAACATTTCAATGCAAGGTCACGATCAGACATTAGTTGGGCTGTCAGAGAAGGTAACTGCATTCAAGGGGAAACTGAAGCTGTGGAAGAGTAAAACTGAGACTGGGAAGACTGCGTCGTTCCATCTTTGAGTGAATTTCTGGAAGATGAAAAATTTTCTCTCACCCAGGTCCAACGCATCGTTGTGGAACATATCTCCAGACTAATCGAAGAGTTTTTCACTACATTCCTGAGAATGTGATGAAATACGCCTGGGTAAGAAATCCCTTCAGCACTGAAGCTGAAGACTGACCTGACGAGATTTCGAACATCAGCTACCTCCAGGAGCAGCTCATCGAGGTTCAGAATGATGAAACACTTCGTTATGATTTCAGGAAACAAAACGAATCACTGAGCTCATTCTGGATCAGAGTTTACAAAGAAAAGAAAATTCTTGGAGGTGAAGCCCTGAAAGCACTCCTTCCCTTTGCTACAACTCATCTGTATAAGACAGGATTTTCTGCACTCACAAAGTACAAAAACCGTCTACAACCAGAGCATGACCTAAGATGCAGTCTGTCATCTAAATCAACCCGGTTTGAGAAGCTGATTGAAACTTTTCAGTGCCAGGGATCTCACTGATTATAGTACGTTATGTCTCAGACAACATCCAAAATAGTGACTCTCTCCTTAATGGTCAGAGTAATTAGGTGTATCATGAACATGAATGAATTATTTTGATTTTCTGATCTTCGATTTATTTTTTTCCTGCCAAAATGTGTTGATATTTTAGTTCTTAGGAAGTACATATAATAAAAATGAAATTTATTTATTATGACATCAATAAAATATTGAAATATTACTTTGGTTTTAGTCACATGATATGACACATATGTTTGTTTCAGTTCTGGTGCAGAGTAAGTTTACGAGGGTTTGGGTCGCCATATAGACCATCTTATGGATTTTGGGTCGCCAAGAAAAAAGGTTAAGAACCACTGGTTTATTGCCACCGTCAGACAGTCTGAATCAGCACTAGAGCCTTTATGAACTGAAGAAGTTAGCTATAGACATTTAACCCCTTTACTTCTTGAGGCTGTCTTATGCTGAATAAAACTGTACGGTAAAGATATACCAGTAATAAAATTAAAGGACCTCACCACTATTTAAGTGGCTGATTCTTTGCACTCAAGATACACGTTCTAATGACAGTATTATTATTATTATTATTATTATTATTATTATTATTATTACGTTCCTACCCTGACGTATGGAAGCGAGGCGTGGACCTTGCAAGAGGGGAACAAGTCAAGAGTGAGAGCAGTGGAAATGAGTTACTTGAGAGGAGCATGTGGAGTGACGTGGAGGGACAGGTTGACGAATGATGAAGTGAAGGAACATTGTGGGGTAGATGTGGATGTGGTTGAAAAGATTAGGAGAAATACACTGAGGTGGTTTGGACATGTGGAGAGAATGGAGGATGAAAGACTGACTAAGAGGGTGTATGTAGATGAGGTGGAGGGAGGGAGAGGGAGGGGTAGACCGAGGATGAGGTGGAGGGATGGAGTTGAGAGGTATATGAGGGAGGGGGGGGTGAGTTGGGGGGAGGGGAGTCAAATGGTGGGTGACAGAGTGACTTGGAGGCGTTTTGTCTGCGGCCACCCTTTGCGGGATTAGGGCGTCGGGCTATAGATAGATAGATTATTATTATTATTATTATTATTATTATTATTTTTTGAGAAAGTAACTATGAAAATTAGCCGAGGTTATGGATGAGGGATGCCAGGGATAGCTTCAAAGGTTAGGTCTGTGGCAAGTAGTTTTCACTGTTAAAATAGGTTTGCTTGGTGTCTCCATTCTCTCTCCCATCAAAAGGTCGCCATTGCTGTACTCCTTCCGCTTTAGCTTGGAATGAAATTACTGTCTCTCCATCTTGAGTACTGAGTTGTAACAAAAGGTTAACACTAACATATGGTGCTGGTTACAATGAAGTGCTATGACGGTGTAAAACTGTAGTATTCTTATTCTGCCACTGAGCTGTGTAAAATACCCTGCATAGAAAACGAAAATCTGTGCGAAGTTAAGGTGAAAAGAGTATAGTATTTAAGGGATTCCCAGAGTAGGTCAGATGAATGTCATATTCCACTAATATTGCATTTTTGGTAGTGAGATCTTCATTTTCTAAAAATAAAGTGGTATTTTCCTGAAGATAAGAGACTCAGATCTGAAAAGAACAAATTAGAATACGCGGGAAGAAAAAAAAATGTTATAAAAAAATGGCTGTTAATTAAGAGAATAGCCTACGTATTTTAGTCTTATTTTTAGACTATCCTAATTCCTTCATTACGATGGCATATTTCCAGATTCTCTTGCTACCACCTGACTGTTTTATACATCTAGAAACTGCTCTCAAATAGCTTAGTGGGTAATTAAAGGTATAGTAGATTCCCTTGGCTTGAAAATATCTCTAATTAGAATAAACTCGTCTGTAGGCAGCAGGAATATATCAAAGTAATACGTTATCGTCATGAAAGACTTAAAAGTGTTCAGTTATCAGTTTTCGGTTGCCCATATTTCTAGTTGGTTTGAGAGATTTCGCAACGCCTCTTCGTCAGCGATTTATTTTGAACATTGCAATAATCCTCTGGTATGAAAGTGATGTAAACTGTGTAGATATTAAGCAGATGTACAGAACACACGAGAGAAAGAGATACGTACAGTGGGAAACAAATCGCTAAGGAAATGACACAACGAAGTCTCCTACGCCACCGAAAATACCAGCCAGAGAGTTTGTAGCACCACTTCCTAAGCAATTTATGCTGAACCCTGTACCCCCATTATCGTTGTGTAAGTTACTGATGCAAACATTGTCGCCTACACGATACAAATGACACACTAGACAATGTTAAGGTGCAAGATACAAAATAAATCGCTAAGGAATATCATATTTCAAAGATTTATTAAGGGAAATCCCGATCTCCCCCTTTCATGGTATGCGTGATACCTTACATCCAACAGTACAATGTATTATTCTGCATATATAATTAAAACCCTAGTACTTAAAAAAACTACACTTTTAATACTGTCGCAGAAGTGAGATGCATCTTTGGGAAAATCCATGGTATTTTAGGTAGATTAGAAATAAAAGTATAAAAATGTATTAAAAGTTATAAGACTATATCAGAATGTGGATGGATATATATATTGCAAGGTATTTACCCCGTGGGACAAGTATGGTAGATTTATAGGCACTTACATATAATATGATTGAGAAAAAATAGTAAAACAATACGTATGAAAGAATATGCTGTGCAATCAGTACAGAATGCAGTAGTTTGAGGGATATGATACCCTTTGTGGCAGAATGTGTTGATACAGATGTAGGCTACTAGGCCTCATTATTCGTCATAAGTACATACTTCTCCTGGAGGCTGAAGTTGGCACCAGTAATAGTTCCTCGTTCTCTGCATTTGCATTTCCTTTTATCCTAGTAGTGATGATATCCATAAGTCTTGTAGTGTTGCCTATCTTATTATAAATTTTCACCAAAACAACCCCTTTCAAGTAATAGACACTGGGTTGAAATATGCTCCTACTCCCATACGTCCTGTCGTCCTTAAAGCATGAGGGTTTTAAGGAGTAGTTAAATTCATCTCGTGTAAAATTCAAAGTGCATAGTTTATGGAATACATCATCATCAGTATTTGATCCCTGAAACCAAATCTTGCTTGTAACTCAGGGATTGCAGGAATATTTCCGAAGCACAATCTAACGAAGGTCGCCTAAAATACGGTTCCCTAACCGTAACCCATATCGGATGGTACTGTACACTCACGGACTTTGTAGCATTTATATTATGCAATGTATTTGCCTTACAAAAGCGTCACTGTCTTCTTCCACAAACTTCTCTTGTAACTCAGCATAGTGTTAATCGAATATTTGTGCATGTTAACTATGGATTCCTACACAAAGGACGCCATTTTCGCCTCAGTCCCCAGGTAGGTAAGGTTAAGTAAATTAATTACTGATCTACGAGAGAAATGCATGAGTGGGAAATCATATTTCAGTCAATTATTTACGTATCAATACTATTCATTAATAGTGTCGCTCAGGTTTATCCTCATATCTGGTAGGCTACTGGAAAGGTAGGCTACGTCTTCACGTGGTGACACTGATATGACCGGGCAGCTCCATTGTCCAGCTGTATAAACACTATATTCCTCTCCTGTCCCCCAGAAGGGGAGGGGCGACTTCAACCTGCAGTCCACCGGGCTCACGTTTCAAATAAACCTGTAACCACAACTGCACTAAAGCCCATATTTCTTCGCCAGGCCGTTGACATGGGTGACTCAATGTTCGTGCATGCGTTTGGGGCGTACTACGGGCTGGCTGCGTCCCTGCTGCTGTATCGCCGTGACGTCTCCACCCCCAAGGAAGGATCTGACTACACCTCAGACCGGTTCGCCATGATTGGTTAGTGAACCATCATTGCACTCTTTGCTTCACTCACACTCTGCCCCACTCTTTCCTTTCTTCTGGTTCACGCACACTCTTTCTTTTTTCTTTTTTTCTTTTCTTGGATTAATGGCTGTCGGCCATATGTGACCATTTAGCCAGAGAGTCTATGTATTAGATAAATACACAAAAGAAATACACAAAAGACATTGAAATAAACAAAAAGTGCAAATCCTCAAGTAAACAAAAGATGCCCGAATAGATAAAGACAGTTACACAAAAGGACACTTATATTCAGCTCATAATCCAGGCTATGGAGGGCTTAGTCACACGGGAGGCAGTGATATGAGGCTAATGGGCGAAGGGTGGTTAGACCTCAGATGAAGCAGAAGAACTGGAGCCTGAGTCAGAAGTGGAGTCTGTGCCATTGAGGTGTGAAAGTACAATCCTGAGGGTGTAGGACAGGATTCGAACCTCCTCGGGGTCGGTTACAGCCTGAAGGGACTCCTGGCGCAACTCTGAAAGAAAGCAAGGCCCACTGGTAGTCCCCCTTACTGAACTCCTCCTGCCCACACTCCTCAGGTGCCTTGTCCTCGTAGTACCGCAGCTGCTGCTCCATGCTCTTGAGGCCAAACCGGGTGAGGGAGGCAAAGTTGCCTCAAGAGAGTCGCCGAGCCGAAGATGAGGGTGTGGGACTCGCCGGTGCTTGAGCCTCAGATGAAGGGGTAGGCACATCCGGAGGCACCATGGGAGACACAGAAGGGGTGGGAACTCCTACCTCAGGTGATGAAGGCTCATCGTCCCCAACTTCCATGGACACAGCAGGTAGAGACTGCGAGGTATACCGGCGGGAGACAGCACGCCCTGACAGTCGGATCCTTTTTGGGGGAGTTGACGGTTACAGCTGCAGCACCCTCGGGACCAAAGAAGTGGGGGTCGCAGGGGGCCCAGAACGACGACACGGGGCCCTCCTCTCAGGCCTCCTCTGCACTATGGGTGTGGAGGAAAATGACTCTGGAATTATGATGGCAGGGAGCCCATTGGCCTTGAAGATGGCAGGCAGGTGCTGGGCAAAAACTGCCAAATCTCCCCCCCGAGAAGGCCTTGGCAACCTCCACACACATAGTAACGATGGTGGAGGCAGAGGAGGCAGGGAAGGAGGCAGAAGCCGCAGCTGGAGGCTGGCACTGGCGCCGACGACGGGAAAGGGCGTGGGAAGAGCCCTGCACCACCTGGCCTGCAGGGCCAGTGACAAAGGCAGGTGCAGGACCCTTGGGGCTCTCCTCCACCACGAACTCCACCACCTCGCCAGCGGCAACTGAAGGTATAGGATGGGCTGGGTTTGGGGCCACAATGGAAGAGCAGTGGATAAAAACGTCGTCGCCTGTGTCCCGTCGAGTCAGTAAGCCATACCCCTTCCTGACGTGGTACCACCGTACTTGCCCCACCACCTTACTCCCCATGCCTCCGTGTTCCGCATCCTCGGCTAGATTTATGTTCACCTTGGTACGAGCCATGGTGCAAGTCGACCTGGCTGGCCCCATGCCCCACTGCTACCGGCCAACTCTCTCCCCACACTCTGTCTTGCTCTTTGCTTTACTCTGGCCTACATTTTGCTTCGCTTTGTTTCACTCATACATTGGTTCACTTTCGCTCATGTTCACTCTTTGCTTCACTGTCCGGTTCAGTCTCACTCAGGTTCACTCTTTGCTTCACTGTCTGGTTCACTCTCACTCACTCTTTGCTCCACTGTCTGGTTCACTTACACTCTAGTTCACTTTTTGCTTTATTCTTTGGCTCACTGGGTCCCTCGCATTATGCAGAACAGCTTAATTTTAACAGGTGTCCAGGTTGTGTGTGTGTGTGTGTGTGTGTGTGTGTGTGTGTGTGTGTGTGTGCATTCTACTAAACACAATTTAAATGATCATGGAGGGACGTAACGGTTACAACTTCAGGGCTGGCAAGTTAGCTGCCATCAACATTACATGACGCTGTCTTAATTTCACGAGTCAGTCTCGGCATATGCATTCAAATTGCCGGAATGAATGTAACTAGAAACTAAATATTATTACAATTTAAAAAATAACTTAACCGTACGAGAAGAGTAGAGAGTATGAATAACTTAAAACTGGGTGCTGGATCTTTTCTGCTGAAGGATTGATTTCACATTCAGAAAGACAAGACAGGCTGCACTGTGCCTGAAATGCGTGGGTGGAAAAGAAATTGAATGCTGAAACTTCTCCAGGGACTAAAAACTCACGATAAGTTACCCTGCTGGTCGAGATTTTCGTATTCGCAGTATTTAACTAATTCATGGTCATTGTTTCACTGACCCTGAAGCAATGATGAGAAGTGGAACATTAAATATCACTGGAATAATCTGGACACCAATATCTGTAAGTCAGACAACCGAGCAGCGGTCGGCAACCTTTGATGGACCCGGGCCGGAACTGCTGTCTTATTCAGCTGGCGCCTGGCGGGCCAGATGTGTTGAACTTGTTAAAGCCTACACCCCCTCCTCCAATAATAATAATATGAATATGAATATGAAAATTAGATGTATGGCAATATGAAGATGAATATACAAGAATACACGTTAATTAGAATAACATTTATTCAAAGTATATTTTCTAAAATTATACTGAATACAAATTTTAATAAAATTAATACATAAGAAACAAATGAAATAACTTTCACTGAAACAAATATGTTTCGTTTCGTTTCGTTTTTGAAGGCTCCAACATGCATGCGTCGGCCTTGGTCACCTAATGGCGGCTTTCCGTGCTGCTCTATCTCTGGCAGCTTCCTTATTCAGTCCCTTATCCCTTAGGTCACACACAATGGCCTCGTCCCATGTCTTTTTCGGTATACCTCTCTCCACAGCCCTACCCCCAACATTAACACTTCTTGCTTTCTGCACTCAGTTATCATCCTCCATCCTCTCCACATGCCCAAACCACCTCAATCTACCTCTCCTCATCACAAAACCAGTACACTCCAGTCCCATCATACCTCTCAACTCTTCCATAGTAAACCTAGCCCACACAGGCATCGCAATCAGGGATGCACTGCACATCCACCTAATCATTGACATTTCTGTACGTTTGAGGCTGTGAATATCCTCTGCCCATGTCTCACTACCATACAGCATTACACTCCGAATACATGTCGCATACAAAGATACTTTAGCACGGAGGGAGAGCCCTCTCAGTGCCAAGAGAGGCAGCAGCTTCCTGAACATCTTCCAGCCACTCCTCACTCTATCCACAGAGCCTCACCTTCAGCACATAACATGTCTCCCCTCCCCCCCCCCAAAAAAAAAAAAAAAGAAAACTCTTCCACACGCCTAAGAGACTCACCAGAAAGCTTAATCCTTTCACGCCTGGCTATCTCCACGTGCTCTTCCCGACACACCGCATACATGAAATCAGCTTATCTCGCAGTCTACCTCTAATACAACCACTAATCACTAACACTGCACAAGTTGGAATTACTTCCCACGCCCCTGTGGCAAATCGCACATGGCCACTCTCCCTCTTCTTTGACAGTACCGCAACTAGCCCTAGATGCCATTGCTTTTGTTTTATGTGTAGTAGAAATATTCAGAGTATTTCTTAAAAATCTCTATCTATTTGTCAGTCTATTGCAAGATATCTAAAGGGGTGTCCACAAACAAATCGCCTTCATGTCGCCCTGTCCCCCGCCATCTCACTGCCCTCCCCCCCAGCTCACACCTCCCTCACACATAGAGCTCTCCACTCAATCCCTCCATCTCATCCTCGGTCTCCTCCTCCATCCCTTCCCCTCCATCCCTCCCCCCTCCACCTTACTCACATACACTCTCCTCATTAGTCTCTCGCACTTCATCCTCTGCACATGGCCAAACCACCTCAGCATATTTCTCCTAAAGCTTTCTGTCACACTTACGTCCACACCACAGCACTCCTTCGCTTCCTCATTTGTCAGTCTGACTCTCCTTAAAACTCCAAATGCTCCTCTCAAATAACTCATTTCCACCGCTCTCACTCTTGACTTGTGTCCTTCCAACAAGGTCAAAGCTTCGCTTCCATACGTTAGAGTTGGTATCACAATACTATCATGCAGCAACTTGTTTTTTTACATACCCACTTCCCTACTTCTTATCACTGCTTTCAAAGAACCAGCAACCTTTCTTCAGTGCTGTATCCTTTCGAGCACTTCATCCTCTAAACTTTCATACTTACTCATCACACTACCCAAGTACTTAAATGCACAAACATTTTCTATTTCCTGATCATCGGACCTTTCTGTACATTCAGTTACTTCATTTCTCTCGAAGACCATATGTTTACTATTCTTTACAGTCACCTTTAGATTCCGTTTCTTTCACGCTCTCCCAGACGCATTCACTAAGCGCTGCAGGTCCCCTTCGTCCTCACTTAGTTATACAGAACCATCTGCAAACACTAGAGCAGGAAGTTTCCAAACGCTGCCCTCTCTCATTAGGGCCGTTCCAGCATCCACTGCCCTACCTTGTATTTCTTTTATAACCCCATCCAATGAACAACCATGGAGACCTAACACATCCCTGTTTCAATCCAACATCCAGATAGAAAAATTCGCTCAGTTCACAGTCCACAAGCACTGAAGCCAAAGCACCCTCATACATACTCTCCATGGCATTCAACAACTTCCCATTTACTCCATATATTTTCCACATTCCTTGTCTGCCCACTCTGTCATATGCTTTCTCCAAATGCATGAAGACCGCATACAACTTCTTTCCCTTCCCTAGAAACTTTTCCACTGAAGACTTAAGGATGAATATCTGATCTACACAACCTTTTCCCTTCCTAAAACCTCCCTGTTCTTCTCCAACTAATTCCTCTCTCGTTTCCCTAACTCTGTCAATAAGTGAAACGAAGATGAAAGGGAAAGGGGAGTCTATGTTTGGAAGTGTGAATGGAAGATTGTCAGGTGTTGATAGAGGAAGGGCAAGAGAAGGTGTGGCCTTGTTAGTGAGTCCGGAAGTACAGCAATGTGTGATTGAATGGAAGGAGGTGTCATCGAGACTGATGTGGGTGAAAGCGAAATTTGAACGTGAGTTGTGGGTGTTTGTGAGTGCATATGGGCCTGGTAGTGAAAGGGATGAACAAGAGAGGGAATCTTTCTGGAATGATGTTGATGAGTGTCTGCAGAGTTTTGGAGCGAATGTGAATGTGGTAATGATGGGAGATCTGAATGCTAGAGTGGGAAATGTAGCAGTTGAAGGCGTAGTTGGTATGCATGGTGTGCCTGGAAGAAATGAAAATGGGGAACGAATGATAGCGATGTGTGTTGAGCGAGAGATGGTGATTGGGAATACGCTGTTTGAGAAGAAAGATATTTATAAGTATACATGGGTGAGACAGGAGGGTGGAAGGGTTGTTGATAGAGCTTTGATGGACTATGTGGTTGTGTCTAGGAATGTAATAGTAAGATTGTTGGATGTGAGAGTTCTGAGAGGGGAGGGTGGAGGTATGTCTGACCACTACCTGGTGGAGGGAAAGTTAAGAGTAGGTAAGAGATGGGTGAGAGCTAGGAGGGTTAGGTGTGGCAGGGAGGTTTGAAAGTGAGTGAGTTGGATAAAAGAGAGAAAAAGATAGAGTATCAGGAGAAATTGAAAGATGAGTGGTACGCAGTGAAAGATCGAGAAAATGGCAGCGTGGAGGAGGAATGGCAGTTGTTTAAGAGTGCTGTGGTGGGGCATGCAGAAGAGGTGTGTGGTGTGAGACATGTGGGTGGTGGTGTAAGAAGAGGAAGTGAATGGTGGTGCGAGGAAGTAAGTATGGCTGTGGCTGAGAAGAGACGTGCATATGAAGTGTGGCTGCAGAGGAAGGATGAGATGTCATATGAAAGGTATAGGGAAAAGAGGAATAGAGCGAGAAGGGCTGTGCGTGATGCTAAAGTGGCAGCAGATGAGAGGTGGGGTAGGCGGCTGACAGAGAATTTTCAACAGAATAAGAAAATGTTTTGGAAGGAGGTGAAAAGGGTACAAAAGGGAGAGTCTGGGAAGGAAGAACGAGTAAAAGCAGAGGATGGAAGGATGTTAATTGAGATGGATGCAGTAAGGAAGAGATGGGCAGAGTATTTTGAAAGATTGCTAAATGTAGAGGAGGAAAGGGTGGCTGAGATTGTGGCGGATGGAAGGGTGCAAGGAATAAATGTGTTGGGAGAAGTGAATGATTCTTTGATCACGAAGGAGGAAGTGGAGAAGGCAGTAAAGGAGATGAAAACAGGGAAAGCTGCAGGTATGGATGGGTGTGCTGTGGAATGCCTGAAGGGTGGTGGAGTGACTATTGTTGACTGGTTAGTAAGATTGTTGAATGTGTGCTTTGAGAAAGGTATGGTGCCAATTGACTGGGCAAGTGCTTGTGTGGTCCCGTTGTATAAAGGCAAGGGTGATAAGTATGACTCTACCAGCTTTAGGGGTATAAGTCTGTTGAGTGTTGTAGGTAAGGTGTATGGTAGAGTGTTAATTATGAGAGTTAGAGAGGCTACAGAGGGAGTGATTGGTGATGAGCAGTGTGGCTTTAGGAGAGGGAGGGGATGTGTTGATCAGGTGTTTGCTGTGAGACAAGTGTGTGAAAAGTATTTAGCGAAAGGCAAGGACGTGTTTTGGGCATTTATGGATTTAGAGAAAGCGTATGATAGAATTGATAGGGAGGCTTTGTGGACTGTTTTAAGATTGTATGGACTTGATGGTAGGTTACTAAAAGGGGTGAAAAGTTTTTATGTAAATAGTAGAGCGTGTGTAAGAGTGGGAAATGCTGTGAGTGATTGGTTTCCCGTGAGAGTGGGGCTGCGACAGGGTTGTGTGATGTCGCCTTGGTTGTTTAATATTTACATGGATGGTGTTGTAAGCGAGGTGAATGCAAGAGTTTTAGGTGAAGGTCTGAGTCTGGTGAATGTTGATGGTGGAGAGTGGAATCTGAAGCAGCTGCTGTTTGCAGATGATACTGCACTGGTGACTGATTCAGAGGAGAGATTGAGACAGTTGGTAGAGGAGTTTGGAAGGGTGTGTGAAAGGAGGAAATTGAAAGTAAATGAGAATAAGAGTAAAGTGATGAAGTGTACGAGGTTGATAGATGGTAGGGGGATGAATATAGTTTTGAATGGTGAGTTGCTTGAGGAGGTAGATTGTTTTAAATATCTAGGGTCACATGTTGCTGTGGATAGAAGAATAGATGCAGAAGTGAAATTTAGAATAAATGAAGCAGGAAAGGTGCTGGGAGGAATGAAAAAAGTGTTTAAATGTCGTTCGCTTAGAATGGATGTAAAGAGAAGGCTGTATGAGGGTGTTGTGGTACCTACTGCGTTATATGGGGCTGAAACATGGAATATAGGTGTAGCAGAGAGGAAAAGTTTGAATGTAATGGAGATGAGGTGTCTGAGGAGTATGTGTGGAGTGACGCATATGGATCGGGTGCGAAATGATGAAGTGCGAAGGAGAACTGGAGTTGTTCGGGAGATGGCTGGTATAGTTGAGCAGAGGGTGTTGCGATGGTTTGTGCATATGGAGAGAATGGACAATGAGCGATTGGTGAAAAAGATAACTAGATCTGATGTGAGAGGTGTAAGGCTGAGAGGAAGACCACGAATAGGATGGATGGAGAGTGTGAAGAGAGCGCTGGATGCGAGAGGGATGTCTGTTGAGCAAGGAAGAGTGGCTGTGCGTGACAGAAATAAATGGAGAGAAATTGTGAATGAATAAATGATGACGCAGCCCTGAGGGGATATTCTCCCGCATTTGGTCTGATCAGCTAGTCAGGTCAGGTGCGGGTAAGGGGATGGGTCTGTTATGATGTGGCAGGGGTAAACCAGTTCTGCTGTCGGGCCCTGCTGCGGATGTCACTGATTGCATTGTGCAGTTGACCCTTGTGCGGTGTGGTGCGGTGAGGATCTGTCCGTTCTCCCCTTTGGGGCTAAGATGCGAATGAATGTGTTTGAATGGATGAGTAAATGGGGAGTGTGTCGTCCTGTCTCGGCTACCTCCCTTTCCTTTGGGGGAAGCAGCCTAGGTATATAGATAGATATAGATAGATAGACCATATACTTTTCCTATTATATTCAGGAAAGAGATACCCCTGTAATTACCACATACTTCTCTTTCCCATTTTCCTTTGTACAGGGGAATGATTATACCTGACTTCCAATCCTCCGGGACTCTACCTTCCTCCTAGACCGAGCTGTACATCTTCCGTATCCATTCTACTACTATCCCTCCCCCATGCTTCATCATTTCAACACACACTCCATCAGTTCCTGGGCTCTCCCCATTTGGCTTTCTTCACTGCTTCCTCTACTTCCATCCTGCTGATCTCTTCCTCCCTTCTCACCTCCCTTTCTCTCCCAGCCATTCCCCAACCATTTACACTCGCATTACCTTTTTCTTTGTATTTAACAGTTCCTTAAAGTGTTCTCTCCATCTGTTCACTTTTTCTCCCTTCTCCACCAGCAGTCTACCATTTTTATCTTTCACTCCCCTACTAACTTCTTTATCACACTGTCCAACACTTTTTACCTCGTTCCAGAACAGTTTCTTACATTCCCTCCACTTAACACCCAAATTCCTCATCCACTCCCTTCTTACTCTCTCTTGCTAATCTTTTCGTCTCTCTTTTCCGTCTCTCAGCTTCTTCCATGTCTCTGCTTCCCATCCGCTCACTGTATGCTTTCTTCTTTTGCGCCACAGCCTGTCTCACCTCTTCATTCTACCATGATGTTTCTTGCACCCTTTTTCGTCTTCTCGTCACCCCACACACCACCTCACATGCTGCACAAATTTCTTCTGTGTATATCTTGCACACACCCTCCACATCCCCCATCTGCTCCGAATCATATTTCCCCAGTCGCTTCTCCGTTTCTTTCTTATATTCTGTCTTTTATTCATCCATTTGCAACCTTTCTGCCCTCCTTGTATGAACTACTTCCTCCTGTCCTTCCCTCCTGCTAATCCTCCATTGCACTTCAACCTTGACTTTCACCACCACCAAGTGATGGTGAGAAAGTCCACTCCCCCAACTACTCATGCATCCATTACACACCTTCTCATTCTCTCATCCACACACACATAATCACTTGCTGTGTTTAAAGAGGGTATTGGCTATCACCAACCCCCCGTCCCCCTTCACACATGTCAGTTAGTGCACTGCCATTCTCATCCACTTCTGCAGACACACCCCACTCATCAACTACTCCATACACCTTCACATTCTCTACTTTTCCTTTCATTTCTCCAGTCAAAAACACTCTTTCATTCCTTTTAAACTTTTTTCTGCACGCTTCCACACTTGCCCAGAGCTCTTCTTTCACTCTGCTTGCATGATTTTGCGTTGTCGCATACACACAGACAGTCTCCCACCTTTTAAATCGTACTTTCAATCTTACCCACACAATTCTTGAACAAACTGATCCATTCTCTATTATATTCTCCTTCCATCTCTTGCACACAACAATACATACTCCCTCTTTTACCCTCTCATTCCCAACTGCTCCTGCGCATATACCCCATCCATACTTCCACTCTCTCATACTTTCACTTTACCATTTAGTGTCCGTTAATCCATATATGTCCACTTTTGCACCTGCAAGCACCTGGACAATCTCTTTCTTTCACCTCATCATTCACACCCTTACATTCCATGTAGGAATCCTTACCATGTTCTGTATTCGGTCCTTAGTCGTCACCTTTTGGTCAGTCCTGGTCCGAAGCTTCTTGTTTGTATTTTTAGTTAGTAGTTTTCCGGGGAGGGGCACTAACCCTCCGCCAACCCACTTGTTGACACGTAGGGAGCACGTGTTGGTTAACTATAAGGTTACCCAGCGTCTTAAATGATTTACTGGTTTACAGGAAATCATTTGGCTTGCCACTCGGTGTAGAGCTACCCTGCAATAGAATACCACTACACTAAGTGAGTGGATGATGGGCGCCCTCACCAACCACTGAATACAGTTTTTATCAAATTATTGCATTATAAACAGAAGAAATAATTTTCACTGAAACAATCATCACCATGTGTACTAGAAATATTTTTATTCACGGTACTTACTAATTACTTAGCTTTTTTTGTGTAGTCATACTGCCAACCAACAGGCAATGAGAGTCAGTGTGATTTTTTATGCTGCCTCTCACGCGAAAGTTTCTCATTATT
Source organism: Coenobita brevimanus (assembly GCF_032717465.1). Classification (NCBI taxonomy): domain Eukaryota; kingdom Metazoa; phylum Arthropoda; class Malacostraca; order Decapoda; family Coenobitidae; genus Coenobita; species Coenobita brevimanus. Next base: position 18,824,130 of record NC_137020.1, on the reverse strand, counting down.
AAGCTTCAGGCTGGAGGCGGCGAGTTGGAGTATTCCATTCAAATGTGAATAAATTTTTCCAACAGACTAAATTTAACTAGTGTTTGCCATAGTGATTAACAGCCAGTAAGACTTGCTGTTTTTTCACTAAAACGGGAATATTTTTGTGAATATGTGGAGCATACTGGCGGGCCGGTCAAATTAGGTTTACGGGCCGGGTCAGGCCCGCGGGCCGTAGGCTGCCGACCCCTGCAATAGAGTACACAGATATCCACCGGATTTACAACAGAGAGTCGGATAGAAATTGCTACAACACGTTTGTCCTTGCCTGATAAAATTTCTTTAACACTTTCAGATTGATTCATGGCCATATATAATTAAACTGAGAGGTTGGTTTGCTTAGTAACCAAGGAGGCTCATCACATGCCTCATAACTACGGCCCATAGGATTTCATGCAATAACTACTTACTATTCAAGTTGACTGAGTGTCCCAGTTCCGTGAGATGAAAACAAATCGACTATGGTGGGTCGTATTTGGCTCCTGGGCCACTGGCATGAGGAAAAGCCTGGGGGATGAGGGAATGAATACTCCCTACAGCTGGGTCAGGAACATATTCTATGTAATCGTCCTCCTCTAGAATTCATGTAAACCATAAAAAAGAAATGCAAAATTAAGCCTACAGTTACCCTCAGAATTGAAAATGAAACTATTTCAAAAACAGGAAAAAAAAAAAACTGCAGAAAATGTTATCATAATATTTTAATGGATCCGATGTGGTAAGCTAATAATCTTTAACACAACCGCTAATGCGATAATGCAGTGATGTCAGATTTGTTTCTAAGTAATGAATCGTGCTGATTTCCTGTCCACCTTCTGCCTCACGTTCTTCACTCACTTCCATCTGCAATGGCTTCTCTTCTCCCAACATCTAAGTACACTTTAGTATAGGAAGGCATACCATTCAGTAATCAGAATAATTCTACGCCAGTGGCTACTAATTGGTCAACCCTGACTTGCAACAGTTAAAAACTGATGCCAAAAACAAAAACATAACACGTAATGCTGTGTGAGTTTAGACCGAAGCTGATTGTTAATATCAGCTGGTTGTCTGCAGCGCCAAAACTGAACCTCTCTATAAACTAAAAGCCATCTCCAATTTGAAGTTTTATGTACTTCATGAATTTCGATGGGTACGCCAAGCACTGGCCATGAGGTAGCAGACACTGTAACCTTCCATCATCATTACATTATGTTGTTGTTGTTGTTGTGGCTCCAGGTTCATCTGAAACGAGAACCCAGTAGATTGCAGGTTTAAGCGGCCCTTCTCATACACTCCACCATCCTCCTTTGTGGGACAGGGAAGTAGTTGAGAGACTTTCATATAACCGGGCAGTTGAAGCACCCAGTCATATTGGTGCCATCACACGAAAGCGTCCCTCTCCATCACCCCATTAACATTTTGCGCTAAGAAGTGCACAGAAACACTTAATTCGGATGCCTACAGAAAGTTTAGTTATTCCTTGCGATATTTTCCGGCTCCTTGTGTAATATTCTCCCTGTACCTGTTTTACCCTACTCCTTCTCATCCTCTGGCTTTATCATCAACTGTAATGGGTCATATGCAGCGGATGATTGAGACTCTGGGCAGTTTCCACAGTTGATTTGTTTCCACCTCAACGAAACAAATCCTCAACATGGTAAGCTTTTTTGGGTGGTATTATGCTCACTAAGGATTCCATAATAACCATTCAAACAATGCTCATGTTCATGGTTCATTCAAGCAAGCGTTTGATGTGGACGCGCACTAAGCCATGTTATTGTTCTCTCCCCAGGCACGGTGTTCCTGTGGCTGTACTGGCCGTCGTTCAACGCTGGTGCTGCCCCTGGTGACGACCAGCACCGCGGCATCATCAACACCTACATCTCACTCATCACATGCTGCCTCACCACATTCGCACTGTCATCACTACTCCACAAGGAAAAGAAGTTTGACATGGTAACTGCCATTGTGTTCGTGACTGACGTGGGTCTTGACCTGGTCGATGAGATGAAGAATTTTAATCTTATTCTTGTCACCTCCAGATTATTTTATTCAGCTCAGGATTTTTTTTTTTTTTTTTTTTTTTTTTTTACTGGATGGGTTAGATACGCCTTTCACACAAAAAAAGTACAGTTAGGGTTCCTTACTGAGCTCTGTAAAATCGTCAAGGTAAAGCAAGAATATGATAAAAATGACGTTGTAGCCCCTTTGAGCCTTACCAGTGCACGCCCTTGATTGGAAGAACTTCTCGCACCGGATGGGGATTAAAACCTTCATTAACTCATAAGCTAAATACAATCGTGGCAATAGAAATAATAAAATGTAGAAGGCGCCATCATAGCAGATCGGTTAAGTTAGAAGCTTTGTCGTTGTGTAGGGGTTAACCGTCTTGATATAAGAACTTGTTCATTTTCTTAGAAATTATAGACAGTTACTTATAACTTGGCGAAACTGGGCCACGCCACCGTCCTGAATGCTGAGCCGTGATTAAGTAAATTTGAGAAATCACAGACGCAGAAGTTTATTATCATCATCACCATCATCAACCAAACCTTTATTTCCGCGTGAAGTACGATGCAGAAGTAAAGAAAAGAAAACAAAGGTAGAACTATCGACAGCATTCCCAGTGATGTGGGTCACACAGTCATTTACAGATCATTCAAGGCCACGGAATCCTGGCTTCACATCACAGTCTTAACCGTCTGCGTATATTTCTTTCGATATATGCTTTTCAGTATATGTGCATTACATACTCGTACAACTCTCTGATGGAGACATTCACTAATAGCGCTTATTATCGACTCTTTCACCAATACGTATTCAATAAGCGACTTAGTTTTATGTAGCCTGGAATTAAAAATGTGATGTAGATAGTGAAATGAGACTGACAGTGACACGAAAAGTTATACTGTCTCAAAGTATAATCAAAATTAACCCTTTCAGCCCCAGAGACGGTATTTATGTTTCATCCTTGCTACCACCAATCGACCCTATTCAGATTAAGAGAGCACCTTAGTACTTAGGGCTATACCTGACCGTCCTGTTCGGTCCTTCTGAACTGGATACAATAGTCTGGAGATCGCAAGAATAAAATGAAAATGGCAGCGTCAGTGCTAAGGCGTCTTCTTTACTTCATTTTTGATAGGTCCACACGAGTTCATAGCGTCTTGAAAAGACATTGAGAGCTGTTAAAATAATGTCACCCGTACAAGGGATAACAAAATGTCAGGAGGTAATACCATGAATATATTAGGAAAGACGTGCTCTGGCTGAACGTGTTAATTTTATTTGTAACTATCATTTATACAGATTGCGATACAATTTGTATAGTAAGTGTTCGGACCTTGGTGTTCATCATATTCGTTCAAATAAAATGTTGGCCTATTATTTACAAATACATGACTGCTAGTACAAGGAATTAAGTTTTGCCATAATGTCCACAAATGATATTATATTCTTCAGCTCCACTAAATGGTCATGTTAATTGTTTAGTAACGAAGTCTTGTATGATCCTTGCTGTGTTCAGCGCATTATTTGTTATCCGCTGATCTCAGATTTTGCAACACCTCTCCTAGAATATACCATCCTTTCACCACAAGATATTAAGGTGCAAGGCAACCCTTTGGCATATAAAGGATTAACTTGTACTCATTTTCGCCTTTCCCTACCCACTTACCTCGTTAACTACGTGTCTCCTTTCCTACCTACATGGCCACCTACCTACCTATCTCCCCAACCACCTCCCAGCCTACCTCTCTACCTACCTCCTTGCCTACCTCCCTACCTACCTCCCTACATAACTACCCACTCACTCCCTGCCTGTCTTTCTATATACCACTCTACCTACCTCCTTACCTACCTCCTTACCTCCCTCCCTACCTACCTCCCTGCCTTCCTCCGTTGTGCCTTCCTCCTATCTCCCTGCTTGCTTCCCTCCCTGCATTTCTACTCACCTCCCTGCCTACCCACCCTCTTCCGTTCAGTAATAGAAAGTATTTCGGTTCAGTAATAGAAAGAAGTAAATATACAAAAGGATGTGGAAAATAGAGTGTCACAGGGAAGGAAAGTGGTTGGTGGCATGAATGCCTTGATACTAAACTGAGGTCTGAGTGTGAAGGCGCGTGAAGACGGCATGAATGTGTGTCAGTGTCCACATTAACTTATGGGTGTGAGAGTTTGTTGTGGCGTGAAAACAAAAACTCAAGAGTAAATCCAGCGGAAACAGAATTATTGAGGAATGCGTGTGGAGTGCATTGAATGGATAGGATAAGAAATACCGTGATTCGCAAAAAGATGTAAAGAAGTCTTGTTAACACGGGAGAAAAGAATATGCTTCGATGGAAAAAGAAAAAAAAGTAGTCTGTTTAGGGTGGTGAATAAGTGAGTTTGAAGGGGGAAAGAGACATGGTAGACCAAGAAGGATTGTGGATATGGTAAATGAGTGTGTGAGGAAACGACATGTGAAAGTTGATGAGGATAGAGAAATGGAAGTTGATGAGGCTAGGAAACTGACACGGGATCGATTTGATTGAGTGAATTATGTAGGAAGGAACACATGACGAAGGTTTAACGCCCTTTGTAACTAGACAGTCGACACATGACGAAGGTTTAACACCTCTTTGTAACTAAACAGTCGACGCACTGACTCCATGTGATAGGCTTATATAAAGTACATCTTTAGAGAATTACATCTTTAAAATATGATTGCTGGACTTGTAAAAGAGCTTAATAGTCCTCCCACTATGAAGAAGTCTGTTTCCCTTTCTGTCGATCTAACCTCACCCAATCCTTAGATGGAAAAAGAGTCAGGATGATGATAACGATGATGACGTCAGCTATGAAACTTGCCCTTCACCAGTGCTCACCCCCCCTCCCCTCCGCCATAGGTACACGTGCAGAACAGCAGCCTTGCTGGTGGAGTGGCCATTGGGACCTCAGCCGATCTGATGATACATCCGTGGGGGGCAGCACTGGTTGGCATCATCGCAGCCACTGTGTCCGTACTCGGATATGTGTACTTGACAGTAAGTAGAGAGAGAGAGAGCACAGGTAAATTAATATAAGTATATAAATAGATTTGACAGGCATATAAAGTGATGGATGAGCGGATGGTTGTATAAACAGAAAGATGAATAAGAATATACATAGATAAGACGGATCGAGAAATAAAGATATAGAAAGACAGGTAGAATATGTTATAGACATAGAGAGGTACAGATAAAGAGACTGATCGAGAGGCTGGCTAACGGACAAACAGACGGACTGAGTAGGGAGTCTGACAGACAAATAATCAGATAGATAAAGAGACATATTAATGAAAAGTGCTAGGTTCGCCGCTCACCCCTCCCCTCCCCTCCTCAGCCTTTCCTGGCTTCTCGTCTGCGCATTCACGACACCTGTGGAGTCAACAACCTACACGGGATGCCTGGAATCATTGCTGGCATTATAGGCGCTATCATGGCAGCCTTGGCGTCAGAGGCTACCTACGGACCAAGGTAAATGTGTGTGTGTGTGTGTGTGTGTGTGAGGGGAGGCGTGGTAGGCCAAGAGTGTGGATGCCCGAGGCGAATGTGTAAAAAAAAGATACCCGGACTCATTAAGGTTATTGTTGTTGCTCTCTTGGCCAGCAGTGTTCCAGAGGCTACGACCAGACTAGGGTATTTGTGGGTGAGTAGGAGGGTAGTTGTGTGAAACTAAAGGAACAAAGGTAATTTTAACTGAGTTTTAGGATATATACGAGTCAATCTGCAGGTGTTTTGAGTATCAATGAGGGTGGAAGGAGGCGTGGTTTGTCAGGAGGATGGATGATGAATACTGGGAGGGAGTCTCTGAATAAAAAAGGAGTATTTAAATAGAGAGAGATGTGAATACAGTAGTGAAAAGATAAGGGTGGAGGGAGGCATGGTTGTCCAAGAAGGTAGATGGATATAGTAAATCAGTGTGTGACAACGCTGTGTGTGCAGGTTGACGAAGCACAGGAATTGACAAGACGTAGAAATACTTGGGTAAAGTATGTGTTGAGAAGGATTTGACGAGGATCTGACACTTCTTGTTTTATGTGTGTTGATGGAATAACTGCCTGATAGGTGTATGTCGGGTACATCTTTGAAGGAGGAGGAAAAAATGCGTAAATAACTATGCTTGCGAGATGTAGCTTGGATATTAAAGGCTTGAATAATGCGCGAATGACTGTGTGGTCGATTTCAATAGGAATGCTGGTGATCACTGTCCCACCGCTATGATTTCTCTTTCTGTGTTTCTGAAACCAACCTCACCCCATCTTTTTAGGTGGGAATAAGAATTGGAATATGATCATGCCTTTCCTTGCGCGTGTGTGTGGATGGGGAGGTTGGTTGCTGTAACTACTTCTCCAGTCTTACACATAACGAGAGAGAGAGAGAGAGAAAGAAAGAGAGAGAGAGTAATTTTCTTCACCCTCCCTACAGCCTATATGAGATCTTCCCAGCTCGCGCCCCAAAAGAAGGCTCCGAGGAACTGGAAGTTCTCAGGAAGTCCATACCAGGTGCAGTGTTCACACTTTTTTCTTTTTTCTTTACCTTTATATTGCTTGTATACAGTTTTCTCCATTCATACTCAAACAACAGTCATTACAGACTACAGTCAGTATGAAAGCTATTGGTACTATAGCCATAACCAAGCTGAATAGTAGTAACAATAGTAGTAGTAGTAGGAGTAGTAGTAGTAGTGGTGGTGGTGGTAATAGTCGTAGTAGTAGAAGTAGTAGTAGTAGTAGTAGTAGTAATAGTAGTAGTAGTAGTAGTAGCAGTAGTAGTAGTAGTAGTAGTGGTTGTTGTTGTTGTTGTTGCTGCAGTAGTAGTAGTAGTAGGTGTTGCTGTAGTAGCAGTAGTAGTAGTAGCTGTTGTTGGTGTTGCAACCCCGGGTTCATCTGAATGTTAACCCAGGAGACCGTTGGATGAAGTTACCCTTCTCCTGCAATGCACACTCCTTTCGGAGGATAAGAAGGGAGCTGAAGGGCGTTTATATAGCATGGCAGTGGAGCCGTCTGGTATATCGGTGCCACCACATGAAGGCGTCCCCTTCCAGCACCAGAGTTTGATATTAATGTGAAAAAGTTGTTACCGTAATAACTGGAATAATTGGTTAGGAGTTTCAGTGCACAGCATATGTCCTCAGGCTCCACAGTCATAAACTTCTTCAGTGTAAAGCCTTCAGGTCGACGACATGTTAAATATTATATTCCTTCTATCTTCAGACGGTTTCATTCAGCATGGGATAGGCTTTTCTGAACTGGAAGTATTAGCTAAAACCTTCATTAACCCCCGTCAACATAGAAGGTCTTTCCTAAACTGAATAAAATCGTCTGACAATAGCAAGAATGAAAAAAAAAAGAATCACGTCATAAGACTGATGGAATTCACTGTGCATACGACTGTTTAAACCATCAGCTGCACTCATACAACTACCAAAACCAAACACTTCATAACCAAACCAGAGTGGATATTAACGTGAAAAAATGTGACCAAATAAAATTAATCGTGGTATACATTTAGTGGTAATGAGACTTTTGTTTGTCATAGTAATTGGTTAATATGTATTATGCAGACTGCCTCAGATTCCATCATGACCCACATCTTTGAGCTAAGGTTGTACTTGTGATTGAATAAACAGTCAAAGGCTGGTATTGTCGTCTGGTAAGGAGGCTTCCCAGTACCCCTTCCTGAACTATTTACTTTCCTTTTTTTTTTTTTTTTTAATGCGAGGAAGAAGGAATCAAATGCCAGGACCCCGCAAAAAAGTTACCTCCAAGAAAAAACAAAAACAATACAAAAGAGAGCCAAATCCAAGATATCCAAGATCCGTTCATTTCGAGATGCCAGGACACACTGCGTTTGATAGACTGGAGATCATAGGAAGTAAGAAATACAGAGAGGGAGACAGTTCCAGTTGCATAAATGAAGGACTGGGAGTAACGGTTAACTCTTGCATTAGAGAGTTGGACAGAAAACGGATGAAAATTTGTTGCTACGCACCCGTCGTAGAGGTAGAGGGATGCAAGGCAGACAGTTCAGAGGAGCAGTGACCATTGAAGCAGCGATAGAAAAGAGATAAAGAGGCAACAGTGCGGCGAAGAGACAGAGGTTGAAGGGAGCCAGTAAGAGAGGAAGAGTTAATGAGACGAAAAGCCTTTGAGTCCACCCTATTGAGGAGAACTATATGTGGGGAGCCTCCCCATACATGAGAGTTGTACTCTACACAGGGGCGAATAAAACCCGTGTATAAAGGTAAACAACTGTGCAGGGGTAAAGAAGGTACGGAGTCAACTTAGCACACCTAACCTCTTGGAAGCAGATTTTACAAGAGATATAATATGATCTTTCCAATATAAATCCTAAGTGAATGAAACCGCAAGTATGTTTAAAGATGATGCAGGATTAAGTTGGATATTATTAAACATTAGTGGGTGCTCCTGTGGAAGATTTTGTCGGGTTGATAGGTGTAAGAACTGAGTCTTTGATGCATTAAAAACAACAAGATTATTTTCACCCCAGTCAGAGATACGAGCCAAGTCAGACATTAGGTGTGCCATAGCCTCATCCCTTGTTTGTTGAAGTAACTGCTGAGATGGACACTGCGGGAACAGAATGGAAAAGTGAAGGGTGGAATCATCAGTGTATGAGTGGATAGTGTTAGATGTACAGCTTAGAAGATCATTGATGAATAAAAGGAAGAGAGTTGGTGATAAGACAGAGCCTTGAGGAACACCACTGTTGATAGATCTAGGAGAAGAATGATAGCCGTCTACAACAGCGGCAATTGAACGACCAGAAAGGAAGCTGTAGATGAAAGCACAGATAGGATAGAAACAGTAAGAGGGCAGTTTGGAAATTAAAGATTTATGCCAGACTCGATCGAAAGCCTTTGAGATGTCAAGTGCAATGGTGAAGCTTTCGCCAAAGTCCCGAAAGGAGGATGACCAGGAGTCTGCAAGGTAGGTGAGAAGATCGCTAGTGGAGTGTCCTTGACGGAACCCATATTGACGATCAGAAAGGAAGTTGCTTAAAAAATTTTCAGTTAAGAATAGACTCGAAAACTCTTGAGACACAGGATGTAAAGCAATTGGACGATAGTTAAAGGGTTGGGAATGGTCACCCTTCTTTGGGACTGGCTGAAAGAGAGCAAACGTCCAGGAAGAAGGAAAGGCAAAAGAGTTTACCTAGGCAGGGTGTAAGTACAGAAGCACAGTTCTTGGGGAAAACAGGAGGGACTCCATCAGGCCCATATACCTTGTTAGTACTGAAGCCAGTGATGGCAGAAAATATATCAGCTGAAGAAATTTCAATATCAGCCATGAGGAAGTCAGAGGGGGGAAATGATGGAGGAACAGCACCGGAATTGTCTAAGTTGGAATTGGAGGAGCAAGTCTGAGTGAAGAGATCTGCCTTATCAGTAGAAGAAATAGCTACAGAGCCATCAGAGTAGAAAAGAGGAGGGAAGCATGATGAGGTAAAGTTGTTAGAAAGGTTTTTGACTAGGTCCCAGAAGGAGCGGGAAGAATTCGAGTTGGAGAATTGAGACCATTTAGTATGGATGAAATTATTTTTAGATGAGTGAAGAAGAAACTTAGTACGATTCCAGGCAGAAACTTAAAAAAGATGTGATTTAGGGGAGGGTTGCCTCTGGTCCCTTTTATAGGCCCTCTCCTTGTTGCATAGAGCATTAGAACAAGCGTGATTAAGCCAAGGCTTTCTTGCATTAGGCAAAGGATATGAGAAAGGAATGAACGCTTCTGTGCCCGAGTACGGTACCTCCGTAATGCAAAAGGCACACTCAGATGGCTCCTGGCCATGGAAGCAATAATCATTCCAGGGAAAATCAAAGAAGTATTGCCTAAGGGCCTCCCATTCTGCAGCTCCAAAGTGCCACAGTCGACATTTCTTTGGAGGGTCCACAGGCCGTACCGGAGCAATAGGACAGGTTAAGGTAATAAGGTTATGATCAGAGGAGCCCAACAGAGAGAAAAGATTAACAGTGTAAGCAGAAGGATTAGTTGTTAGGATGAGGTCAGGTATGTTGGAGCTCTCTCCAAGGCGGTCAGGGACACGGGTAGGGTGCTGTACGAGCTGCTTTACAGTAGGTCATCAAGGATATAAAAGATGTAGGCTTGTTCACCACGTGGATCAGTGAAAGGAGAGGAGAGCCAAGGTGGTGGTGAACGTTGATATCTCCTAGAATGGAGATTTCAGAGAAAGGAGAAATGGATAGAATGTGTTCCATCGTAGAAGTAAGATAGTTGAAGAATTATTCATCAGTAGAATTAGGGGATAAGTAAACAGCACAGATATATTTAGTCAGAGAATGACAGGAGAGCCGAAGCCAGAGAGAAGAGAATTCAGAAGAATGAAGTTCAGGAACACAAGGGCAGATAAGTTGTTGCATACGTATACACAACAGCCAACTTTGGCTTTGAAATAAGTATAAAGAAAGTAGGACGATACAGAAAAGGGTTTGCTGTCAGTTGCCTCAGACAGCTGAGTCTCAGTTAAAGAGAGAAGGTGAGGTTTAGAGGAGGAGAGGTGGTGTTCAGCAGAGAGAAAGTTAGAGGAAAGGCCCCGAATGTTGCAGAAATGAAGAAGAAGTGAGTCAGACAGTGGTTCCAGGGAGCTCGTTGAGTCGTCACCGGGAGATGGGCGGATGGTGGGGGCATTTATGGTCCGCCCCCCCTTCTTTCTTGTCTCTTATCTTTTTATGTCAACTTATATTGCATAACTAACACACAAAAATATAGATACTAGCACAAATAGATATAAACCAGTTAGAAAGTGGTGTTAGTTAGCCTCCTAACCATGCAAGCAAAATAGATATAAACCAGTTAGAAAGTGGTGTTAGTTAGCCTCCTAACCATAAGAGAACACCGCCCAAAGAAATAACTATCTTCCCACTTCCGTCTGAAGAAATTTTCCGACTGGCAATGCACAATGGGAATCACATCTCCACTAATACGTGCCTCAGATACTTTGACATTTCTGCTACATATGCTAAAGAGAGATGCCTATTTCTTTGTTTGTACACCAGCTCCAGAAAATATCGGTGCATCGTAAATGCTAAATATTATGACACATGGATCAGAGAATAACGGGAAATGCACGTCTGTCCTCGCACACATTGGCTTGCCACATGGTAGATGGCTGTTGTATCAGTAACCACCTGCAGTGCGTGTAATAGGTAGGGAATCATGGTATTTGCTGTCGTATATACATTACATGTACTGTCTATCTATCTATCTATTGCGAGACGCCTCAATCCCGTTCGGGGTGGCCACAAACAAATCGCCTCCACGTCGCTGTGTCCCCCGCCATTTCACTGCCCCGCTCCCAACTCACACACCCCTCTCTCATATACCTCTCCACCCCATCCCTCCATCTCATCCTCGGCCTCCCCCTCCTTCTTCCCCCCTCCACCTCACTCACATACACTCTCTTCGTCAGTCTTTCACCCTCCATCCTCTCCACATGGCCAAACCACCTCGGTGTATTCCTCCTAATGCTTCCTTTCAGATCCACATCCACACCACAATGCTTCTTTATATCCTTATTTGTCAGCCTGTCTCTCCATGTGACTCCACAGGCTTCTCTTAAATAACTCATTTCCACTGCTCTCACTCGACTTGTGTCCTTCCAGCAACGTCCAAGCTTCACTTCCATACGTTAGAGTTGGTATCACAATACTGCCATGTAGTAACTTTTTCACTTCCATGCTCACTTCCCTGTTTCTTATCACTGCTTTCAAGGAACCAGCAACCTTTCTTCCCTGCTGTACCCTCTCAAGCACTTCACCCTCCACACCTCCATCCTTACTCATCACACTACCCAAGTACTTAAACGTACTCACATTTTTTAATTCCTCACCATCTAATCTCGCTGTACATTTACTGACTTCATCGCTCTCAAAGACCATCACTTTACTCCTCCTTACAGTCACCTTTTGATTCCGTTTCTTACCCACTCCCCCAAACTCATCCACCAAGTCTTGCAGCACTCCTTAGTCTTCACTCAACAACACAGTATCATCTGCAAACAACAGTACAGGGAGTTTCCAAACACTACCCTCTCTCACCAGGGCTACTCCAACATCCACTACCCTACCTTGTACCTCTTTTATTACCCCATCCATGTACAGATTGAACAACCATGGAGACATGACACATCCCTGTTTCAACCCAACCTTTAAAGAGAAAAATTCACTCAGTTCACCATCCACACGCACTGAAGCCTTAGCAACATCATACATACTTTTCACAGCATTCAACAACTTCCCATCTACTCCATATATTTTTAATACTTTCCACAATCCTTGTCTATCCACCCTGTCATATGCTTTCTCCAAATCCATGAAAGCCACATACAACTTCATTCCCTTCTCTAGAAACTTTTCCACTAAAGATCTAAGAATGAATATCTGATCTACACAACCTCTTCCCTTCCTAAAGCCTCCCTGTTCTTCTCCAACTAATTCCTCTGTTCTTTCTCTAACTCTGTCAGTAAGTATCCTACCATACACTTTTCCTATTATACTAAGAAGACAAATGCCCCTATGATTACCACACACTTCTTTTTCCCCTTTTCCTTTGTACAAGGGAATAATTATACCTGACTTCCAATCCTCCGGGACTCTACCTTCCTCCCAGGCCAATCTGCACATCTTCAACATCCATTCTACTACTATCTCTCCCCCATACTTCAGCATTTCACCACACACTCCATCAATTCCTGGGGCTTTCCCCAGTTTAACTTTCTTCATTGCTTCCACAACTTCTATCCTACTGATTTCTTCCTGTCTTCTCACCTCCCTCCTTCTCCCAGCCATTCCCCAGCCACTTATACTTGCATTACTTCCATCCTCTATGTTCAACAATTCCTTAAAGTGTTCTCTCCATCTGCTCATTTTTTCTCCCTTCTCCACTAGTAATCTACCATTTTTATCTTTCACTCCCCTGCTAACTTCACTTCTACCCTGTCTTACTCTTTTTACCTCTTTCCAGAACATTTTCTTACAGTCCCTCCACGTTACACTCAAGTTCCTTCCAAATTCCTCATCTGCTTTCTTCTTACTCTCTCTTACTAATCTTTTCACCTCTCTCTTTCTTTCTACATACAACTCTTTCTTCCGCCTCTCAACTTCTTCCACGCCCCTATTTCTCATCCAATCATTGTATGCTTTCTTCTTTTGTGCCACAGCCTGTCTCACCTCTTCATTCCACACCCCTCCGTCTTCTCTTCATCCCACACACCACATCACATGCTGCACATATTTCTTCTGTAAATATCCTGCACACACCTTCCACATCCCCCATCTGCTTCAGTTCATATTTGCCCAATCGTTCCTCCACTTCTCTCTTATACTCTGCCTTTTTCTCATCCTCTTGTAACCTTTCAACTCTTCTTTACAAATACTCCTTCTTCCCGTCCTTCCCTTCTTCTATTTCTCCATTCTAATTGGACCTTGAACCTTGATTCTGGCCACCACCAAGTAGTGGTCAGAAAGTCCACTTCCCCAACCTCTATAAGCTCTTGCATCCATTACACATTTTCGCATCCTTTCATCCACACACACACATAATCAGTCACTGCCTTCCTTTCATTCAGTTCACCACCCACCCTTCTCATCACTCGCCATGTATACCTGTGGATCATTTTGTGCTTGAAGAGGGTATTGGCTATCACCAACCCCCTCCCAGCACAAATGTCCACTAACGCACTGCCATTCTCATCTATGCCAGCAGGCACACCCCACTCATCAACTATTCCATCCACCTTCGCATTCCCTATTTTACCATTCATATCACCAATCAAAAACACTCTCTCATTCCTTCCATACTTTTCCATGCACACGTCCACATTTGTCCAGAACTCTTCTCTCACTCTGCTTGCACGATCTTGCGTTGGCGCATACACACACACAATCGCCCACATTTGTATTCCAACTTTCAATCTTACCCACACAATCCTTGACCCAGCTGATCCATACTCTCTTATGCTCTTCTTCCATCTTTTACTCACAACTATACATACTGTACTCCTTCTTTTGCCCTCTCATTCTCACCTACTCCTGCACATATACACCATCCATACTTTCATTCTCTCACACTCTCACCTCTCCATTTCGTTTCAGTTATTCAGCATACATCAACTTTCGCACCCTCAAGCACCTGGACAATCTCTCCCTCTTTCACCTCATCATTCGCTCCCCTTACATTCCAAGTTCCGATTACCATGTCCTTTTTCCGGTCCTTGGTCGTCATCTTTTGGTCAGTCCTTGTCCGAGGCTGTTAATGTCACACTATCGAATCATTCTGGATGGCATCGGACCCACACTGCACCGACAGTTTTTGGAGGTAGCTGTACTTTAATCTGTACTCGTGTAATTACCATACACTTCACGACTAAACTACTAAATACTGAAGTGTATTTTGTCATAGTCATAATTAACATTGAGCGTAACTTGTGAGTCTGGTTATTTTTGCAAATCTCCGAAGTTCATCATTGATACACTTATTTCAGTTTAATTTGTTTATGCAAATGCTTGTTTATGCTTTCATCTTAACGCATGCAGCTATTAAACACTTCATAACAACAGCTGAGTAATATATATATATATATATATATATATATATATATATATATATATATATATATATGTGTGTGTGTGTGTGTGTGTGTGACCGACTCTGGGCATAGGCTTCACACCCTGCTTTCAAGGCCCAGTAGTCCTCCTACGTACCGCACACACCTCGTCCATACTGAATACATGCTAGGGCTGTCTCATACAGGACTGGTGTATTGGTGTATATATATATATATATATATATATATATATATATATATATATATATATATATATATATATATGTACACGACCAGACATCAACTACAATTAGTAATAATGTACTAGCAATGCCACTTGTATTTACCTTAGTAATTAATTAAGTTCTTTTTATAATACGTCCCCAGACCTTGCAGCCGGTTACGGCATCAGCGCTGGGGCACAGGCCACCAACCAGGTACAGTATTTATAAACTTTGTTAAGCCTATGTTGTGTAGATTGCCTATTTGTTCTTCTGTCCCCTTGTTCTACATTTACAAGATTTCATAAGTTATATTTAACCCTTTCAGTACGATGACGCCTTTTACAGTTTATTCTAGTTACCTCCGGACGATTTATCTTTTTTCAGTTCAGGAAAAAGCTCTCATACCGAACTGGTTAATGCAGGCTGTATCTAACCCCATCAGTCTGGAAAGTCTCTCCCAAGCTGACTGAAATCGTCCGAACATAGCAAGAACAGAAATGGAAAGTGAGCAGCGGAAGTGAAGTGGTTAATATTGTTTACTTATACGTCAGTCTCCATTATGGGTGGGTCCAGGTGGTGGCCCAGGCTGGCCAGACAACTCTCATGGCTCTTCACACTGACATTAGTGTACAGTACTTTACACGTTGGGTTTTCAGTTTTCACAATGGCTGGTTTGTTTTCACCTGATGGAACTGGACGATTTTCAAAATTCGTAAATTAAACTGTGGTTGCTGGAAATTTGATGAACCTTAGTTATGAGTTTAGGAATGAGTCTCATTGGTTACAAGTCAAATTCATTCTATATTCAGACTACACTTGACCATAAACTAAGCTGAAAGGTGGTAGACATGTTTGTCAGGTATGAGACAATGCAATATTGCTATACGGTAGTTAATTGACTTTAACATGAAGGATATATTCGTCCTTTTGCAACAAATTTCCATAGGTCAGCGGCAGAATAAGGCAGTACTATGGCTGTATATATTTCTCATAACACTTCTTCATGACTAGTACCCTAATTCATTGATAATCTCATGCGACAACACAATCATTAAGGAGAAGAGGTGGCAATATCACTCCTTACTAATGCGAACAGAGTAGAGTTCATTCCTCTCACACAAGTACGATACAAACCATCCTTGGCTGACGATCATTACTTATCTGACTGAGAGAAAGGAGTACCAAACACTCATTTTGCTTTGAAAAGTGGTATGCGGAACACCATAAAATACAGAGTTGTCCCATAAGTAGCGCTCCACTGGAAGCTCACCAACTGGTATCCTGTGCTGTGAAGACGGTCAGTCTGTTGGTGTGGGCGTGGGTGTGACAGTGGGAGTACGAAATGCTTAAACGATGCAGGATGGGCCCTTACAATGCTGACTGAACCGTAACCGCAACACAGGAGAAACCCCTAACTTCCTTTCGACAAGAGAGTTCTACAAAAATGACTAAAATCGTCTGGAAAAAGCAGGAAGATATCGGCACAACACGTCACGGGACTGAAAAGATTAAAGGCAGGATATCGACCAGAAATATAGCTGAAAATTCCAGTCTTGGTAAAACTGCCATGAAGAGCATCAGTTAACCCCTTCACTCCTTTTTCTTCTTCTTTTTTTTTTTTTTTTTTTCATTTCCACGTCCAGGCGATTTTGTTCAGCCTTCCAGGGACTTCACCAGATGGAAAAGCTGACACCTTGAGTAGGAGACGCTTACCCTAAACTGAAATAAATCCTCTGAAAGTAGCAAAAATAAACTGGAAAAATGCGTTATGGGACTGAACTGGTTAAACTGTGGAAATTACTGTTTAATCAATACTTTCGTCTTCATTTATTTACCAGCAGAGAAGAATCAGTGTTAACTCTCTTACTCGGATATTTTTTTTAGTTTATTTTTCCCACCACCAGACGATATTACTAAGCTAAGAGGAGGCGTATTCCAGTGCAGGGGTGAATGAAGGCTGCGTCTAACATCAGCAGTTCGAGAAATCTATCTTAAGCTGTGTAAAATCTTCAGAGGTACCAAAAACACAGCACGAAATACAAAAATACATCATCTAATTCAACTGGAGAGAGAGAGAGAGAGAGAGAGAGAAAGAGAGAGAGAGAGAACAAAATGATCCCCGGAAATTCTACAATGCTACAGGCACCTGTTGTTCCCTTCAGCCCTGTGACATATTTTTTATTCCACTCTTGCTGTCTTTAGACGATTTTATTCAACTTTCGAGAGATTTGGCGAACCGGATGTAATAATATAGCCTTCATTAACCCATTCATAAAGGTAGGTCTTTCCTAAGCTGAATGAAATCGTCTGTAGACAATATTACAACAGATAAGTCATTGTTGTATTGAGGAAGTCAATCGTAAAAATAATTAACCACTCCAGACCGAACACATATTTGTATTTGATCTCTGCTGCTGTTAGACGACATGTTTCAGCTTAAGGGAGGCTTCAGTTTGTAGGGGTGAGATAACAGCCTCCATCATTCCCCTTCACTTGAAGTCGTTGAGATAACAGCCTCCATCATTCCCCTTCACTTGAAGTCGTTGAAATAACAGCCTCCATCATTCCCCTTCACTTGAAGTCGTTGAGATAACAGCCTCCATCATTCCCCTTCACTTGAAGTCGTTCCCCGTGCGTTTTATAAAAATCATCAGAGATAAGCACATATAAAATTAGAAATGCGTCATTGGAGTGAATGATATAATACTCCCAGCCTCCTAAGCCTCACATTACGCTAAATAAAATCGTCTGGCGTTAAGATTATAATGGTAGACTTTTTCCTGGCCATGAGAGGGTTAATGGTGGCAGTACTAACACTCCCAGCCTCCTGTGATTCACTCTCGTCTTAAGAAACTCGTGTGGTGTTAGCTGTGATTTAATGCCAGAGTTGTGGCGACCAGGAGAGAGTTAATAGTACCTGATAACTACTTTCCCTTGCAGATCCTAGCTCTGGTGGTGACTATGGCCTTCGCTCTGGTGGGAGGGCTGTTGACGGGTAAGTGGGTAACCCTTGGACACAAGGGAAGTTTATACAGTATATGAATGATGTCACAGTTCTTGTCAAGGTGCAAACGTGTCTTGTCAAGGTACAAATATGTCTCAGGCAGCGGTGAATTCTTTGGAGAAACAATATACCAAAACACTGGAATTATTATTACTATTATTATTATTATTATTATTATTATTAAAATACCAAATTTTTTTACTCGGCCAACATGTCAACCATGGAATATAATGCTCGAATATTGCCGACGATGAAGTCAGTGGTGGCAATGTTAACTTGCAGTGTTAATGCTGTCACCAGTACTATTGTCTGTTGGGAGCTGGAAACGAAGGCTGCAACTGACCCACACATGAGACCGTTCATTTTATTTTTTATTTACTTACGTATTTATAATACTTATGTGCGGTAGGTTTTCCTTAGGCACAGTAAAATCGTCCGTCGTTAGCCATGGTAATATGCTCTGTAGGTATTTCGCATCGAAGTGGTCATTTACACATTCGATTCAGGACAAAAGGCAGTATTCTTGTCATCATAGGAGGCTTTCTAGCACCTCTTCCTTAGCGGCTTATTTGGCATATTACACCTTAATACCGTCTTGTAAGTCGTTTCTGTATTTTTATTATCGACACTGATTACATAGATAACATAAAATGAACTATTAACGTGATATATGCAAAAAAAATTAATAAAGAAGAAATGCTAGGGAGAATACGGCCCTAAGGTCAGATCTTGCATGTGGTCCAGTATCCCCAGCTTAAGTAGGCTACACATGTGAGCCGTAGTTCCTGCTTACCCTCTACCTGTACCTCTGTCCATCATCTAAGCCTCTGTTTCCCCATAAGGACCCGAAGAACCCTGTGACACATGCACCAAGTTCGTGCATGCACAAAGTTCCTTATGCACAAAGTAATCCTTATCACATCCCTGTCTTTGGGTATATACGACAAAATAGCTGGTTTTCCTTTGGTAGACAGAGGGACAGTGTATGAACAGAAATCGAATTGTCCCTCTGACTGTCCTAGCAGATCACCTATTTAAGATTATATGCTCAAAGACCAGAGACGCGCTATGGGGTACTTTACTGCACAGGGTACATTGTACATGCAAGAAACTGGTGCATGTGACATCAGGATTAGGCTACCAAGTCCTGACATTTAATGGTGAGTGACTGGTTCCGAGTAGCTTCATATGAGCTATGAATCCCACCTGTCCCTCGGATTTACACACTTACTAGCAAATAAACTCCTCTCTGGCCACACCCCGTAGATGTTAACCTCCCACTCACCTGTTTTCCCCCAGGTACCTATCCCTGCATTGACAGCTTTCCCTTCATGGGCTCACTTTTCCTCTTGGACCTTTCTTCCCCAAGGACCTACTTGTTCCATGGACCTCTTTTCCCCCATGAACCGATATTACCCCATGGACCCGTTGTCATTCAAGGAGATATATTCCACATGAACCTATTTCACACAATGATATATTTATCCCTGAACCTATTTCCCACCTTGAAACTTTTTCCCATGCATCCATCCGTCATCCAATCCTACGTTGCCCCATGAGGAGCGTAGGAGCCTGGGGCTAGGCAAGTTGGTCCTGACATTTAAGATGAGAGTGACCAGCCTCACTCATCCCTGAGTGGCATTACCTAAGCAAGAAACCGCAACCACCCCTTGGATATAAACCTTCACCGGCCCAATCCGATTGGAGCGCCGTAATTGCCACTAAACCACCAGGCGCCAAAATATGGTTATGTGATTACCACCCAGCTAGTAAATGGTTTCCTGGTGTACAGGAGACCATTCGGCTTGTCACTCAGTGTTGAGTCACCCACAGGGAGAAGGAAGAGGAAAGAATGAAGGACAGAAAGACAAAAGAGGGAGTGTAAAGTCACCCGTAGGCAGAAGGACGTGGAAAGAATGAAGTAAGGAAAGACAGAAGAGGAAGGAAGGAATGGAGGGAGGAGAGGAAAGGGCAGACACCCGAGAGCAGCATTGCATCGAGTGAGTGGATGATGAGCGCCCCAGCTACCGACACTAAATGGGTCCATTTTCCCCCAGTGGCTTATTTTCCCTCTTGGAACTATTTTCATTCATGGATCTATTTCCTCCCCAAGGTAAACTACTGAGTCCATGTATGGACCTATTTCCTCAGTGGATCTGCTGTACCTCTGCCCACTGGACTTATGTTCATACTTGGCTCCATTCACCAGACATCTTCCTCTTGGATCTGTTTTCCACATGGACCTATTCCTACCATGGATCTATTCATCCTTTGGATTTAATTCCTTTGGACCAATTTTCCAGCTACCCCACCCACCCACCTACCTACCCACCCCAGCTACCCATACTCATCCCCACCCACCTATCCACCCAATCCATCCTCCTCACCCACTCCACCTATCTGCCAACCAGCCTACTCACCCAGCCATCACCCTCCATCAGCAGGATGAATTACAAGTTTACACATACACACGTGCATGAGCGGGTGCACATCCACACCAATGCAGAGAGAAACAACTGTTTTTATAGTACAGATAGGTAACCCACATCGGTATAGCCCGTGTTAACCTACTAAACAGCCAGATATGTGGTTACATTGTTAACACCCAGTGTAGTTGACTTTGTGGGCTACAAGGGAGCCGTTTGGCTTGCCACTTTGTGTTCAGACTCCTAAAGCTAGGACTACATCGACTGAGTGGATGATGCACGTCCCTACTTCTGGCTGAAAAGAAGTCATAGCCAAAGATTCACATCGAACAAGAAGCTGTTGTTGGTAGTTCGAATCATTTTTTGAACGCTTGAGTCATTGTCAAGTATTCCCTGCGTAGGTTGTCAGAGCTTTGAATCACTTCCTTGACACCAGGCAACAGGTCTTCCTTCAGTGTGAAACTCTGACTAAGACTTTCCCCTCCCCACCCAGGAAAGGCTAACAGGGTGAGCAGGAACCATGGCTGTCTTTTGTAGTCGCCAAAAGAACTGTCAACAGCCCAAGCTCGGTGTAACTGGAGTTGAGCGATAGTTTTCTGGATGTTTCGGTGTGCCTGGTAATTTTGATTCACTAAAAATCAGGCAGCTTACATTTTGTTACTTTAGTGAGTGACATGAGATTGCTGGAAGAGGTTGAACAATGCGTTGTAGTATTTCAGTGCTGTATTTTGTGTTTCAATATGTTTTTCATGACTGAAAATGCTACAGGGTGGCCTAGGAGGAATAGGCAAGACTTCGGGACCTGATATACGAAGATATTATAATAAAAATATATATTGCGAATATAACTGCTTTGTGGGCAATGGATGTCAAGCGCAAGTGCAGGTATTTCAAAATTTAGGCCAACAGTTCCATCACCGCATTACACCAACCATCCATTATGTATCTTTCATCTTATTCTCCCTTAGCCAGTACTAACCATCCCTCTCTCCCTTGCCCCAGGCGCTCTGCTCCGCCTGCGTCCTTTCGCCATCCTGAAGACTGAGGAACTTTACGAGGACGCCAAGTACTGGGTCATGGAGGAGGGTGAGGACGAGGAGGAGGTCCACAAGGGCAGCGCCACACTCCCTATGGCGGACAACGGCACCTCCAAGTAAACACATTCGCAAGTAAACACATTCCCAAGTTAACAAATTCGTAGGTATGACGTAGGTATAACGCATGAACGTTATACTGTAAACATATTCCCAAGTTAATATTCAGATTTAACAGTTTGTAAGTCAGCATATAAATGCAGTGTATTCACCAGTAAACACTTAAACAATTAAACAATACAATCGCATGTTAATACATTTCCAAGTCACCATATCTACATGTCATCACAATTGCAGGTCAGCACAAGTACAACAGTACAGCACATCTCGAACACGAGACTGAAAGTATGTCCAGGACTTTCGTTATTTTTTAAATTAACAAGTTACGATTGACGATTGACTAATTACTTAATTCTCGTGCACCTGGGAGGCTTAGTACATCTTCATTAGCGGTTTATGTTACGTGCTTCACATTCATATCTTGTGTTATTTATTTATGCCATTTTAAAAACAACATAGTATGCATAAATAAATTCAAAACATAAGACTTAATGTACTATATGCAGTGACAAATTAGTAATGTGATGCCCTAAAAGCACAATCTCTGTACAACAGAATGAATGACTGATTAGTCAATAAGTTGTTCATTTACATAACAATATTTACACGAGTCCAAACTGGGTTCCCTCCTTAGCAGCCACAAGTATGGAAAAGCTTAAAAAAAAAACATAACCTAAAGCTTTCAAAATTATAAGGTATACAAAGATCACAAATACAGGTCACTTACATAAAAAATCAAAAGTCCTTTCGATCACAGCCACATGAACATGAAAGATACTTTACTCAGTCCACCGTGTCAGCACAGGAAGCTTCACACCACAAACATAAACAAATAAACTAAAATTAATAACCTCCCATCAGTAAACAGAATGCCTTAAGAACATCCCTTCTCCTACACCCAGCACTACACATTACAGACATATACAAAAACTTATAGCCAACTCAGCCATCCAAAACCATAGCGCCCTTCATGAACTCTCACCAAATATTTATTCTTTAAAATCATTCTTCCCATATGCACACCCCCTTGTGGCCATCACCCTTCTAGGCTCCAGTGTCGCCAAACAAACAGCCCACCATGCCATAACTGCAGTACACCCACACACACCATAGCACACTTACCTCATGCACATTACTTTCTTAGTACAGTCTTTCAATAAAATCTCTACAAAGATCTCTGGAATTGCGTGGCAGAGGTGACCGTCACTGATGTGAAGAAGTTAAACGAAGGAATGAAATACTACAAATGCCCTGCCATTAGTACATGGGCATATATGGGTAACTTTTTTTATAAGGATAACTTGTGCTATAATTTTCTCTGATGTCAATAATCACATATCATTATCACTCACCTTACTGATCAAACTGTTGAATCACTTACTACTAAAACTGTTAACCATAGTTGGCTAAGACAATCTTGAACGGATGCGCGCCAGTATAGATGATACACTTGCTTTACTAATGATAATCCTACATTAGGTGCGATTTAATCAGTGGAAAATGTTAGGAATTGTAATGAAGATATTACCGACAGGGGTATATTAAAAATTCTTTATTTGTATGAATGCAGGGATATGCCGATGGGGAGGGAGGAGGGGAATCCACACCCACTAATTTCATAGCTGGTCAAGTGCTAGACAAGAAATAACTAGATAAATAAATAAAATACATAAATAGATAAAAGTAGACTACTGCTTATCTTTAACAATTTATCAGATTTGAATACATGATGTCTTAAACTGTTTATATTGAAAACCTCGCGAGTTTATGAAGGTACAGTTTCTACTTTGTAACATTTCTGCATACCCGGAGTTGATGACAAATGATCTGTCCTCCTGTCCAATCTTGAGCTCTTGTCATATACCAGTTGTAGGCTGTGTAAGTTAGTCTACTAATTTGTGAAGACTAGTGAGCCGATATGCTAATGAAGAATATATTTCCTGATAGGCCGCATTTTTGTCGCTGGAATTTTAGTAACACTTTTTTCTTATGGGGTTTATTCTGCACATTACACCTCAGTGTTCAGTATCCACTTGTGTGTTATTGATGTAATTATATCGATATTCAAATTATACGAGTAACATACAAGTGACGTTAGGGCGTAATATCCAAGCTACTTGGGACAGAAAGAGGTACAGTACAACGAAGCCTCCTGCGCCATCCAGAATACTGTCCTGCCAGCCGTGTCCTTGCTGGCACTGGAAATATCGTACCACTTCTTTCTTTGAGTTATCTTACATATTACACCAAATTTCACTACGATGAATTTTCTAAGATATTCTGGTTACCACCAGACTATTGATTCGGCGTAAGAAACATTTCGAAATAGATGGGTTAGATATAGCCGCCATTACCGCTTCATTACTCCTTAAGTGAAAATACTTATCTGATAGTGACCTACTCCAAAGCTTGAAAAAAATAAAAAATAAATAAAAAGTTATGTTTCACTGCGAAACGCCATCCCTAAGTGGAATGAAATCTTTTGGTTACAACAATAATAATAATAATATTGAAACTAGTGCAGGCAAGCACAATACAGACAGATAAACACCAAATATTAGTACATTATTACAACACACACACGTCGAATTTTGACCTTACTCCACAATCTTGACCTCTGAATGGTTGTTCTCAAAATCTAATTTCTTCATCCTTGTTTTAACCTGAACCTTTTCACCAAGTTTGTTCTAAATCGGATAAAAACTGCTTAAGTTAACCTTGCCATGTCACCTTGACCCCTGACCCATTAAAGATAATAATAATAATAATAATAATAGTTCAACCAGTTGGCTGACCCACAACCCTTCCTCCAAAGTTGGTCGAAATCAGATAAAAAAAACTATCATACTTTTTCACATACTAACACACACGGGTCGAATTTTGTCCTTGCAGAGACCTTATCGGGCTTTTCTGAAAATAGACTAATTTCGTTTTTGCCTCACCCTCAACCTTTCTTCCAGGTTTGGCTAAATCGAATTAAAATTGTTTAAGTTTACCCAGTTGTGTTACCCCTTGGCTGACCCTCAACTCTTTTGCTAAGTTTAGGTAATTTTTAAAGTTATCTAAGAGTAATAATAGTAATAATACACTACTGCTCGGCCCCTCACGTGCGAACCAACATATAGTTCCCTGGCTTAAGTAGTTAAATAGTCAGTAACAAAGTGGGATATATATATATATATATATATATATATATATATATATATATATATATATATATATATATATATATATATATATATATATATATTCTGTAACTGAGGACCTTTCTGTTTATTACTGTAGGATCAGATGATTTTATTTTTACGAGAACACTGTAGTAGTGAGGGGATTACGAAGGCAGTGTACAACCTTTCCAGTTCAGAAAATCTCTCTTCAGCTGAATTATTGAACGCTGGAAGGACCAAATTCATATAAATTTGATTATTCGAGTTCCTGAAGTCTCCGAAAACTTGAATAAATTCATCTGGAAAGTGCAAGAGTTAGATGTACATACTGTTTAATTATAATATGTAAAATAAAGCTACTATGACAAAGGGAATACTGCCCGAAATACGTAGTACACGGGCTGACCCAGAGGCCATCTTGCTGGGGAGGGGGGAGGGGGAGGTTCAGAAATTAACTAGTACAGAAATATCAAAAGAAAGGCTATTGACAATCAAATATTGTATACGCTAAAGCAGTATGCCCGTCTGTGTGTTGTAGCTACCTATATACCGCCTCACCTTAAGAGAAAAACGATGTAATGAAAAATGGTATTGTTTTGTCCACATGGCTACTCAGAAGGCATTTTACTATTATTATTATTATTAATTATTATTATTATTATTATTATTATTATTATTACTGCTACTAATACTATCAATATTATTGTTATTATTATTATTATTATTATTATTATTCGATGCATATTTTAACTGGTAATTCCGTTTCACTCACATTTTTGTTTTTCATATGCATTATGTATCTACGAGTATAAGTCAATCAGCAGGTATGTTCACTCAGTATTGCTGGGAAGCCATTTTCCTTCTTTCCTCCACCCCACACCCCCGTCCACCACCTCTTCCCCCGCTGGATCCGTTAATGGAAAAAGTTAAGAATATTTAAGAATCAACTGTGAATTATGTAAGAAAAATGTATATTTTTAAAGGTATTTTTGAAGTAAATCTCGTGTATTGTTCATTAACCCCATTAATCTGGTAAAGAATTTCTTATTGTTATCGCAACCTTCAGACGATTTTGTTCTGCTCAGATGAAAATTATATATATATATATATATATATATATATATTCCCTCGTTAACTCCCTATCATGAAATCTCCCCATATGCAAATAAAATCGGCTGAAGGTACAAAAATTGTGTCAACGGATTAAATGGAAAAGGGTAAGCAGCTCGTAGGCTACTAACGGCTACTTTTATGCGGCAACTTCAGTGTGTGTGTGTGTGTGTGTGTGTGTGTGTGTGTGTGTGTGTGTGTGTGTGTGTGTGTGTTCAAGTATACTGTATGTAATGCTGATGTCTCTCTCTTTCTCACCATTTGTAGAGAAGGCATTGTGTTGGGTCGTCTGCTGGCGTAACATCCACAGGTAGCCAAGTCAGCCACAGGGCACTGGCCAGAGCAGGGCCTCCAAGTCTCACTCCAACTCTACCTCACTAAAATATAAAAAGCTAATTGGCGCCTAAGCGTTGGGGTGGAATCATATGAAGTACAGCCAAACGATAATCTGCACTCAAAATAAAAACATATCTCAATACTACGAACCTGAAGTAAGTTACACTATTCTCGCTTCAGCTACTAGACACTGGATGTCCGTCAGGGAAACTAAAACATAACTATGAATTGAAACGGATTGATTTTGCACAAAAATTTTATCTTAGAGGCCTTGCTTCAGCTCCACAGAACATAATATATTATCTGGTCACTATGCCGACCTAAGCGTTGCCCAATACTTCCCAGAGATTTCACTGATGCATACCTAAAGAAAGCTAAAAGTCATACCTAAGTCTTTTCCATTAACTGACCATTAATTTTCCAATTTACAAAGCATAACTGAATTTATTAAACTTCTATTACTCATGCTTTTATACAATGCACAAGGTTTTGCCAACTGTACAAACGATAATTGAATATATGAGGTTATAACACGTGCACTCATGAGCCACAGTTCCTGTTCCCTGTCCAATCCTACCCTTGCTTGGAAGGAGTCGGGGCCAGGGGTGCTCACCGAACGAAGACTTGTTTGTGGTTCAGTTTTTCTAGACTGCCTGAGTAACGGTGTCATTAAGAAACTGTTCCTCGTGCAGTCTAGCAAACCTTGGTACCACCATCTAACAGCCTACATACAGTATGTAGGTGCTGTAAACAGTATAGTGCCAGCTACCACCTTAACATCAGGCAAACGTGTCTTCGTTCCGTGTGACACACTGGCTAAGACTTCCTATCAGCCAGGAGTTGAACTGGAAGATGAGCAGAATCTATGACTCGCCAGTGTATTAAAATATAAGCTGTCAAAAGGTTAGATAAACTAACAAAGGGTAAATGTCGGAGGTCGTACTTAACAGAGCAATGACGTGTAAATTGAAAAATGTGTATTGTACTTTGACAACATGATAGCCTGTAGCTGAAAACAATCACTCTGGGACAAATTAAAAGCTTTTTTTAGCTGATACCACAGTACATTCTACAATCTGCGAAGTGTCACATTCACTAGTGTATATACAACTCTAAGGAAATTTTTTTAAGATTTAATTTCCAGGTTAACCACAAGCAAATAATATTATCTGTAGGCTTCCCCTTGTCTGAATATATTATATCACCTGCCTTTAGCCTCAACAATATAGAGAAGGCTTTATTTCAATTTTTTTGTTCTGCATCTCTTACGTCTTGAAAAACAAATGAATGCGACTCTGCTGCCACCTTGGTTTAACATATACGAGTATATTATTAACTAAATGAAATGCCTATATAAAATCGTAAATGGTTGTTAATCCAAGGACCAAATTTGGTAAACAGATGTTGGTGCCAAGATATATATTGCCTTGTATTAATACTCCAAAACCAAACTCTATGTCTGTGTGTGATAGATCATATTTCAGAATATTTTTGTATATGAACTTAAGAGTTTTAGTCAAACTGCTAATCATCATCGTCATCATCATCGTCGAAGGAAAGGTCGAGATGATGATGATGATGATGAAAAGATGTTTTATTAATATGTTTAAGTATGTTAGTGATACGTGTGTATAGCTTACCTCTAAGTGCACACTTATTGTTTTACTTACTTTGTCACCTTTTTACTACATATGTAAGTCAGGATATTAATCATAGGTTGAATAACTGTAAGCCACAAAAAATAAAAGTAAACATATTATCCGTTTTTCCTCTGTGCCTTATCACTGTTCCAGCAAGCTAGCGAAAACACTGATATACTTACGTAGACAGGTGGTACATCACAGCACCAAAACATAATTTTCTTGGAAACTAATAAACCTACACCGAATCTACGTAGATTTTTGGAAAGCTTGTAAAAAACAGAGTGTTATTACCTAAATAACTTTTCTCAGATTTCGTCACACTACAACTGAAAAATAAAGCCGAGGAATGCCAACTGGAACACCAAAACTGAGTTATATTAGTAACCATTAGAGGAAAGGAACATCATGCACGTCGTTGGAAAGCCTATGGAAAATTAATAGGTATTATTTGAATAGTTTTGTCAAAATTTCAAATCGTGCATTATTATCAGGCAAGTGGGATGCCATAGTTCTTTCAGCTATAACATTAGCAAGCTTGCTCGTTTGGACACGTTTCACATTGTCAAGTGTGGACGTATAAAACTTTATCAACGACACGATCATGAGGAGCAGGTAACGTTGGATTAGGAGAGCCCTTTGACTACTCTAATTTATCTCAAAGGAATAAAATCATCTGGTGTTCACGAAACGAAAAAAAAAAAAATCGTAAGTGCAATGATAACAGTGATAAGTTAGTTTACTGTAGATAATCTTCAGTCTCTTTATTTCACTGATTTCTTTAACTGAATATAATTACCATCAGTTAGCCTTACAAGCCGGTAGGCGACGATGGCCAGCTCTATGCGGACCAAGCTTTCTCAGTGACTGGAAGTGAATTTCGGTATGAAAAATCATTTTATAACCACTCTCAACCCTGCATGTAGATAGTGTTGCCTGCGGCCGTAAGTAAAATTCGGGACCAAAACTGAGTCCTGTAAGAAGGTACTCCTGGACAATATTCCATCCGAGATTCATTGCCCTAGGTGAGTAACTTTCGGAGCCTTAGCCTTTCGAGAGAGACTGATTTGAGCAATTTTCATATTTTTTGCAACTGACGACCTTAGAACCCTAACCTAGCGGATATAGGTCATGGATGTACGAAGCACACTTATAGTACTCATTAACGTCTATAAGCATGCAAAATTTCATCCGATTCCATCCACTCACTGTTGAGATAGAGGGCTTGAAATTCATGGAATGGCCCTCCCGAGGCACAAATTATAGGTGGCACTGCCAGCGACCAGATGTGAATTTCGACACCAGAATTCATTTCTATATGGAGGTACTCCAGTGCAACATTCCGCCAAAGAATCATGACCCTGGCTTCATAATCTTTGAAGCCATAGCATTTCACACGAGCAAGGTCATAATTTTAACATTTTTCATATTTTCTGCTCCTGATGACCTTTGATCCCTGACCTGGCGAACATAGGTCATGCATGTACGAAGCACACATATAACAATCATTAATATTTATAAGCATTCAGTTTCATTCAATTCCATCTACCCACTGTGGAGCTCGGGATCTTGAAATTCGTGGAATGGCCCACCAGCGGCACAACATTTAGATGGTGCTGCCAGTGACTGGAAGTGTTTCGACATTAAAGGTCATTTTTGTATGGAGGTACTCCAGTGCAACATTCCACCCAAGAATCATGGCCCTGGCTTAATAATCTTTGCAGCCTTTGCATTTTGCGTGAGCACAGTTGTGATTTTAGCTTCAAATTCGATGACCTTTGACCCCTGACCTGGTTAATGTAGCCCATAGGTGTATAATAGAAAGTTGTAATACTAATTAATGTCTAAGCATGCAAAGTTTCATTCAGTTCCATCGAGCCGCTGGGGAACTAGGGGGGCATTTTTGAAAATGGGTACCGGTTGCTAGGGACACAGGCGCATCTTCATGGGGTTGCCACTTGAAAACTAAAGGAGAGAGGAAAGTGGATGACACACTTCCAATAGTGAATGACCTCAGGATTACGCCTAAAGAAGTCAGAGTTTCCTACACCCATTAGTAATGCTTCTACAGCTCAAGACGTGAAAAGTAAAAAAAAAAAAAAAAACGGTTTTTCGGCCGTTGCTAGGCAACGAGTTGTTGCCTAGCAGCCAAAACCTTGTGGACACAACTAGGTTATAGGCTGGTCATTGTGACCAAGTTTGGTAGGAATCAGTTAATTCTGAATGGTAGAAGTGCCTGGCACAATTAAACAAGAAAGACCAAAAGAAAGCAACCAAGTAAGAAAACACGACTAACAATAAGGGCAGCATGAGCTGGCCAACAATGACCTAAAGCCACGAATAGCGGAGGAAGGATTAACCCCTAGCATAGAAGAGGAGAGGCCACTCCAGCTAAGTGAAATCGTCTGACGGTAGCAATAATGAAATAAGTCGGTGGCGATATTGCTGTTGCCTAGTTAAGACACTTTTTTTTTTTTTTTTTTTTTTTTTTTATGTGTCCGACTCTGGGCATAGGCTTCACAGCCTGCTATCAAGGCCCAGCTGTCCTCCTACATACCATACACCTCTACATGTCACCACTTCGGCGCTAACACCCACCGTCCATATTGAATACATGCTAGGGCTGTCTCATACAGGACTGGTGCATTGGTATTAGCGGGGGTATTTTTACGACATGTCGGCGGGTCTTCTGGTAGATCAGTAAAGCCTGATTTATGAAATTCAAATCCTTAAACTGTTCCCTGCCCCAGCCGGGATTCGAACCTGGGTCCGTTAGGATCGCACGCCACCTCTCTACCGGTTAAGACACCGCCTCCCCCCCATTGACTGCACAAAGGGTTCTTGGGACAGACAACCATTGTGGTTTATAGGGTCGTATGCTTAAACTCTGGATGAGTACCATGTTTTTAAAGCCAGGAAACCATTTGCAACACCGGGTGATAACTGTATAACCAACCCAAAAGTGCTCCCTACGTGTCAACAAGTAGGTTGGAGGAGGGTTAGTGTCTCTCCCTGTAATATGACTCAAACGGCCACCCTATATAGGATTATGGTGTCTGGCTATGAATAGATAGATAAACGGATGAGTGACGTCACTTCAACCTTCCCCTCAGTGTAGTGATGCCTGCAGGTGAATCAACACAGTGACATGCCAAATGGTTCCACTTAACCCATGAATCCATTTACTTCTCTCTCTCTCTCTCTCTCTCTCTCTCTCTCTCTCTCTCTCTCTCTCTCTCTCTCTCTCTCTCTCTCTAAGACTAGTCTACACAAGTTCACAAGTATAGGCTTCTCGACCTCCTAGATGCCCGTACCAGTACTAACCTGAATGCAGCCCATACTGGCAGAAAAATCGTGTGTACGGAGCCATGAAATAGGAGGAGTTATGTAAACAAAAAGAGAGGTATGGTGATAAATAAATCTGGACGTTAATGTCGGCGTTATTACTGTATGCAGTTCCAGCTATTACAACATATACAAAATAAGCGATAACTTGTTATTCCATTCACCATGGCGGTCATGATAATGGCGTTCTTACTATGTCATGATGTGAAAGAAGCCTGCAACTTACCCTTTAGTGAAAACAGCAATGTAATTACCTATACAAAAGTAATAGGTACAACACTCGTCATTAATTAAATCATTACTGGACAATACCAAAGTCATCTTTACCTTAGAATACTCTATAGGGATTCACAAACTCCGAACTTCTCTCCGTTACTATTATCTCACTAAATAAGTGACTTTTTCTATTTTGATTTAAGTAACTATTCACTTGACTTCGCATCTACATTATATCACCTTCCTCCGTCAATGGTGGCAGTCAGTACGAAATTCAATATTTAGAAATACATGTTTTTTAAATCCGTCCGCCAATCTTCACTGTATTAACTGTTTACCCCCGGATGCGTTTTTTTTTTTTTTCTTCCTCGTGTACACTTAGTCATCCACCCACATTAGCACATCATAGCCAGTTCTGTGAGAAATTATTCGGCAATATCCCGCCTTCGCTTGGGGATAGATGAAACAATTTGGCTAATCAAACCAAAAAATCACCAGAAAAGCCGTGTTTTGACACCAAACCAACATATGCCTAATCTAACGATAATCCACCATAATAGCTTATTTTGTTGGGGGGGGGGATGACCAGATGACGGTGCGACTTTGCCGAGTCTTTTCTTGAGGCACTCGATCCGAAGTTGCCAACATGACTGGATGACCAATATACCAGGGACAAAAAAAATTACCGCCTGGACAGGGGATGCTCATTTTTTCTAGGTATCTTGTTGCTCAGGGCTACCGCTCATCACTGTGCGCAGCGCCAGTCCAAACCAGCCCTGTCTCTGAGGCAGAACTACTTTAGATCAGCTTTCAAAAGAACAGCCACGGGACGGGTCTGAATCGGTCTGGACAGTTTTAAATGCCTCACAAAAAACTTGGCTACTGTAGTAGTAGTAGTTGTTGTTCCCTAGGCAGTCTGGCCAAACAGCCCCGAGTCCCTAAGGAAGGCCATGACCGAGACCGGGATTTCCCACAGAACTCTCAAGGAGTGTATGTTGTGTTGTTGGTACAGGTGATTGTGTGTAATGCAGTCTTCCATAATGTGCTTAATAGTATGGGGTGCTGTGTTACATCCTGGACAGGCATCTGCGACGGAGTCATCCAGCCTCTTCTGGTAACTTAACAGGGCTGGATGATGCTCACATCTCAGCCTGGCCAGGTGGACCCTGTTCTCACGAGGGAGATGTGATTCAGAAGGGTGGATATCAGGAGGCCGTGCATGCAGCTGTGTGTTGTCTTTAAGTGAGTGAATGGAGTGGTGACTGATTTGAATATGGATATGCTTCTGGAAGTTGGTCTGAGGTGGGCGAGAAGGAAGAGATGACAGTATTTGTGTATGATATCGTGTGCCGGGTGTTGTTCTGATGTTCCTTGGTGTGTGTGGATGTGCTGCCATGTAGTGTAGTGGATGCTGTGGGTTTGTGGAGGCTGCAGCAAGAATTTGGGCGCCTCTCATGTCTAGGTGATCCTTGACTTTGAGGACTTTGGTTTCTTGATGTAGGTGGTATGTGGATGTAGTAGCTGTGCAGTCTGTGATTATGTTTAGGGCCTTGTTCTGTATGGTTTATAGAGTGTTGTAGTGTGTTTTAGTGAGTTTAGGAGCCCAAGCAGGGCTTGCATAATTCATCACTGAACGTATATATTGTTAGTATACTGTGGTGGTTCTTTGTTGTGTCCGAATGTTGTATGGGCAAGTGATCTTAAGGTCTTGGTGTTAACTTATCTTGAATGTTTGTGATGTGTTGTTTAAATGACATTGATATGTAGTACCGGTAGTTACACCAAGGATTTTGGGGGGGGGGGGGTAGTGGAGTGTTGTTTATGGTGAGGTGTGGAATGTGACTATGTTCTGCTGTCCAGTTTGTGAGAAGGGTTACTGCAGATTTGGCTGGGGCTATTTTGAGCCTCTTTGTGGTGAACCATTCGTGTAGTGTGTTGAGGTAAGGTTGGAGGATGTGTGCAGCTGTATTTGTGTGTTGGTGTGTACATGTAAATGTTACATCATCTGCATAGAAAGCCATGTGTATCTGTGGTGTGTGGGATGTGGGTATGTTGCGCATGCATAGGTCAAAGAGTGTAGGGGACAAAACAGATCCTTGAGGGATGCCATTTGTGAAGTTTCTGATGTTTGAAGACTGACCGGCAAATGTTACATGTGCACATCTGACTGCTAAGTAATTTGCTAACCATCTTTTTGTGTTATTGTGCATGCTTGTGTTGAGTATTTTGTTTGTTAGGTTGTGGCGGGGGATGGCATCAAAAGCTTTGCTGATGTCTAGTGTGACTAGGAATGTTCTGTGTGGTGGCGTAGCGGAGTTCATGCCATCAAAAACTCTTTGTGTAAGGTCTGTAAGAAGAGTGGTTGTGGAGTGTAATGGCCTAAAGCCATGTTGTGATTTTTTTATAGGCTTCAGGGCCTATATCTCGGGGGCAGTAGCCTATCCCAAGGCCCAGTAGTCCTCCTACACCTCTATATGTCACCATTTCGGCACTAACACCCACCATCCACATTGAATACATGCTTGGGCTGTCTCATACAGGACTGGTGTATTGGTATTAGCGGGGGTATTTTTACATGTCGCTGGGTCATCTGGTAGATCAGGAAAGTCTGCTTTTTATGAAATTCAAATCCTTAAACTGTCCCTTGCCCCAGTCGGGATTCGAACCTGAGTCCATCAAGACTGCCGCCTCTTTACTGATTCAGCCACCGCCAAGGGGTGTGTGAGGTGTAACTAGTTGTAGTACCAGTCGTTCAGTGACTTTAGAGGGGGTGCAGAGGAGTGTGATGGGGCGGTGTGAGGAAGGTAACGTGGGGTCTTTGTTAGGTTTAGGGATAGTGATGATAATGCCATGCTTGCAGATGATGGGTATTAAGTTGTGCGAGTAGCTCTAGTTTGATATGTTGGTGAGTGCTTGTATGCGTTGTGGCCCAGGGTGTTTAAGGTGAATGTTGCTTATGTTGTCTGGTCCACAGGCAGATGAGTGCTTAAGGCTGCTAATGATGTGCTTAGTCTGGCTATAAGTGAAAGGTGCGTAGTCTGGGTCTGTGGGGAACTGTCTCTTACGTCGGATGATACTATCGGTCGTCGCATTGGGGGTTTAGATGGCTGACGTGTGAAAAGTGATTGATGAGGGTGTTTGCTTGTTGTTTGTTTGAAGGTACGGTGACTGTTGTTGTGATGGCAGCGTGTGATTGTGTAGTGTTGCTGTCGGAGAGTGTGATTCTGTTTAGTGTTTTGTAGAGTTTATTTGTGTTTGTTTTGTGGTCAAGTGTTTGGAGATAATTACTCCAGTTTAGTGTTTGCTGTTCCGATATTTTATCGTTTTATTTGAGTGTTGAGTTCTTGTATTTGTTGTACGGTGTCTTGTTTATGGGGTGTTGGGTGTCGCAGTGTGTCCCGTTGACTGATGAGGCCTTGAATTTCTGATGTGAAGTTGGGATTGTGTCTCTTTCTGTTGCCTCTAGGGATGTCTTTTGTCTGCATTGTATATAAATGTATTGAAAGTGTGCACAGCGGTGTTGATGTTTGTGATGGATGTACTGTTTAGTGTTTTGAAATGTTGTTCTGTTTCAGTTGTGAAGGCCTCCCAGTTGGCTCTCTTATAATTAGTGTATGTGTGTCTGTGGCCAGCTGGGATGATTCTGGTTTTGGTAGTGATAATGATTGGGAGGTGATCAGATCCAGTGGTTTTGACCATTCTCCAGGATGTAGTGGGGGCGAAAATTGGGGGGCAGAAGGTGATGTCTGGGGATGATGGGAGGAAGAGGGTTTGGTGTGGGATATGGGTATGTTGATGGGGATTATTGAGTATGAAAAAATTATCTGTCTGGGATTGCAGTACCAGCCCTCTGTCTATGTCAGGGTTGTTGACATACCAGGCCAACGCCTTGGCTTTGAAATCACCACCCAAGATGATGTTGGGTATGTCAGTGATATGGTGTATTTGTGGAGAGTAACTGTGTTGACACAAGTCAAGAGTGAGAGCAGTGGAAATGAGTTATTTAAGAGGAGCCTGTGGAGTCACGTGGAGAGACAGGCTGACGAATGAGGATATAAAGGAGCGTTGTGGTGTGGATGTGGATGTGATAGGAATCGTTATGAGGAACACACTGAGGTGGTTTGGCCATGTGGAGAGGATGGAGGGTGAAAGACTGACGAAGAGAGTGTATGTGAGTGAGGTGGAGGGGGGGAAGAGGGAGGGGGAGGCCGAGGATGAGATGGAGGGATGGGGTGGAGAGGTATATGAGAGAGGGGTGTGAGTTGGGAGCAGGGCAGTGAAATGGCGGGGGACAGGGCGACTTGGAGGCGAGTTGTTTGTGGCCACCCCAAACGGGATTGAGGCGTCTGGCAATAGATAGATAGATAGAACTGTGTAGTACTGTGGGGGACGACTGGGGGGGAATGTATGGGTTAGCGATTGTTATATGAGATTTGTTACCAGTGCGTATTTTAATTTATTGTATTTCTGTTGTGGTGTCATGTGGGGGGAGAAGTGACTTTATGTGTGCACTGGTATCTGAAAGTTGATGGATTTGTATACCAGGGTGATGAGTCCACCATCGACATGTCATAAAAATACCCTTGCTAATACCAATACACCAGTCCTGTATGAGACAGCCCTAGCATGTATTCAATATGGACGGTGGGTGTTAGCGCCGAAGTGGTGACATGTAGAGGTGTGAGGTACGTAGGAGGACTACTGGGCCTTGAAAGCAGGCTGTGAAGCCTATGCCCAGAGTCGGTCACATACAAAAAGAAAAAAAAAAAAAAACGTCGTCGGCCTGGTCTTGTCGAATGGTGGCGAAGTTATGAAATGTTGGTGTTTTCTGTGTTCTGTATAGTTTTGTTTCTTGGCTATTGTAATACTCAGTGGTTACCATATAATCAAACGGGGCCGGGTGTTCTAGAGGGATACGGAGCTCTGACAAGATGGGACACGTAGTATTTACATCCATGCGTGGTAAGGATTTATTTTGCACATAATGCCACTCAGCAGCAAACAAGACCGATCACCCTCCCCTTTATTATCATGACTGAGTTATAGTCCCGGTTTCCTAAGCTTCACATGGAGCAAAAATGGATGACATACAGCTCAGTCCCTCATCTTCTCTCAGTAGGCTATCCGTAAGGGTTTCATTCTCTCGGGACCTATCGTGGAAATATCACATTTCCTCTCTTACATACAAGTAACCTCTTCCAGAAAACTGAGTGAGATATTGCTTCTTGGTGCCTCCTTTTACCCCCACACAGCTGTTGACTTTGCACAGGGGCCTCACTCGCCCTTGTGTGGAATACACCTCTCACGTGTGGGCCACGTAGTGTTTTTATTCTTGTTTGCAGTCTGTATTTAATAACTTCTAACGACTTTCAGAAACCGATCTAGCGGCTCTTAGTTTCCATGAATTGGCAACTCTAAAATAGCTGCCTCATAATTACATTATAATTATTAATTTTGTTAGTAGTAGTGAGACCTGGGCAATAAAGGAAGAGGATATTCGCAGGTGTAAGCGTACAGAAATGTCAGTGAGTAGCTGGATGTGCAGTGCATCCCCGACTGTGAGGCCTGGGGGGACCAGGTTTATGATGGAAGAGTTGAGAGGTAGGATGGGACTGGAGTGTACTGGTGTTATGATGAGGACAGGTAGACTGAAGTGGTTTGGGCATGTGGAGAGGATGAGGGATGATAACTGGGTGCAGAAAGTGAGAAGTGTCAATGTTGGGGGTAGGGTTGCGAAAGGCAGACCGAAAAAGACCTGGGACGAAATCACCGAGTGTGACCTCAGGGATAAGGGACTGATTTGGGAAGCTGCCAGGGATCAAGCAACATGGAGAGCCAAGAAGGTGACCAAGGCCGACGCATGCAAGCAAGTTGGAGCCTTCACAAACGAAACGAAACGAGTGAACCACACACCCATACTTTCAGGGGACTACAGTAGTTTTGTACTGGAAAAAAAAAAAAAAAAAAAAAAAATCAAGCAGTGACCTTGATTTGTTTTTATGATCTTGATCACAAAGAAGTGCTATGAAAAGAACGTATAGCCGTAGCATTTTTTTTTACTACAGTTAATCTTCGTAGGTGGTGGTGTTGAGAATAATAATGCCTCAATTAATGTCATCATCTACACAAGACTGGCATGTGTGCAGCCATACACGCCAGAAACGTGATTGTCAATATGAAACAAGTCTCAGAGAGACTATATTCCACTTCGTTACAACCCGCAAACCTGTTTGTTAAAGTAAAGGGGATATAAATAAAGTTTCAAAAACAGAAAAGTGGTCATAATTCGGCCATCTTGGATTTTTTTTTTTTGAAAAGAGGGCCATCA
This sequence comes from Coenobita brevimanus, assembly GCF_032717465.1. Classification (NCBI taxonomy): domain Eukaryota; kingdom Metazoa; phylum Arthropoda; class Malacostraca; order Decapoda; family Coenobitidae; genus Coenobita; species Coenobita brevimanus. Next base: position 18,786,556 of record NC_137020.1, on the reverse strand, counting down.
AACTGCTATATGGCCCTACAATCATACAAAATATGAGAAAATTCCAATAAATGGTTTCTGAGATAGATAAATACAGCATGGAACGGAAGAACGGACGGACGGACATGACCTAAGATTCCACTTCGTGAGAAATGAAGTGGAATAGCAAAGCACCGGGTTGGAGTCGCTGCAATATCGGAGTGTAAACGCTGGACGGACCCCTAAGTCTCGTTTCCTCTTGTCCATCACGTGCTTGGAGCAAGTGTGGCCACATGCAAAGACACACACTCAGTTTTGGCCAAGCCCAAAGCTTTCCTTAGATAACCATACTCAACAGTCCAGTGTGCAGCAAAGGTTCCTATTTCAGTTCTAGGGTAGGGATAAGTATGAATTAGCTGTGGTCCAGGGGTCTTATACTATCTGGGTTAGCAGACTTTGTTGCATCATCGAATGTACAGTCCAGGTCCCTATATAAATAAGGGTGAGAGTTTCGTGTGGACTGGTAAGGTTTGTACTGTATGTGTTAGAGGACTTTGTAACACCATCGAATCTACATTTCAGGCCCCTGTTTCAGTAACGGTGAGAACAGGTGCGCCTTGGTTTGGGTTGTATTTGGCTGTGTAAGGAGATTCTATAGCACGATTGAACGTATAGTCGCGATCAAAAGAAAGGATCCAGGCCATGTCGATGCCGTGGCCAGGAAACCAAGAGTAGTCTGGTGTTCGGATACAGCTTTAAACCCCTCCCCTCTTCCTCCCTCCCTCCATTATCAACTACCACTACCTCCCTTGATAAGGTAGCTCACTCCTTTGCTTCGCGGTTTGAAACGCACACACACCCACACCCACACCCCCACCCCCACCCTCACCCTCACCCTCACACCCACACCCACACTCACACCCACACCCACACTCACACCCACACTCACACCCACACCCACACTCACGCCCACACCCACACCCACCCACCCCCACACCCACATTCACACCCACACCCACACACACCCACACCCACAGACACACACACGCACGCACACACACACACGCACACACACCCACACATCCACACCCACACACACGCCCGCACATACCCCCCCCACACACACACACTCTCACACCCACACCCACACACACTCTCACACCCACACCCACACACACTCTCACACCCACACCCACACACACCCACACCCACACCCACACCCACACACAGGGGTACTGCCTCGCAAACCACTCTGGGGGCGAGGTAATAATATTTGTAAGAGGAAGACATCAAATATAACATAGTTCGAGTGTACTGCAGTCAGGGTTATTATTATCATTATCGTCAATCTTACAGTATAACAGTGTTCATGCTTACCGAGGTCAGCCAGATTCCCTGTTTCCTCATGTCCCCTTATCCACTTGATGACTGTTGTCAGGGTCACTGCCAACTCCTGCGCTATCGCACGTGACGAAAGCCCCATGTCATGAAGGGCGATGATCTGAGCTCTCTTAAGTAATGCAGTTTGCTGCCTGTTCATGATGAATTGCAGAGGAGGAATGCCAGATTTAAGCATTAGGGGTGTATACAACATATCGGTCTACCTATGATTGGCTGACTGGAAACATTTTGCTGCTGCGTGATTGGCTGCCGCCACACTCAAGTCATTCAGTAGTTATCATATCAGTGATCATTTTCAGACTACTATACGACATAGGGTACTGGTCTTACATTTGGTCTTTCTCATTTTATAAGGAATTACATGGGCCAAAAAAGGACAGCAGGATTCACAACCACAACAAAAAATATGTGAACTTTGCACACTACTAGAAATTGAACTTGCTGCCTGTTTGAAGTAGTTTATGTGAACGTCCGCTGTGTGAGCCACCATGACAAAGCATATACAACAGATAACGGATATATTCCATAAATCTATGCTACAGTGTAACTGTTAATAAACTGATGGCAGGGAGTTCAGTAATCTAACATTACAAACCGATGCTCCTACAGCGAAAGTATGTAATGAACGTTAAAATAACATTGTTTTCTCCTTGAAGACATATTGTATACATGTAATATAGATACGGTACCATATTACAGTATTGTAATATTTCAGTGTTTGTTTTTATATGGTGATTCAGGTTCCACCTCCAAAACATAATCATATATAATTATGCATTATGCTGTAAACGTATAAATAGAACCTAATAAATACTGAGGAATGTGTCATCATGTGTTATAGGCAAAGATTACATTTATCAGTCGTGGACGTCCTTAGCCACATATCCACACACCCACATCACCATTATGATACACGCACATTTCATACTCACTACACTCCCCCCACCCCCATGACACGCATTGTCCCACACCCACGCCCTCTCACATACACACATACTGTATTTGACATTCTGTGTACTGAATGAAATCCTACTTTGAATTCTGTTGTTCCAAATGAAAATAAGTTTTTAGAACTGCAACATTAATAGCATGTTCGTTAACATTGCACACTGCCAGGCTGGCAATACTGAAACAAACGGACCTGAACTGTGACTGGTGAGAGCTGCAACGCTCTCACAATAAGCTCCATAGTATTTCTTGAGAGTTCATATAGGCAGTTTATATTTTTCATAAGAAATGGTTGTTCATCAGTAGGTTAACTTTAATTATTGACATAACTGGAGGAAGAGGAACCTCAACAGTGATACTATAACGCAACCAGCATAGCTATGGGAATTGGGGGGTGTCAACGGCCACCTCCCCTCTAACTAGTATCCTCCGCTGAACACTATCTTTAACATTACGAAAATATCTTTGTCTACCCCATGACTATTACTGAAACGTAGACTATGTAAATACGCTGGTTAACGAAAACCGTAATATGTATTGCACTTGTATTTTAGCACTGTTAAATTTTAGATAAACATATTATATGCAACGTCATTCCTCATTAGCACAAACTAATAATGTGCGTGTCTACTGATAGGCAGCTGAGAGAGAGAGGGAGAGAGAGAGAGAGAGAGTCGGTGGTGAAGCAGGCTATATGTTGTCCATTAACGAGGGACGGGGTATCCTAAGTTTAGTGTAATCTAAAGTGCGTAATTATTTGTTTATCAAAATAAATTATAAAAATAACTAGGTTCATTATTTAGGATACAGGATATCATTGACACCTTAATATTTTTTTCTTTTTTAAGTGGGTAAGAAGAAACCAAAGGCCACGAGCTCGCAATAACTGTTCCCTCCAACATAAAAACAAAATACAAGAGAGAGCCAAAATCAAGATCTGAGCATTTCGACATGCCTGGACACACTGCGTTTGAAAGACTGGAGATCATAGGAAGCAGGAAATACAGACAGAGGGAGACGGTTCCAGAGTTGACCTGTTGCATAAATGAAGGACTGGGAGTAACGGTTAACTCTTGCATTAGAGAGTTGGACAGAAAAGGGATGAGAGTTTGCTGCTAGACGTGTGCTACACGCCCGTCGTAGAGGTGGAGGAATACATGCAGACAGTTCAGAGGAGCAGTGACCATTGAAGTAGCGAAAGAAAAGAGATAAAGATGCAACACTGCGGCGAAAAGACAGAGGTTGAAGGAAGTCAGGAAGAGGAGAAGAGTTAATGAGACGAAAAGCCTTTGACTCCACCCTATTGAGAAGAGCTGTATGTGGGCAACCTCCCCACACATGAGAATTGTACTCCACACAGGGGCGGATAAAACCCGTGTATAGAGTCAACAATTGTGCGGAGGTAAAGAAGGTATGCAGTCAGCATAGCACACCTAATCTCTTGGAAGCAGATTTTACAAGAGATGTAACATGATCTTTCCAAGACAAGTTCCGAGTAAATGAAACCCCAAGCATGTTCAAGGATGATGCAGGATTAAGCTGAATATTATTAAACATTAGATTTTGTCGGGTTGATAGGTGTAAGAACTGAGTCTATGATCCATTAAAAACAACAAGATTATTTTTACCCCAGTCAGAGATACGAGCCAAGTCAGACATTAGGTGTGTCATAGCCTCATCCCTTGTTTGTTGAAGTAACTGCTGAGATGGACGTTGCGGGAAAGGAATGGAAAGGTGAAGGGTGGAGTCATCAGTGTATGAGTGGATAGGGTTAGATGTACAGCTCAGAAGGTCATTGATGAATAAAAGGAAGAGAGTTGGTGACAGGACAGAGCCCTGAGGAACACCACTGTTGATAGATCTAGGAGAAGAACGATGGCCATCTACAACAGCAGCTATAGAATGACCAGAAAGGAAGCTGTAGATGAAGACACAGATAGGATAGAAACCGTAAGAGGGCAGTTTGGAAATTAAAGATTTATGCCAGACTCGATCGAAAGCCTTTGAGATGTCAAGCACAATGGCAAAGCTTTCACCAAAGTCCCGAAAGGAGGATGACCAGGAGTCTGAAAGGTAGATGAGATCTCCAATGAAAAGTCCCTGACGGAACCCATACTGACGATCAGAAAGAAGGTGGTGATAGGAAAGATACTTTAACATTTTCTGTTAAGAAGTGACTCGAAAACTTTTGAGATCCAGGATGTTAAAGTAATTGGACGATAGTTAAAGGGTTGGGAATGGTCACCCTTCCTTAGGACTGGCTGATTGAAAGCAAAATTCCAGCAATAAAGAAAGGTACAAATTGATAGACGAAGGCGAAAGAGTTTGCCTAGGCAGGGTGTAAGCACAGAAGCACAGTTCTTGAGAACAACAGAAGGGACTCTATCAGGCCCATATGCCTTGTTAGTACTCAAGCCAGTGATGGCAGAAAATATATCAGCTGAAGAAATTTTAATGTCAGCCATGAGGAAGTCAGAGGGGGGAAGTGATGGAGGAACAGCACCGGAATCGTCTATGGTGGAATTGGAGGAGAAAGTATGAGTGAAGAGATCTGCTTTATCAGTAGAAGAAATAGCTACAGAGCCATCAGAAAAGAAAAGAGGAGGGAAGGATGATGAGGTAAAGTTGTTGGAAAGGTTTTTGGCAAGGTGCCAGAAGGAGCGGGAAGAATTCGAGTTGGAGAGTTGAGAGCGTTTAGTACGGATGAAATTATTTTTAGCAGAGCAAAGAACAGACTTAGCACGATTCCGGGCAGAAACGTGATTCAGGGGTAGGTTGGCTCCGGTACCTTTTATAGGTTCTCTCCTTGTTGCGGGCAGCATTAGAACAAGCGTGATTAAACCAAGGCTTTCTTGCATTAGTCAAAGGATATGAGAAAGGAATGTACGCTTCCATGCCCGAGAGAATAACCTCCGTAATGCACAAGGCACACTCAGATGGCTCCCGGCCATGGAAGCATTAATCAATCCAGGGAAAATCAAAGAAGTACTACCTAAGGGCCTCCCTCAGGCAGTACTGTAATGGCTAAGAATTTATAACTGTTGGAATCAACGATGTGACCTCACCTCACCCCCCTTCTCTTCACCTGCCATGCTCCCTCCCACTCCCCTACTACCCCCTTCCCCTTCCAACGCGCCATTTGTGGGTGAACTTGCCCACCTATTCCGAACCACAACTCAGCCTGTATCGTGGTTAATGCTAGAAGACAGAAGTTATTTTATATAACCCAGACTTTATAAACAGAACAATGCACAGCTCATTATCCCAGTCACAAATGTTTATTAACCTGTATCATGGCATAACACAATGGCCACATAATAATAAAATACAGAGGATGAAGCTTGGTGATTCAGAAACTTGTGCACTCCAACACACACACGCGCTCTGTTGCTACATAAGCCATATCCCGCGACCAGGTGGTCCAGTCGGAACTTTTGTTGAGTGTACATGACTCCACGATTATCTAGTGGGGGGGATAAGTATTTTCGGGAGTCAAAGAGCGTGAACGATTATAGGTACACGCAGTAAGATTTCCAACTGGACCATCTGATTGCGGGTTTTGACTAAAGTGGCACAGCGCGTGCCCGTGTGCGTGTGTGTGTGTGTGTGTGTGTGTGTGTGTGTGTGTGTGTGTGTGTGTTCTTACCTAATTGTATCTTTATAGGAATGAGTCAAGCTCGTACTGTCCCGTGTCTTAAACCATATTTATCGTACATATCCTTAAAATTGTGAATTGTTTGGGCACACACTATTTCATTCGGTAGTGCATTCTGGTGATCAATTGCTCTATTTGGGAAACTAAATTTCCTTACGTCTTTATCACCTCTCTTCTTATGCAGTTTTTTGCAGTGTCCTCTTCCTGATGCTTCCCCATAGGTTAAGTAATCATTTATGTCTATTTTCTCCTTCCCTTATATGCATTTATATAGCATAATCATGTCACCTATTTTCCTTCTCTCTTGTAGTGTTGGTAGATTCAGTTTATTTAGTCTTTCTTCGTAGCTTAGATCCCTTAAGCTTGGTACCCATCTTGTAGGGGCCCTTTGAACTTTTTCTGTCTCGTCTATGTGTTTTTTGAGATGAGGACTCCAGACTACTGATGTATACTCCAGGGTTGGTCTGATGAATGATGTTAATATCATTCTTAGCATGTCTTCATTTATGTATCTGAATGCTATTCTCATATTTGAAAGCAGTGTATACATGTTCCGTTCCTTCTCACTGATGTCGTCAGCCGGAGATAGTCTGTTATTGATAATAACACCTAGGTCCTTCTCTCTTTCTGATGTGTGTAGGGTTTAATATCCTAACGTATAATCCCAAGCAGGTCTTTTTCCACTTTCACCAAACTTGATTACATGACACTTGTCCACACTGAATTCCATTTGCCATGCATTACTCCATTCATAAAGTTTATTTAATTCTTGTAGCTCTTTACAAGAGTCTGTGTTAGTAATTCTCTTTTGTATTTTTGCATCATCTGCAAACATATTTAGATAGCTTTCATTTCCAGTGTTACTGTTTATATCATTTATATACACTAAAAACATGATTGGTGTCAGCACTGAGCCCTGTGGTACTCCACTAGTCACTTCTTTCCATGATGAGTAATTTCCCCTTAGTACTATTCTTATTTCTCTTCTTATGAGAAAATCTTCTATATCTATCTATCTATCTATTGCGAGACGCCTCAATCCCGTTGGGGTGGCCACAAACAAATCGCCTCCACGTCGCCCTGTCCCCCGCCACATCACTGCCCCGCTCCCAACTCACACCACCCTCTCTCATATACCTCTCCACCCCCTCCCTCCATCTCATTCTCGGCCTCCCCCTCCCTCTTCCCCCCTCCACCTCATTCACATACACTCTCCTCGTCAGTCTTTCACCCTCCATCCTCTCCACATGGCCAAACCACCTCAGTGTATTCCTCCTAACGCTTCTTATCACATCCACACCACAACGCTCCTTTATATTGTCATTTGTCAGCCTGTCTCTCCATGTGACTCCACAGGCTCCTCTTAAATAACCCATTTCCACTGCTCTCCCTCTTGACTTGTGTCCTTCCAGCAACGTCCAAACTTCACTTCCATACGTTAGAGTTGGTATCACAATACTGTCATGTAGTAACTTTTTCACTTCCATGCTCACTTCCCTGCTTCTTATCACTGCTTTCAAGGAACCAGCAACCTTTCTTCGCTGCTGTACCCTTTCAAGCACTTCACCCTCCAAACCTCCATCCTTACTCATCACACTACCCAAGTACTTAAACGTACTCACATTTTCCACTTCCTCACCATCCAACCTCGCTGTACATTCACTGACTTCACCTCTCTCAAAGACCATCACTTTACTCTTCCCTACATTCACCTTTAGATTCCGTTTATTACACACTCTCCTAAACTCATCCACCAAGCCTTGCAGCTCCCCTTCGTCTTCACTCAACAACACAGTATCATCTGCAAACAACAGTACAGGGAGTTTCCAAACACTACCCTCTCTCACCAGGGCCACACCAACATCCACTACCCTACCTTGTACCTCTTTTATTACCCCATCCATGTACAGATTGAACAACCATGGAGACATGACACATCCCTGTTTCAACCCAACCTCCAAAGAGAAAAATTCACTCAGTTCACCATCCACACGCACTGCAGCCTTAGCACCATCATACATACTTTTCACAGCATTCAACAACTTCCCATCTACTCCATATATTCTTAATACTTTCCACAGTCCTTGTCTATCCACCCTGTCATATGCTTTCTCCAAATCCATGAAAGCCGCATACAACTTCTTTCCCTTCTCTAGAACCTTTTCCACTAAAGATCTAAGAATGAATACCTGATCTACACAACCTCATCCCTTCCTAAAGCCTCTTTGTTCTTCTCCAACTAATTCCTCTGTTCTTTCTCTGACTCTGCCAAAAAGTATCCTATCATACACTATGCCTATTATACTAAGATGACAGATGCCCCTATGACTACCACACACTTCTTTTTCCCTTTTTCCTTTGTACAAGAGAATAATTATACCTGACTTTCAATCCTCCGGGACTCTACCTTCCTCCCAGGCTAATCTGCACATTTTCCACATCCATTCTAGTACTATCTCTCCCGCATACTTCAGCATTTCACCACACACTCCATCAATTCCTGTTGCTTTCTCCAATTTAACTTTCTTCATTGCTTCCACAACCTCTATCCTACTGATTTCTTCCTGTCATCTCACCTCCCTCCTCCTCCCAGCCATTTCCCAGCCACTTATACTCGCATTACTTCCATCCTCTATGTTCAACAATTCCTTAAAGTGTTCTCTCCATCTGTTCACTTTTTCTCCCTTCTCCACTAGTAATCTACCATTTTTATCTTTCACTCCCCAGCTAACTTCACTTCCACCCTGTCTTACTCTTTTTACCTCTTTCCAGAACATTTTCTTACACTTTACACTCAAGTTCCTTCCAAATTCCTCATCCACTCTCTTCTTACTCTCTCTTACTAATCTTTTCACCTCTCTCTTTCTTTCTACATATAACTCTCTCTTCCGCCTCTCAACTTCTTCCACGCCCCTATTTCTCATCCATTTATTGTATGCTTTCTTCTTTTGTGCCACAGCCTGTCTTACCTCTTCATTCCACCACGCTGTTCCTTGCACACCCCTCCGTCTTCTCTTCATCCCACACACCACATCACATGCTGCACATATTTCTTCTGTAAATATCCTGCACACACCTTCCACGTCCCCCATCTGCTCCAATTCATATTTGCCCAATCGATCCTCCACTTCTCTCTTATACTCTGCCTTTTTCTCATGCTCTTGTAACCTTTCCAGTCTCCTTACAAATACTCCTTCTTCCCGTCCCTCCCTTCTTCTATTTCTCCATCCTAATTGGACTTTGATTCTGGCCACCACGAAGTAGTGGTCAGAAAGTCCACTACCCCAACCTCTATAAGCTCTTGCAACAATTACACATTTTTGCATCCTTTCATCCACACACACACATAATTAATCATTGCCTTCATTTCATTCAGTTCACCACCCACCCTTCTCATCACTCGCCATGTATACCTGTGGATCATCTTGTGCCTGAAGAGGGTATTGGCTATCACCAACCCCCTCCCAGCACAAAAGTCTACTAACGCACTGCCATTCTCATCTATCTCAGCAGGCACATCCCACTCACCAACTATTCCATCCACCTTCACATTCCCTATATCACCGATCAAAAACACTCTCTCACTCCTTCCAAACTTTTCCATGCACACTTACACATTTGTCCAGAACTCTTCTCTCACTCTGCTTGCACGATCTTGCGTTGGTGCATACACACACACAGTCGCCCACATTTGTATTCCAATTTTCAATCTTACCCACACAATCCTTGACCCAACTGATCCATATTCATTTATGTTCTTCTTCCATCTTTTACTCACAACTATACATACTCCTTCTTTTGCCCTCTCATTCTCACCTACTCCTGCACATATACACCATCCATACTCCCATTCTCTCACACTCTCACCTCTCCATTTCGTTTCCGTTATTCCTCATACATCAACTTTCGCACCCTCAAGCACCTGGACAATCTCTCTCTCTTTCACCTCATCATTCGCTCCCCTTACATTCCAAGAAAATCTTGCATCCAACAATACAGTTTGCCTCGAATTCCTCCTTGATGGTACAGTTTCCATAAAAGTCTTTGGTGTGGTACTGTGTCAAATGCTTTCTTTAAATCTAAAAAGATACTGTCCACCCATCCTTCTCTTTCCTGTAATGTGTCAGTTACTCTGTCATAGTAGCTCAACAAATTAGTAACACATGATTTTTCTTTTCTGAAACCAAACTGTCTTTCTGTTATCATATTGTGTTCATCTACATGATTTACCCATGCTTTTCTTATAAGCTTTTCTAATACCTTGTTTACAACACTGGTTATACCCTTTCTCAGGAAACATGAGGGAGAGAATTTTACAAAGCCTTTGCCAAAATCGGAACACGAGTGACCGTGTGAAGGATTAAGAGATCCCCTCGGGATTCTGGACCTTCCTCCTTCCCTCTTCCGTTTTCTTTCCTCTACACACACACACATGACGCTTAAATAATAAAACAATGTGTAGCCTCTATTTGTCTGTCAGTGTCCAGATATCGGTCCATATTAGGAGGGATGGAGGATGGGAGTGGCCCGGGTCGGAATGTGGGGAGGGTTAGGGTAAGGAAGCCAATGAAATAGCCATGAAAGATGAAGAAAAATTATTTTATTTTATTGTATTGTTTTATTACTATTCTTTATGAAAAAACATAAACTGATTTACAATAGTATTACTGATCGAAGGATCAACAGTAGCATTTCCTTTATAAATATTCATTATATTCTAAAATTTACATTGAAAATACAATATCGCTCTCTCTCTCTCTCTCTCTCTCTCTGTCTATCACTCGATATTCATGTCTCCCTCATCTAAACCTTCTTCTTCACTGGTGGAATCCCCCTCCCCCCATCCCGTTAATCCGATCCCTCCTTTTCCCTAGGCTACTCAGCTATCACTATGAAAACACACACACACACACACACACACACACACACACACACGACGCTTAAGTAATAAAACAATGTGAAGCCTCTATTTATTTATCAGTGCCCAGCAGGGGCGCACCAAGGAATTTTCTAAGGGGGGGGGCCCCATTTGGCTGTTTCCTGAAGTTTACATATAAGTTTTATAGTTCTAAGTTGTGTGTATATATATACTGTATATATATATATATATATATATATATATATATATATATATATATATATATATATATATATATATATATAGATATATTGTTACATAGCCTATGATTTCATCATCCTTTGTGTAATTCTAACGTACAGTGTGCTGCATGTTTGATCACGAGCGTGTTCTACCTCAGTCCACCCTTCTACCGTTATATTAGAGTAAGTCGTCCTTTCTGTTGTTCAGAGCGGGATTGTCAACTCTTTGTCCCCATGGCTTCATTTGCGCGTCCTTCTTACAAGTTGTATCAAGCTCTGCCGGCCCCTATATAATGAGCTCAATCTCTGCATTATTGCCACTTAGATCTACTCCTCATTTTGTTCACATCTCTGTCCTCCCCTGTACAGTTATTATTGTGAGTGCTCAGGAAGTCTCCAACCATCTAGTAGCTGTGTAATTTGAGTATAACTGTTGTTGCATTTTTTCTTGTACTGTGTAGCATAAGGTTAATTCTTAGGCCTAGTAAGGTTTTTGTAATTTATGTAGGGTTCTTGTTGTCAGCCATCATTAATAATATTTTGTATCTGTAATAATATATCTGGCATTCACTGAGTATTATCTGGTATCTCATTTTATCAGGGCTGACTTAGGTAAATTTACTCTTGCTAATTTCGTGTTAATAGAGGCTATTGCAGTTAACCATATATTTAACCTGTTTTTTTGCCATTACATTATCCTTATGAGTCCTGAATGTTTTGTTGTTAGTTTGAGCATTAAACTTTAACTTGTAATTTTACCTAACTCTTTTGTTTTGAACCTGGAACTTTATGGGACAGTAGTGATTTTTAGTATTCTCACTTAAAGTGTACATTATCTTTCGCTGTTCCGTAACATAAATTTGGCGACCTCATATCAGGATAATCAGGATATTATCATAAGGATATTGCTCGACATTTTGTGACTGTGATTTATTCATGATGTCTACTATTACTACACTTGATGAAGCCAAAGATTTTTGTCAAATGTGCAAACAGTGTTGGATGTAGAAAACAGAACAAAGAATGAACTTAAGCTTGTTGCTCAACAATTGGGAATTGTTGTTCGCTCTCATCATTCTAAAGATCAAATTGTTGACATGATTAATGAAAGCTTGTTTAATGTAACTCCTCCAAATGAGCAAACGCAGATTAAATTAGGTAAGTTACAGCTAGCGCTGCAGGAGGCTCAGGCTAAGGAGGCGGAGTCTCGTGCTAAGGAGGCTGAGGCGCAAGTTGAACTTGCTAGGATTCAGGCAGACCATGAGTATCGCATGAAACAAGATGGAACTGGATCATCTAGCTCTGATGATTTTGATGTGGCTAAAAATGTTAAACTTGTCCCTCCTTTTAATGAATCTGATTTAACAAAGTATTTTCAGTTGTCTGAGAGGGTAGCTACAGGTTTTAATTGGCCCAAAAAGTATTGGCCAGTACTCCTTCAAACTGTTCTCACCGGTAAAGCTCAAGTAACTTATGCATCTTTGCCTCAGGATCAATCTGATAATTATGATGTAGTTAAGAGCTTGATTCCAGGCCTATGAGCTTGTTCCTGAAGCCTATAGAGTAAAATTTAGGACAACCTACAAGCAAGATAAGCAATCCCATGTTGAGTATGCAAAAATCAAAGAAGATCTGTTAGAGCAGTGGTTAAATTCTAAGAATGTGGATTATGATTTTGACAAATTTAAGCAGATGATTTTGCTGGAGGACTTCAAAAGGTGTATTTATAAAGATGTAAGCCTATATCTTGATGAGAGAAGAATAGATAATTTGTCTGATGCTGCAGTTTTAGCTGATGAATATGTTCTCACTCACAAGAGATATTCTAAAGAAAAAGGGAAAGCTGAGAGTAAGTACGTTGCCTCTACTCAGAGTACAGGTAACAGGAAAGAGAATAAAGATGATGTTTCTCAGGAAGTAAATACCAGCTTCACCTCTAGATTTCAGAAAAGTAAATGTACTTATTGTAGTAAGCTTGGTCATACTACGGAGAAATGTTTCAGGAGACAGCGTGATGTGAACAAAAAGGAGTCTTTAAATATTCAGTCAATTGGTCTAGTGTCCACTCTTGAGAGTTCCCAGAATTCTTTAACTGAGTTAATTGAACCTGCTTTGAGGGGTAACTTAAATTCTCATGATGGAGCTCCTCTTTTGAGCAGTAACGTGGGTGACACTCTCAAGAGTTCATGTGCTAATTTCCTGTCTGATGGTTTTGTCAGTCCTCTGGACAGTAATGACAGGAAATCAGTTAAAATATATCGTGATACAGGTGCTTGCCAATCCCTTATGCTGACCAGTGTTCTAGGCTCTAATGTTAATTCCTCTGATGAAACTGTAATCTTACAAGGTGTAGGGAATAATTACTTGTCTGTCCCTCTGTGCAGAGTGAATTTAGAGTCTGGTTTTGTTAATGGTTCCGTTATGGTTGGGTTGGTTGAGACACTCCCAATGTCAGGTGTAACTTTCGTACTTGGAAATGATATTGGTGGAAGTCAAGTGTGTCCAGCTCCTCAGTTGTCTAGTGAACCTGTGACTGTGACCCAGAATCGTGATGTCCCTGATGTGTTCCCTGCATGTGCTGTCATTAGGGCTAAGTCTAAAGTTACTGATGACTTAGAGGATAATGATGATGATGATGTTATCCTAGCTGACACTTTTCTTGCTAATTTGGACCACTCACCAGATGAGGCAGTACCCTGTAGTGTTGATAATTTGTCTCGTCAAGAGTTGGTTGAGTTGCAGGTTGCTGACCCTGAGTTGAAAGGTCTAGCTAACTCTGCTTGCAGTGAGGAAGAGTCAGCTGGTGCTTCTACTTGTTATTATGTAAAGTCAGGAGTACTTATGAGGAAGTGGAGACCCCCAGCAGCATCAGTCGACTGTGAATGGGAGGTTGTACATCAAGTTGTCATCCCTCGTGTTTGTAGGCAGGATATCATTAGAGTGGCTCATGATTTCAGTTTGGCAGGACACCTTGGAGTGAGGAAGACTGTGGCACGCATTTTGAAACACTTCTACTGGCCAGGTATCTTCAGGGATGTTTCCTGGTATTGTAAGTCTTGTCACACCTGTCAAGTTGTGGGGAAGTGTAATCAGACCGAAAAGGTTGCACCTCTAGTTCCCATTCCTCCTTTTGAGGCGCCTTTCACCCGTGTGTTGGTGGATATTGTGGGCCCTCTTCCTAAGACTTCTTCAGGATTTTCTTATGTGTTGACCCTGATTGATATGGCTACTCGTTATCCTGAAGCCATTCCACTTAGAAATATCTCAGCAAAGAACGTGGTTAAGGAAATGCTAGGGTTCTTCACAAAGTTTGGTCTGCCCAAGGAGGTACAGTCAGACCGGGGAAGTAATTTCATGTCAAACGTTTTCAAGCAGTCTCTGAAAGAGTTGGGCATCACCCAGATCACGTCTTCAGCTTACCATCCCCAGACCCAAGGAGCGTTGGAGAGATATCATCAAACACTCAAATCGATGCTCAAGAAATACTGTTTGGAAAATCAGAAAGACTGGGATAAAGGTCTTCCATTCGTTGTGTTTGCTGCAAGAGAATCTCCAAATGAATCACTGGGCTTCTAACCTTTTGAACTACTGTTTGGCCATGAAGTAAGAGGACCCCTTAAGCTACTCAAGGAATGCTGGCTGTTGGAGGAAGATGACGTCAACCTGCTGGAGTATGTGATGAAGTTCAAAGAACGGCTGTCCACTGCTTTACAGCTGGCGAGAGAGAATTTAGGAGCTGCTCAGGAGAAGATGAAGACTTGGTATGATAAGAAGTCCAGGTTACGCCACTTTCAGCCAGGAGATCAGGTTTTGATTCTGCTACCGGTTCATGGGCAACCTCTTCAAGACAAGTTTAGTGGTCCTTATTTCGTGGAGAAGAAACTCAGTGATGTCAACTATGTCATCGCCACACCAGATCGTAGAAAGAACAAGCAACTATGTCACATCAACATGCTAAAGTTATATCACAGGCGGGACGAAAATAATTCAGTCTGCACTGTAGCTGTTCCACCCGAGTCTGCAAGTGAAGTTCTCCCATGCAGCATGAGCCTGAGTGATAGTTTGGGGAAGAATCCTGATATCATGAATGATCTCCAGACTAAGCTTTCTCATCTACCTCCCGAGGAAAGGCAGGAGTTTTCGGCATTACTGCAGGAGTACCCGCAAGTGTTCCGTACCACTCCAGGAAGAACCACTGTGTTGATGCATGATGTCGATGTTGGAGACGCAAAGCCAATTAAACTGCCTCCTTACCGTGTGAACCCAGTGAAAGTTCCTCTCATCCAGAAGGAGCTTGGCTACCTGTTGGACCACAAGATGATTGAGCCCTGTCAGAGCGAGTGGAGTTCTCCTGTCACTCTAGTCCCTAAGCCAGGTGGGTCACAGCGGCTTTGCACCGACTACAGACGTGTTAATCAGATAACCAAAACAGACACTTACCCTCTCCCTCGTGTGGAAGATTGCATAGACAAGATCGGAAAGGCTAGGTACATAAGTAAGTTTGATTTGTTAAAGGGATATTGGCAAGTACCTATGACTGAACGTGCTAGGGAGATCTCATGTTTTGTAACACTAGGAAAGACTTTTGCATGTTCCGTAATGCCATATGGTATGAAGAATGCACCAGCCACTTTTCAGAAGCTCATGAATGTTGTAACAGAGGGTTTGGCAGGGTGTGTTGTTTATATTGATGATGTATTAATCTTCAGTGACAACTGGAAAGATCACCTATGCCATGTCAGTAAATTTCTTGACCGTTTGGTTCAGGCTAATCTTGTAGCTAATTTATCAAAGTGTGAGTTTGGTCAAGCTAAAGTTCAGTACCTTGGGTATGTAATTGGTGATGGACATGTTGCACCACCAGGAGCTAAGGTTCAGGTTATAAGTGATCTTCCCAGACCTAAAAGTAGGAAAGAGCTACAAAGATTTTTGGGAATGGTAGGTTATTACAGGAGATTTGTTCTTAACTTTTCTATTCTTGTATCACCACTTACAGACCTACTGAAAAAGGGAGTTAAATTTGTCTGGACCGATAACTGTGAATCCTCTTTCAACAAACTTAAAGCTATCCTATTAAGTCAGCCAGTGCTCGCTGCTCCAAATTTTGCTAAGCCTTTTAAGATGGCTGTTGATGCAAGTGATACAGGAGCTGGGGCTGTTTTGCTGCAAGAGGATGATCAGGGTATTGAACACCCTGTATCTTATTACAGTAAGAAGTTCACTCCACCTCAAAAGAACTACTCAACTATTGAGAAAGAGCTTTTGGCCTTGATTTTGGGTTTACAGCATTTTTCATTTTATTTGTGTTCTGGTTTTGACCCCATAGTCATTTATACCCATCATAACCCACTGAAATTCCTTAGTAAGTTTAAAGATAAAAATCAGAGATTGACAAGATGGAGTCTACTTCTTCAGGAGTATTCATTAGACATACAACATGTCAAGGGGAAAGAAAATGTTATTGCAGATTGCTTATCTAGACTTTAGACAGATTGTTTTAGAGTAATTAGAAATTTCCTTTGTAAATTTCTTTTTTCTTTGTGGGGAGGTGTTACATAGCCTATGATTTCATCATCCTTTGTGTAATTCTAACGTACAGTGTGCTGCATGTTTGATCACGAGCGTGTTCTACCTCAGTCCACCCTTCTACCGTTATAGTAGAGTAAGTCGTCCTTTCTGTTGTTCAGAGCGGGATTGTCAACTCTTTGTCCCCATGGCTTCATTTGCGCGTCCTTCTTACAAGTTGTATCAAGCTCTGCCAGCCCCTATATAATGAGCTCAGTCTCTGCATTATTGCCACTTAGATCTACTCCTCATTTTGTTCACATCTCTGTCCTCCCCTGTACAGTTATTATTGTGAGTGCTCAGGAAGTCTCCAACCATCTAGTAGCTGTGTAATTTGAGTATAACTGTTGTTGCATTTTTTCTTGTACTATGTAGCATAAGGTTAATTCTTAGGCCTAGTAAGGTTTTTGTAATTTATGTAAGGTTCTTGTTGTCAGCCATCATTAATAATATTTTGTATCTGTAATAATATATCTGGCATTCACTGAGTATTATCTGGTATCTCATTTTATCAGGGCTGACTTAGGTAAATTTACTCTTGCTAATTTCGTGTTAATAGAGGCTATTGCAGTTAACCATATATTTAACCTGTTTTTTTGCCATTACATTATCCTTATGAGTCCTGAATGTTTTGTTGTTAGTTTGAGCATTAAACTTTAACTTGTAATTTTACGTAACTCTTTTGTTTTGAACCTGGAACTTTACGGGACAGTAGTGATTTTTAGTATTCTCACTTAAAGTGTACATTAGCTTTCGCTGTTCGGTAACTATATATGTATATATATATATATATATATATATATATATATATATATATATATATTCTGATAGAATGATAGATTTTTTGGTAGGTCGTCAGTTATTTAAACAAACGTGTTTGTTTATATTTATCGTTTTAACAAAGTAACAGAGAACAAGCCATTCAGTCTCAACCCTATTCTGTCCAGATTTCTAATCACCGCACAAAGACGGAGAGAAACAAGGGTCAGGTGAAGTGGGAAGTCCTTAGGGAGAGGGAAGGAATGTTGGGTAAGGAAATAGAGGTCACAATGGGAAAGGGATTGCCGATCCCAGCTCAGGTGTGTGTGTGTGTGTGTGTGCAAATGTTGTGTATGTGGGCAACACAATGTGCGACACAACACAACACAACGTGCGTCACCACAACACAACGTGCGACACCACAACTGAACACAACACAACGTGCGACACCACAACTGAACACAACACAACGTGCGACACCACAACTGAACACAACACAACGTGCGACACCACAACTGAACACAACACAACGTGCGACATCACAATACAACACAACACAACGTGCGACACCACAAAACAACATAACACAACACAACAGAACGTGCGACACAACAACACAACACAACACAACGTGCAACACCACGACACAACACAACACAACACAATGTGCGACACCACACCACAACATAACACAACACAACACAACACAACATAACACAACACAACACAACACAACACAACGTTCGACACAACAACACAACACAACAATGTGCAACACCACAGCACAACACAACACAACGTGCGACATCACAATACAACACAACACAACGTGCGACACCACAGCACAACACAACACGACGTGCGACATCACAATACAACACAACACAACGTGCGACACCACACCACAAGCAGGCTTGGGTTAGAGTACATTTTTCTGTACTCGAGTTCAAGTACGATTACATTACGGTATCACGAATCCAAGTACAAGTACAAGTACTCCGTTTTATATAAACACGAGTCCAAGTACGAGTACATTTGTACTGTACTCGAATCCAAGTACGAGTACATTTTACTGATTTAACCTCAATTGCTTTCAGCAAATTTATTGTGTGTATGTAGGTATATAATGTCCAGGCAGCTGTTTTTCGCTCCTTGCAATTAGTACCAAGGTGGTAACATATTAAAAGTAGCTTATCAGGAGTTAGTGGGCGTGGCTGTAATACCACTTAACCTCATTGACTCACCAACCCAGGCCACCTGGCCTCTCCAAGGACACACCATTGTTACCCTCACCACTTTTATATATCATGGTTGTACTCGAAAGTACTCGTAAAATTGTCGAGTACTTTGAGTCCCAGTACAAATACAAGTACAAGTACTACGGAAATTTTAAACCCGACAAGTACATTATATTGTGTACTTAAGTACGAGTACGAGTACGAGTCCATGTACTCGGACCCAAGCCTGACCACAACATAACACAACACAACACAAAATAACTCAAAAAAAAAAAAAAAAAAAAAAAAGTTGCATCCAAAACCAGGAACCACAGTTCATATTGACCTGTGAGCATAGCGGGTCACTTATACCCATTCATTCATTGTGTGTGTGTGTGTGTGTGTGTGTGTGTGTGTGTGTGTTCTTACCTAAATGTATTCTTACCTAATGGGGTGCTTTGTGGGTGGAAGACAATTGACAATCGTCATGGTCGAGCCTGCCACAGACGTCGTAGGACACGCATGCTCATGAATCATATGCTGCATTTGTTTGTGTGCACTTGTGATAGGATTAATGCCATTCCTACTTACAAAACCACTTACACTCTCCAATGAATACACACAACAAGAGCTTATTCATTTGTACGAGTCATACAAAAAGGTAAAAATATTCTAATCTGGCAAGTCTAGCAACTAGTCAGCTCATTCATCCCTTATAATTTAATGTTTTCTATGTTAATTCTTTAGAAATGAGTAGATTTGTATCTCCTAATATATGGTTTCTATGAGGAAAGTCATATTTTCCTCCTCTGAGACGATTTACTAACTTAAATTTATTAATGCCTAAATTCGCCTTCAGTCAACGATTTCGACAAACCGTCCCAAATCCAGGAACGGTCAACAGTCATATTTTGCCTGCTCGTGAGAGAGGTCGGAAGGCTGGACTGAAGTCGAGAGGACGCACGCTGAGAATCAGGATCGTACTGTTGTGTTCCCCTGTGCATTAATAGGGGTGGCCATCAATTTCCTCAGATTATGAATGATGAAATTACAAAATAAACAATTTGGATAATATAGTGTCATACAGTATGTATATATTTCTCAAAGTGGCTAATCAATCCAGAATAGAATATATTCTCTATAATAAGTATATATAGAAAACTATATGCATATATATATATAAATATGTGCTTTTCACTTTCACTCACAAAGTACACACTGCTTCCTACCCAGATGACTTAACACTCCCACACACACTTCATGACTGGTGTACTACAAAAAGACTCAGAATGGCCTCTTTTATGGTAGAACACAGTCATAACTCACACCTCACTATCAACAACATCCCTCTTGTCCCACATGCACACAAAATCTTTGGTGAAATGAAAGCACAGTAACAGAAGAATTTGGTAATATCTTGCAGGTGAAATGAAAGCACAGTAACAGAAGAATTTGGTAATATCTTGCAGCATAGAGCAGTTAGTTAGAAGCTGATCTGTAAAAATATTTATCTAAGACAGCCTTTCTGAAATTATATTGATGTCCTCAAATGTGAATATTACAAAATCTTGGGTGCCGCAATATTAGTAAACAAAAGCAGAGTCTATCTTGTCCCTGGGACTGTACCTTCAATGCGCATGCGCCACTTGGATATTTGGGATGTTACGAGCGTCGTACCGATTTTTTACTTATATTGGCTAGTAATCGACTTGAAGAGGGCAATTACAAAGTATTTCGTTCCAGCCAATAGTGAGTAATGTAACTCCACCTCTTTCAGTACAATAAAAGACTACTAATGCAAAATAAATGAGGATCTTGGAGTTCATTTGATGCTAATCTAGCTGGATAAACATTTTTTACGTATTACTATGAAAATAATAAGTAGTTTCCCTTCATCTCTTCTCAATTATTTGAGAAAAAATAATTCCTCTACACATTACAAACATTAATTTGAATCATAAGTTCACACAAAGATATATTATTAATGATTCATGAGAGTGCGACTGTTCACTGTCAGTGGCAGGCTCGACCACTTCAATGGCGGCCCCAAAGCACCCCATTGTATCTTTACAGGAATGAGTCAAGCTCGTACTGTCCCGTGTCTTAAACCATATTTATCGTACATATCCTTAAATTTGTGAATTATTTGGGCACACACTATTTCATTCGGTAGTGCATTCCATTGATCAATTGCTCTGTTTGGCAAACTGAATTTCCTTACGTCTTTATCAACTCTCTTCTTACGCAGTTTTTTGCAGTGTCCTCTTGCTGATGCTTCTCTATATGTTAAGTAATCATTTATGTCTATTTTCTCCTTTCCTGATATGCACTTATATAGCATTATCATGTCACCTCTTTTCCTTCTCTCCTGTAGTGTTGGTAGATTCAGTTTATTTAGTCTTTCTTCGTAGCTTAGGTCCCTTAAGCTTGGTATCCATCTTGTAGCGGCCCTTTGAACCTTTTCTGTCTTGTCTATGTGTTTTTTGAGATGAGGACTCCAGACTACTGATGCATATTCCAAGGTTGGTCTAATGAATGATGTTATTATCCTTCTTAGCATGTCTTCATTTATGTATGTGAATGCTATTCTCATATTTGTAAGCAGTGTATACATGTTTCTTACGTTCTCGCTGATGTGGTCAGCCGGAGATAGTTTGTTATTGATGATCACACCTAGGTCCTTCTCTCTTTCTGATGTGTGTAGAGTTTTATTTCCTAACTTATAATCCCAATCAGGTCTTTTTCCACTTTTACCAAACTTGATTACATGACACTTGTCCACATTGAATTCCATTTGCCATGTATTACTCCATTCATGAAGTTTATTTAATTCTTCTTGAAGCTCTTTATAAGAGTCTGTGTTAGTAATTCTCCTTTGTATTATTGCATCATCTGCAAACATATTCAGATAGCTCTCATTTCCAGTGTTACTGTTTATATCATTTATATACACTAAAAACATGATTGGTGCCAGCACTGAACCCTGTGGTACTCCACTAGTCACTTCTTTCCATGATGAGTAGTTTCCTTTTAGTACTGTTCTCATTTCTCTTTTTATGAGAAAATCTTGCATCCAACAAAACAGTTTGCCTCGAATTCCTCCTTGATGGTACAGTTTCCATAAAACTCTTTGGTGTGGTACTGTCAAAAGCTTTCTTGAAATCCAAATAGATACTGTCAACCCATCCTTCTCTTTCCTGTATTGTGTTTGTTACTCTGTCATAGTAGCTCAACAGATTAGTAACATGATTTTCCTTTTCTGAAACCAAACTGTCTTTCTGTTATCATACTGTGTTCTGCTAGATGATTTACCCAAGCTTTTCTTATAAGCTTTTCTAATACCTTGCTTACAACACTGGTCAGTGATACTGGTCGGTAGTTGAGTGGATTTTGTTTATTTCCTTTCTTGAATAAGGGGACAATATTTGCTTTCTTCCAAATATCAGGTAGTTTCCCGTGACTCAAGGATTTCTTGAAAATTAAAAATAATGGTTTACTTAACTCCTTTGCACATTCTCGTAGTACCCAACATGAAATTTCATCAGGACCATTTGCTTTTCCTCTGTCTAATTTACTTAACTCCTCCTGTAATACTTTTTCTGCTATTTGTATATCTGGTAGTATGTGTGGACATGCATGTTCCACATTGTCCCTTTCAAAATTGTTTTCTTTTGTAAAAACTAATTGGAAATTCTTATTTAGTGCTTCACAAATATCTTTCTCTTGCGTATAAGTGATTCCCTCGTCCGTAATAGATTGTATTATATCTTTTACTTTGGTTTTGCTTCTGATGTAGCTGTAAAACAGCTTTGGTTGATCACTACTTTTATTTATTATATCCTCCTCAAACTGTTTTTGGGCTTCCCTCTTAATTCTTGTATAATCGTTTCTTGCCTGTTTGTAATTATTATACGCCCTTTCACTGTTGTGTCTTCTGTATCTATTCCACAGCAAACCTCTTCTTTTGATTTTTTACATTCTGTATTGAACCATTTCTGTATTTTCTTATCTGCTTCTTTGTGCTGTGGGATGTACTTCTGGATTCCTATTTCTTAAAATTCACAAATTTTTTATATACAGCATTTAAATCTTGTCCTCTAAGCTCATTTTCCCAATCAACTTCTAAGAAATACTTCTTTAGGTCTTGATAATTTCCCTTTTTATAGTTTAGGCTCTTTTTGTAACTTTCATTGCTGTTAACTATGTCATATGCTATCCTGAAGTTGTAATTTAGTACTGCATGATCGCTTTTGCCGAGTGGAGGGTGATACAGTATATTAAACTGTCAGTATCATTTTCTTGCCTAGTAAATATTAGATCTAGCACTGAAGGTACATCGAGTCCTCTTTTTCTGGTGGTTTCCCTCACATGTTGCGTTAGGAAAAACTCTTGCAACAGCTTTCTTGGCTAATTATATCTAGAGTATTCCAACCGTTACTGCGGGCTCATGGCCTTTGGTTCCTTCCTCGCATAAAAAAAAAATAAATTTTTTTTTATATGTATTAAAAACTCCAGTTAGTATAATTCTTTCCGATTTCTCTTCCATTTTATGTAGTAATGATCTTAAACTCTGAATTGTACTCTCTGCCAGGTCCTCATATTCGTCTCTTTCCCATGTGTTTGATCTAGGTGGCATGTACAAATTGGCTACAATTACTTTCCCTTCAGATGTTTTGATCTCTACTGCAATCAGTTCTACTTGTGATGGTATATCTAGTTTTATTTCATTGACTTTTAGATTTTTCTTAGTTAATATTATAATTCCTCTTTTTTTAAAATTTCTGTCTCTTCTCCATATATTGTATTCCTCTAAGTTTAGTATGTCATTGGATATTCTTGGTGTTAATTTTGTTTCAGTTAGGCATATTATTAATCTGTGGTCCATTTTCTCTGACATAATCATTCATCTCTAGTAATTTAGATACCATTCCATCCACATTTGAGTACATCAACTTTATCACCCTGTAAAACAAATAACTCAGAGTCAAATGGCCACCCCTTATGGGATTATGGCATCTGGCAATAGATAGATAGATAGAGCTTTATCATCTTGTTTATATACTTGTCATGACATGGTTTTACTACCATCCTCCTTTTTATTCCATCCTGTTTATGTACCACTTTTGTACCTGCAATCCTATTACTTTGTAAAAAAATTTCTTCTTCTCCTCTTCTGATCTTCCCTCATTTTTTGTTTTTACTTCCTCCCTCTTCTCTTTCAGTAATTCTAGTTCCTCTTGTGTTAGGCATCTTTTTATCCATACATTTTTTAACTCTTTTTCCATAAGATTCTTTGCATTTTTTATTATCTCCTCCACAGTGTTTAAACTCTGAAAAGTCACTTTTAGAGGTCTTGTCTTGCTTTTCTCGTATTTCCCAAACCTTTTGTGTTCCTCTATGTCTTTACTACAGATTTCCTCTGAAACTTCCTTCAGTTAGCTCATTACATTTGCCATCTCCTTTTTGTCTCTTGTGATTTTGTTTTTTACTTCTTCCTCTTCTATACCGGTGATTACTATAGATTTCGTTATATCTACTGAATCTCTGACTAACTTTGGATTGTTTTGGATTATTCTTTTCACTTCCTGTTTAATGCTTTTTCCTCCACTCTTGTTTCTAAGTTTTTCTTTACTTATGTGTGTGTGTGTGTTCTTACCTAATTGTATCTTTACAGGAATGAGTCAAGCTCGTATTGTCCCGTGTCTTAGACCATATTTATCGTACATATCCTTAAATTTGTGAATTGTTTTGGCACACACTATTTCATTCGGTAGTGCATTCCATTGATCAATTGCTCTGTTTGGGAAACTGAATTTCCTTACGTCTTTATCACCTCTCTTCTTATGCAGTTTTTTGCAGTGTCCTCTTGCTGATGCTTCTCCATATGTTAAGTAATCATTTATGTCTATTTTCTCCTTTCCTGATATGCACTTATATAGCATTATCATGTCACCTCTTTTCCTTCTCTCCTGTAGTGTTGGTAGATTCAGTTTATTTAGTCTTTCTTCGTAGCTTAGGTCCCTTAAGCTTGGTATCCATCTAGTAGCGCCCCTTTGAACTTTTTCAATCTTGTCTCTATGCTTTTTGAGATGAGGACTCCAGACTATTGATGCATATTCCAGGGTTGGTCTAATGAATGATGTTATTATCATTCTTAGCATGTCTTCATTTATGTATGTGAATGCTATTCTCATATTTGCAAGCAGTGTATACATGTTCCATACCTTCTCGCTGATGTGGTCAGCCGGAGATAGTCTGTTTTTGATAATCACACCTAGGTCTTTCTCTCTTTCTGATGTGTATAGGGTTTTATTTCCTAACTTATAATCCCAATCAGGTCTTTTTCCACTTTTACCAAACTTGATTACATGACACTTGTCCACATTGAATTCCATTTGCCATGTACTACTCCATTCATGAAGTTTATTTAATTCTTCTTGTAGCTCCCTACAAGAGTCTGTGCTAGTAATTCTCCTTTGTATTTTTGCATCATCTGCAAACATATTCAGATAGCTCTCATTTCCAGTGTTACTGTTTATATCATTTATGTACACTAGAAACATGATTGGTGCCAGCACTGAACCCTGTGGTACTCAACTAGTCACTTCTATCCATGATGAGTAGTTTCCCCTTAGTACTGTCCTCATTTCTCTTTTTATGAGAAAGTCTTGCATCCAACAAAACAGTTTGCCTCGAATTCCTCCTTGATGGTACAGCTTCCATAAAGTCTTTGGTGTGGTACTGTGTCAAAAGCTTTCTTGAAATCTAAATAGATACTGTCCACCCATCCTTCCCTTTCCTGTATTGTGTTTGTTACTCTGTCATAGTAGCTCAACAGATTAGTAACACATGATTTTCCTTTCTGAAACCAAACTGTCTTTCTGTTATCATACTGTGTTCTTCTAGATGATTTACCCAAGTTTTTGTTATAAGTTTTTCAATACCTTGCTTACAACACTGGTCAGTGATACTGGTCGGTAGTTGAGAGTGATTTTGTCTATTTCCTTTCTTGAATAAGGGGACTATATTTGCTTTTTCCAAATATCAGGTAGTTTCCCTTGACTCAAGGATTTCTTGAAAATTAAAAATAATGTGGTTTACTTAACTCCTTTGCACATTCTCGTAACACTCCAACATGAAATTTCATCAGGACCACGTGATTTTCCTCAGTCTAATCTACTTAACTCCTACTGTATTACTTTTTCAGCTATTTGTCTATCAGGAAGAATGTGTGGACAAGCTTGTTACAAATATTCCCTCTCAAAATTTTTTTCTTCTGTAAAAACTAATTGGAAATTCTTATTTAGTGCTTCACAAATATCTTTCTCTTGTGTATAAGTGATTCCCTCGTCCGTGATGGATTGTATTATATCTTTTACCTTGGTTTTGCTTCTGATATAGCTGTAAAACAGCTTTTGTTGATCACTACTTTTATTTATTAGATCCTCCTCAAACTGTTTTTGGGCTTCCCTCCTTATTCTTGTATAGTCGTTTCTTGCCTGTTTGTAATTATCATACGCCCTTTCACTATTTTGTCTTCTGTATCTATTCCACAACAAATCTCTTCTTTCTTTTCATTTTTTACATTCTCTATTGAACCATTTCTGCATTTTCTTATTTGCTTCTTTGTGCTGTGGGATGTACTTCTGGACTCCTATTTCATAAAATTCACAAAAATTTTTATATACAGCATTTAAATCTTGTCCTCTAAGCTCATTTTCCCAATCAACTTCTAAGAAATACTTCTTTAGGTCTTGATAATTTCCCTTTTTATAGTTTAGTCTCTTTTTGTAACTGTCATTGCTGTTTACTATGTCATATGCTATCCTGAAGTTATAATTTAGTACTGCATGATCGCTTTTGCCGAGAGGAGGGTGATATATTAAACTGTCACTGTCATTTTCTTGCCTAGTAAATATTAGATCTAGCACTGAAGGTACAGTCACTCATAAAAGAAACGACCCCCCCGGCCAAGACACCTTTCAACCAATATGATATCGGTCCTGGTAACACTGTAAATGACGTCAGGTGTGGGGGTGTGAAGCTGCATTTGGGGGAAGTTCATTCAAAGTTCATTCTGTGTCGAGCCCATTCATTTAACCCTTGAGGCCGGGGGTTTCATTTGCATCATGTGCGGCATTAATGCATAAATGTTTCGGGTATGGGATTGTGTTATCATCTGAAAGTTCTTTGTTCTTGCAGCATAAAGTTAATTTTGTGTGAAGGACAACATAGCAAGTCAGATATAATGTATGTGACTCGAAATGTGGATTGAAGCAGTGTTTCGTGCAGATTAACTCCGCCCTCCTCTCAAACACCCCTCCTCATCCCCCCATATGGCTGACGTCAAATACACTGTTACCAACACTGAATACCCCAAGTTATATTGCCTCTAAAGCAGGGGGTCTTTTTCTTTTATGAGTGACTGTACATCAAGTCCTCTTTTTCTAGTGGTTTCCCTCACATGTTGCGTTAAGAAAAACTCTTGTACGAGATCCAGGAGCTTTTGGTCCCAACAGCTTTCTTGGCTATTTATATCTAGAGTATTCCAGTTTATATTTGTATTGAAATCCCCAGTTAGTATAATTCTTTCCGATTTCTCTTCCATTTTATGTAGCAAGGATCTTATACTCTGAATTGTACTCTCTGCCAGGTCCTCATATTCGTCTCTTTCCCATGTGTTTGATCTGGGTGGCATATACAAATTGGCTACAATTACTTTACCTTCAGATGTGTCGATCTCTACTGCAATCAGTTCTACTTGTGATGGTATATCTAGGTTTATTTCCTTGACTTTTAGATTTTTCTTAGTTAATATTATAATTCCTCCTCCTTTTTTTAAATTTCTGTCTCTTCTCCATATATTGTATTCCTCTAAGTTTAGTATGTCATTGGATATCCTTGGTGTTAATTTTGTCTGAGTTAGGCATATTATTTGTGGTTCATTTTCTCTGACATAATCATTCATCTCTAGTAATTTAGATACCATTCCATCCACATTTGAGTACATCAACTTTATCATCTTGTTTATATACTTGTCATGACATGGTTCTACTAACTTCCTCCTTTTTCTTCCATCCTGTTTGTGTACCACTTTCGTACCTGCAATCCTATTACTTTGTAAAAAAATTTCTTCTTGTCCTCTTCTGATCTTCCCTCATTTTTTGTTTTTGCTTCCTCCCTTTTCTCTTTCAGTAATTCCAGTTCCTCTTGTGTTAGGCATCTTTTTATCCATACATTCTTGAACTCCTCTTTTTCCATAAGATTCTTTGCATTTTTTAGTATCTCTTCCACAGTGTTTACACTCTGGAAAGTCACCTTAGAGGTCTTGTCTTGCTTTTCTCGTATTTCCCTAACCTTTTGTGTTCCTCTATGTCTTTACTACAGATTTCCTCTGATACTTCTTTCAGTAAGCTCATTACATTTGCCATCTCCTTTTTGTCTCTAGTGATCTTGTTTTTAATTTCTTCCTCTTCTATACCAGTGATTACTATTGATTTATTTATTTCTACTGAATCTCTGACTAACTTTGGATTGTTTTGGATTATTCTTTTCACTTCCTTTTT
>NC_137020.1:18629379-18758287 GCF_032717465.1 Coenobita brevimanus | reverse complement strand
TGATTTCATCATCCTTTGTGTAATTTTAACGCACAGTATGCTGCATGTTTGATCACGAGCGTGTTCTGCCTCAGTCCCCCCTTCTACCGTTATAGTAGAGTAAGTCGTCCTTTCTGTTGTTCAGAGCAGGATTGTCAGCTCTTTGTCCCCTATGGCTTCATTTGCGCGTCCTTCTTACAAGTTATATCAAGCTCTGCTGGCCCCTATATAATAAGCTCAGTCTCTGCATTATTGCCACTTAGATCTACTCCTCATTTTGTTCACATCTCTGTCCTCCCCTGTACAGTTGTTATTATTGTGAGTGCTCAGGAAGTCTCCAACCATCTAGCAGCTGTGTGTAATTTGAGTATAACTTGTTGCATTTTTCCTTGTACTGTGTAGCATAAGGTTAATTCTTAGGCCTAGTAAGGTTTTTGTAATTTATGTCAGGTTCTTATTGTCAGCCATCATTAATAATATTTTGTATCTGTAATAATATATCTGGCATTCACTGAGTATTATCTGGTATCTCATTTTAACAGGGCTGACTTAGATAAATTTACTCATGCTAATTTCGTGTTAATAGAGGCTATTGCAGTTAGTCATATATTTAACCTGTCTTTTGCCATTACATTATCTTTATGAGTCCTGAATGTTTTGTTGTTAGTTTGAGCATTAAACTTTAACTTGTAATTTTACCTAACTCTTTTATTTTGAACCTGGACCTTTACGGGACAGTAGTGATTATTAGTATTCTCACTTAAAGTGTACATTATCTTTCTCTGTTCCGTAACATAAATTTGGCGACCTCTTATCAGGATATTCAGGATATTATCATAAGGATATTGCTTGATATTTTGTGACTGTGATTTATTCATGATGTCTACTATTACTACACTTGATGAAGCCAAAGATTTTTTGTCAAATGTGCAAACAGTGTGTGATGTAGAAAACAGAACAAAGAATGAACTTAAGCTTGTTGCTCAACAATTGGGAATTGCAGTTCACTCTCATCATTCTAAAGATCAAATTGTTGGCATGATTAATAAAAGCTTGTTTAATGTAACTCCTCCAAATGAGCAAACGCAGATTGAATTAGCTAAGTTACAGCTAGCCCTGCAGGAGGCTCGTGTTAAGGAGGCTGAGTTTCAAGCACGTGCTAAGGAGGCTGAGTCTCAGGCTAAGGAGGCGGAGTCTCAGGCTCGTATTCAGGAGGCACAGATACAGGCACAAGTTGAACTTGCCAGGATTCAGGCAGACCATGAGTATCGCATGAAACAAGGTGGAACTGGATCATCTAGCTCTGATGATTTTGATGTGGCTAAAAATGCTAAACTTGTCCCTCCTTTTAATGAATCTGATTTAACAAAGTATTTTCAGTTTTTTGAGAGGGTAGCTACAGGTTTTAATTGGCCCAAAAAGTATTGGCCAGTACTCCTTCAAACTGTTCTCACCGGTAAAGCTCAAGTAACTTATGCATCTTTGCCTCAGGATCAATCTGATAATTATGATGTAGTTAAGAGCTTGATTATTAAGGCCTATGAGCTTGTTCCTGAAGCCTATAGAGTAAAATTTAGGACAACTTACAAGCAAGATAAGCAATCCCATGTTGAGTATGCAAAAATCAAAGAAGATCTGTTAGAGCAGTGGTTAAATTCTAAGAATGTGGATTCTGATTTTGGTAAATTTAAGCAGATGATTTTGCTGGAGGACTTCAAGAGGTGTATTTATAAAGATGTAAGCCTATATCTTGATGAGAAAAGAATAGATAATTTGTCTGATGCTGCAGTTTTAGCTGATGAATATGTTCTCACTCACAAGAGATATTCTAGAGAAAAAGGGAAAGCTGAGAGTAAGTACGTTGCCTCTACTCAGAGTACAGGTAACAGCAAAGAGAATAAAGATGATGTTCCTCAGGAAGTAAATACCAGCTTCACCTCTAGATTTCAGAAAAGTAAATGTACTTATTGTAGTAAGCTTGGTCATACTACGGAGAAATGTTTCAGGAGACAGCGTGATGTGAACAAAAAGGAGTCTTTAAATATTCAGTCAATTGGTCTAGTGTCCACCCTTGAGAGTTCCCATAATTCTTTAACTGAGTTAACTGAACCTGCTTTGAGGGGTAACTTAAATTCTCATGATGGAGCTCCTCTTTTGAGCAGTAACGTGGGTGACACTCTCAAGAGTTCATGTGCTAATTTCCTGTCTGATGGTTTTGTCAGTCCTCTGGACAGTAATGACAGGAAATCAGTTCAAATATATCGTGATACAGGTGCTTGCCAATCCCTTATGCTGACCAGTGTTCTAGGCTCTAATGTTAATTACTCTGATGAAACTGTAATCTTACAAGGTGTAGGGAATAATTACTTCTCTGTCCTTCTGTGCAGAGTGAATTTAGAGTCTGGTTTTGTTAATGGTTCCGTTATGGTTGGGCTGGTTGAGACACTCCCAATGTCAGGTGTAACTTTCTTACTTGGAAATGATATTGGTGGAAGTCAAGTGTGTCCAGCTCCTCAGTTGTCTGGTGAGCCAGTGGCTGCGACCCAGGATTGTGATGTCCCTGATGTGTTCCCTGCATGTGCTGTCACTAGGGCTAAGTCTAAAGTTACTGGTGATTTAGAGGATAATGATGATGATGATGTTATCCTAGCTGACACTTTTCTTGCTAATTTGGACCACTCACCAGATGAGGCAGTACCCCGTAGTGTTGATAATTTGTCTCGTCAAGAGTCGGTTGAGTTGCAGGTTGCTGACCCTGAGTTGAAAGGTCTTGCTAACTCTGCTTGCAGTGAGGAAGAGTCAGCTGGTGCTTCTACTTGTTATTATATAAAGTCAGGAGTACTTATGAGGAAGTGGAGACCCCCAACAGCATCAGTCGACTGTGAATGGGAGGTTTTACATCAAGTTGTCATCCCTCGTGTTTGTAGGCAGGATATCATTAGAGTGGCTCGTGATTCCAGTTTGGCAGGACACCTTGGAGTGAAGAAGACTGTGGCACGCATTTTGAAACACTTCTACTGGCCAGGTATCTTCAGGGATGTTTCCTGGTATTGTAAGTCTTGTCACACCTGTCAAGTTGTGGGGAAGTGTAATCAGACCGAAAAGGTTGCACCTCTAGTTCCCATTCCTCCTTTTGAGACGCCTTTCACCCGTGTGTTGGTGGATATTGTGGGCCCTCTTCCTAAGACTGCTTCAGGATTTTCTTATGTGTTGACCCTGATTGATATGGCTACTCGTTATCCTGAAGCCATTCCACTTAGAAATATCTCAGCAAAGAACGTGGTTAAGGAAATGCTAGGGTTCTTCACAAAGTTTGGTCTGCCCAAGGAGGTACAGTCAGACCGGGGAAGTAATTTCATGTCAAACGTTTTCAAGCAGTCTCTGAAAGAGTTGGGCATCACCCAGATCACGTCTTCAGCTTACCATCCCCAGACCCAAGGAGCGTTGGAGAGATATCATCAAACACTCAAATCGATGCTCAAGAAATACTGTTTGGAACATCAGAAAGACTGGGATAAAGGTCTTCCATTCGTTGTGTTTGCTGCAAGAGAATCTCCAAATGAATCACTGGGCTTCTCACCTTTTGAACTACTGTTTGGCCATGAAGTAAGAGGACCCCTTAAGTTACTCAAGGAATGCTGGCTGTCGGAAGAAGATGACGTCAACCTGCTGGAGTATGTGATGAAGTTCAAAGAACGGCTGTCCACTGCTTTACAGCTGGCGAGATGGAATTTAGGAGCTGCTCAGGAGAAGATGAAGACTTGGTATGATAAGAAGTCCAGGTTACGCCACTTTCAGCCAGGAGATCAGGTTTTGATTCTGCTACCAGTTCATGGGCAGCCTCTTCAAGCCAAGTTTAGTGGTCCTTATTTCGTGGAGAAGAAACTCAGTGATGTCAACTATGTCATCGCCACACCAGATCGTAGAAAGAACAAGCAACTATGTCACATCAACATGCTAAAGTTATATCACAGGCGGGACGAAAATAATCCAGTCTGCACTGTAGCTGTTCCACCCGAGTCTGCAAGTGAAGCTCTCCCATGCAGTATGAGCCTGAGTGATAGTTTGGGGAAGAATCCTGATATCATGAATGATCTCCAGACTAAGCTTTCTCATCTACCTCCCGAGGAAAGGCAGGAGTTTTCGGCATTACTGCAGGAGTACCCGCAAGTGTTCCGTGCCACTCCAGGAAGAACCACTGTGTTGATGCATGATGTCGATGTTGGAGACGCAAAGCCATTTAAATTGCCTCCTTACCGTGTGAACCCAGTGAAAGTTCCTCTCATCCAGGAGCTTGGCTACCTGTTTGACCACAAGATGATTGAGCCCTGTCAGAGTGAGTGGAGTTCTCCTGTCACTCTGGTCCCTAAGCCGGGTGGGTCACAGCGGCTTTGCATCGACTACAGACGTGTTAATCAGATAACCAAAACAGACACTTACCCTCTCCCTCGTGTGGAAGATTGCATAGACAAGATCGGAAAGGCTAGGTACAAGTAAGTTTGATTTGTTAAAGGGATACTGGCAAGTACCTATGACTGAACGTGCTAGGGAGATCTCATGTTTTGTAACACTAGGAAAGACTTTTGCATGTTCTGTAATGCCATATGGTATGAAGAATGCACCAGCCACTTTTCAGAAGCTCATGAATGTTGTAACAGAGGGTTTGGCAGGGTGTGTTGTTATATTGATGATGTATTAATCTTCAGTGACAACTGGAAAGATCACCTATGCCATGTCAGTAAATTTCTTGAGCGTTTGGTTCAGGCTAATCTTGTAGCTAATTTATCAAAGTGTGAGTTTGGTCAAGCTAAAGTTCAGTACCTTGGGTATGTAATTGGTGATGGACATGTTGCACCACCAGGAGCTAAGGTTCAGGTTATAAGTGATCTTCCCAGACCTAAAAGTAGGAAAGAGCTACAAAGATTTTTGGGAATGGTAGGTTATTACAGGAGATTTGTTCTTAACTTTTCAATTCTTGTATCACCACTTACAGACCTACTGAAAAAGGGAGTTAAATTTGTCTGGACCGATAATTGTGAATCCTCTTTCAGCAAACTTAAAGCTATCCTATTAAGTCAGCCAGTGCTCGCTACTCCAAATTTTGCTAAGCCTTTTAAGATGTCTGTTGATGCAAGTGATACAGGAGCTGGGGCTGTTTTGCTGCAAGAGGATGATCAGGGTATTGAACATCCTGTATCTTATTACAGTAAGAAGTTCACTCCACCTCAAAAGAACTACTCAACTACTGAGAAAGAGCTTTTGGCCTTGATTTTGGGTTTACAGCATTTTTCATTTTATTTGTGTTCTGGTTTTGACCCCATAGTCATTTATACCGATCATAACCCACTGAAATTCCTTAGTAAGTTTAAAGATAAAAATCAGAGATTGACGAGATGGAGTCTACTTCTTCAGGAGTATTCATTAGACATACAACATGTCAAGGGGAAAGAAAATGTTATTGCAGATTGCTTATCTAGACTTTGGACAGATTGTTTTAGAGTAATAAGAAATTTCCTTTGTAAATTTCTTTTTCTTTGTGGGGAGGTGTTACATAGTCTATGATTTCATCATCCTCTGTGTAATTTTAACGCACAGTATGCTGCATGTTTGATCACGAGCGTGTTCTGCCTCAGTCCCCCCTTCTACCGTTATAGTAGAGTACCCTAAGTCGTCCTTTCTGTTGTTCAGAGCAGGATTGTCAGCTCTTTGTCCCCTATGGCTTCATTTGCGCGTCCTTCTTACAAGTTATATCAAGCTCTGCTGGCCCCTATATAATAAGCTCAGTCTCTGCATTATTGCCACTTAGATCTACTCCTCATTTTGTTCACATCTCTGTCCTCCCCTGTACAGTTGTTATTATTGTGAGTGCTCAGGAAGTCTCCAACCATCTAGCAGCTGTGTGTAATTTGAGTATAACTGTTGTTGCATTTTTCCTTGTACTGTGTAGCATAAGGTTAATTCATAGGCCTAGTAAGGTTTTTGTAATTTGTGTAAGGTTCTTATTGTCAGCCATCATTAAAAATGTTTTACATCTGTAATAATATATCTGGCATTCACTGAGTATTATCTGGTATCTCATTTTAACAGGGCTGACTTAGATAAATTTACTCATGCTAATTTCGTGTTAATAGAGGCTATTGCAGTTAGTCATATATTTAACCTGTTTTTTGCCACTACATTATCTTTATGAGTCCTGAATGTTTTGTTGTTAGTTTGAGCATTAAACTTTAACTTGTAATTTTACCTAACTCTTTTTATTTTGAACCTGGACCTTTACGGGACAGTAGTGATTATTAGTATTCTCACTTAAAGTGTACATTATCTTTCTCTGTTCCGTAACACTACTTACACATGTCTGAATGGGTTCAGCTTTGGGGTTATCTGGGGTTGCTTCTCGCACCTCATTCCCAATAACAGCCACTTTTTCTTGGCACTCATCTGAGTCATCTTTGGAGGTGCAGGTGCGAAAGAATTTCCTTATGTCACCCTGTCCCTGAGGATTTTTAGATGACCTTTTCATCACTTGAGTGGCTGCTGGCTGATATCCGCAAATGTATTATTGTAGAATAGCCTATAAAAGGGAAATGACATTCAGTTCTGACAGTCGAGTGTCGACTGAACCAACTAAGTACTGCTGACTCTTTGTATAGAGTATAGGCTAGATCTCATATCTGTAAAAACAAAAATGAACAGGTAAAGTGAGGTGGCTAGCAATATACCGGAACGTAGTAACGTCTATACAGCCACTGAAACCAATACATTCAAATAAAACCGAAAACAACACAGGATTTAGCCACAGTTCACAGACACTTCTCAATGTAAACAAACATTCCGAGTTCCGATACTCTGAACATTCGAATTTGTGAAAAATTGCATAGATCAGATATTTTAGACTGCATAATCCAATTTTTAAAGCTCCGTGATTAATATATACCATATTATATATTGTAAATATATAATAAGTCTGATAAACGTAATACAATCTTGCATTCTTTGTGCAATAAATATATTTCAAAGAAAACCAAGCTTGGAAAAAGTATATGGGAAACTAATATATTATAACTTATTATTTGAGTCATAGGTTTACGTAAATTGTGAATAACTAATCACATTATATAGTTATAAATAATATATTAAACTAATATGGATGCACGAATAAAAGTGGATTGGCGGTAGGGGGTTGAGGGAAAGCTAGGTGGGTCAATGACGAGCTGCAAGCATACTATGTAAGCTGGTGATTTTTTATTATTATTATTTTGGGGAGCTGAGTCCTTGATTTGGGGGGGCTAAGCCCCCCTAGCCCCCCCTTGGTGACGCCACTGCAAATGACCCGCGTGGGAAAGCGAATGTCTTTGCCAGTACATTTGCCAGAAATTCTACCGGTACGTAAAGGAAGTTAACCAGAACGTCCCAACAGTCTCCATTAACATCACATGATCCCGCTAACTTCAGTGTTTTATCTGAACCTACACCAGACGATTTTATTCAATTGTCAGTGAATCATAGGAAGTTCAGAATGGTAAAACATTCAGTTTATTTCCCAGAACCAACACTTCGCCAAGGAAAACCAACTGAAATCTCTTCGCCTGCCATCATACGATGACATTTTAGAGAGTGGGATTTAGTTTGTAGCCCTTCGCTTCGGTGACTGTAATTTAAGCCTTTCATTCCGAGACGCCTTCTCTATTTAATTCTTGCTATCTCCAGCGTACTTAGCAGAAGGTTCTGAGAACATTTCTGAACTGGAGTGGTTATATATATCCTTTGTTAACCTCTTCATTTCTGGTCATTTATCCGGAATTTAACAAACTCGTCTTCAGGCAGCAAGAATGTACTATGCCATCGTAGTGTAGGGATTACCTATATCCTTGCTCAAGTGGGAACCCCAGAACGACGTAGCTCATGCAGGCGAGGTCAGATTTTAGCATATAGTATCTGATTCTGCTAATTTATTCCATCATTCGGTTTACTTTCTTAGCCGCTGCACTGCACTGGTGGGAATAATTCAAATAATGTGAAGCTTTTCCCCCAGAGCCTTGATCCACTGAATATCTTTGACTTGATGCCCCAACAGTTTGTATTAAAATTCTTTTCCGAGAGGCGCACCTGATAACTGTAACATACAGGGTGGTCCATAAATAATAATGTTCCTTCCACTCCGACGGTTGATTTCCTGTGTTTGCGGCTCAGTCAGCGTTATCATAATCTATCCTGTCTAAGTTATTCGTTTCCTGCTCGCAGTGACACACTCGCCCTCACACCAGCAAACTGAGCCATCCCCACAAAATACAAGATGCCATCAAGCGAGCTTTTAGTCGAGCGTTATATGTGAACCACCCTGTATATTAGTACTGAAGAATGTGGTCAACGCTTGATATTGCAGTTATTTTTCTGAGGCACTGTTGTAGGTCTGGCATCTCAGTTTCAAACATAACTCCACTGCCAGTCTTTTGGGCTCAGAGCTTTCGGAGTAGAAGAGCCCGATGCCATAGACCTCCCTACGGCCCTAACAGCTTCTAGAAGACCCAAAGCACTCCAGCCATCTCTTGGATTTTAACGGCGCTATAACACACAGTTATCGGATCCCACCCATGACTTGTACTGCACTACCATGCCACTAAGACGTAACTTTATTCAGTATATGAAATTAAGTTAGGCCAGCAACCACCACCTCCTTCACAACCACCATTATTAAAGTCATGACAACCACAATCACTACAACTGCCGCTACACGTCATTGCCATTGATACACACAGCTAAGAGTACTGACCCTATACCCATTTCACTTTAACTTGGCCAAAAATTGCCATCTTTAATACTGAGTTGTAAAAAAAAAAAATGTTGAATATGTTACTAAACACGAAGAAGAGCTGTGAACATAATGTACAGTCGCAGCATTGTCACATTCTGCTACTTGACATAAGCTGCAAAAGAACAAAAATCTAGCCCAAGCCAGGGTGAAAGAAATATACTACAACACACCAGTGCTAGTGATACAGACAACGGTGGAACTGTCCTTAGTAAGCTACATATCTCTGGGGCACGTCAACATTAACAAATATGTGCCGTGATGTCTCGATTAAAACAACTGTCGAGTCCCTGATATACAACCATTCCCTGTACATCCACATACATTCCTAATATTACCAAACTCTTTACTTTATCAGCTTAACATGTGGGACTTTATTATATGGTTTCTAGAGAGCAAGACAAAAATCACATTTATTTATCTAGCGTCATCACATGTCTGGAATATCTGTTCCTCTCTAGATAGCCCACAGTCTCGAACAAATGATTCTAGAACATTGCTTACCATTCATGTTGTACTAATGATACGGTATTATCCCTTTCACTCCCATGACGCAATAGTCTGGCTTATTTTCCATACCTTCAGACTATTTTATGCAATTTAGCAAAAGCCTCTTGTACTGAAGGGGTTCATGACGTTAAAAAAATGTCTCAGTCAAAATATAATCGTCAGGGGTCCAAGTAAGATATAAAATTACGTACTTAGGCTGAAAGAGCTGGACATGAGAGAGAGAGAGAGAGAGAGAGAGAGAGAGAGAGAGAGAGAGAAGAGGAGAAGGAAGGAGAGAGTAATGTCTAATACGTGTGTGTGTGTGTGTGTGTGTGTGTGTGTGTGTGTGTGTGTGTGTGTACTTCCCTTACGTAACCCAGGATAATCGAATGCTTATATCAAGGTCATGTTACAGTGGAGGGTGGGAGGGGCTAGGAGGAAAGGGTAAGTGGACGGGTGAAAGAAGACTGAAGGATGGATCAAGTGGAATTCTGATGCGTCTTCATCTTCAGTCTTCCCCTCTTCTTTTTTTCTTTTTCGCATTCCTTCTTTTCCTCCTTTTTCTCCTTTCCTCTTCTTCTTCTTCTTCTTCTTCTTCTTCCCTTCATGGTCTTTCCAGCATCATCTACGTCTTCTTTTATTATTCCTTCCTCTTCCTCGATTCTTTTTTCTCGGCCTTCTTTATTATGTCTTATGCTCATTCCTTTTCTTCTTCCCTTTCTCCTTATCTTCTTCCTCCCCTTGCTTTTCTTCCACTCCCTCTCATTTTCCTTCTGCTTCTCTTTCCTTTCTTTCTTCTTTTCCTTCCTTATTTCTCGTTCTGTCAAGCAACTGCAATCGTGTTCTCAACCAGAATTTCTCCGAACTAACTAAAATCATTCGGCCTCATTCTGAATATATTTTTATCCTAATTATGGATACATCTTTGGTGCTGGAGAGAGGTGCCTTCATTTGGTGACACCCATATAACTGGACTGGGAGTTACCTGGTTATACAAAACATCTACTACTACTGCTACTACTACTACTACTACTACTACTACTACTACAATTACTACTGCAACTACTACTACCACCACCGCCCTCGTAAGTTTTCTGTCGATATTCTGTCTGTCATTCAGTCCTTAATTGCCCCATCGGAAGAGTAGGAGCCAGGGCTGGGCTCCGACATTAAAGGCGAAAGTTACCAGTCGCTAACTGCTGAGTGGTGTTCTGTGTGCAGCAAACCCCAGCCATTCATTAGATGCATACCCTTATGGATCACACCTGGTTTGTGCGCCTTAACCCACTAGACCACCAAGTGAAAGTGTTAGTCCATCCAGTATGTTCATATCGTATTTATTCAACATTTGCGACCTGCAGGCATATTTATCCAACTTTTAAAAAAGGAATTAATTAAGGAGTTAAGACTAGATAAAGCCAACCCTTCCCATCCTCATCTGAATGAAATCTGAATATAGCCAAAAATTAATAGATGTTTCCTTACTGAAGGGGTTATAACTGGGAAGGCAAAGATATTTACAAATCCCGATTATCTACCAATCATGTATGAAATAGACGTGAGTAGCAGAGGTGGCTACCCTGCATGTCACGTTCTAAGCACATTTAGCAAGGACTCAGGGAAGTCAAATAAGCTTTACTCTCGTTTGTAACACATGCGAACATAATACGAGGTTAGCCTGCATGCCACACAACAGCCGCACTCATCAGCGGGGTAGAAAGTTTAACATGCATTCCTATCATCACACGATTGGCAATACTAGGTTTAGTTACAAGCACATTCAGCAGCGAGGCAGGGAAACAGAGGCTCATCAAGGGTTTCATAAATGACTGACAGAAATTGGACACAGTCTGCAGATGGACCATTTCTCTTTAACTCGTTTACTGCATGGTGATTCTACAGTAAAATCGGTTGAAAGTAAACGATTTTGATATACTCAAGAGACACCTAAAGCACCAGCAGCGCTCATATGTATCATGATTAATGTTAAAAATGATAATGAAAAACATCGCAGTTTATAATTATCAGCTTACAGCGGACGGCTTTAGTCAGCCCTTTCACAAGTCCTAAAGAGACTATATTCTACTCCGAAGATAAAAACTGATGAATCACTTACTATATTGTGCTAGTGCAACAAAATTAATTATATGAAGAACAGGTTTGTAAAGACTCACTATATATGACTTCCTATAGGCTATAAGTTTATCACCTTCTGTAAGCCTATCTGTTAAGGTAAAGGATATATAATGGATTTAAAGTTTCAAAAATAGAAAATTGGTCATAATTCGCCAGTCTTGATCTTCCCAAAATTTCGTAAAGACCGGCATCAACCTCCTACATTGCCGCACAATTATACAGAATATGAGAAAATTCCAACAAATGGTTTCTGAGATACAGCGTGGAACGGACGAACGGACGCACGGACTAACGGACGTACGGACGGACGGACATAACCTAACCGTACTTTCCACTTCTTTTCTCACGAAATGGAATAACAAGGAAACATTAAGAGAGAGCATACATCTTCTAACGCCAATAAAATTTGTAATTTACTGCTGTAGTTCCTCTTTCCTACCAGACGAATACTTTACAGTCACACATAGTCAGTTAATATACCCTGATACACAAATCAGAAAATGTATACCTCTGCCAACGCCACTAAAATACCATTTATTCCGGCATCTAAGTCTGGATCCACCTCAAAATTTAATCAACTCGTCCTTGAGCCACTGCGCACCTATTCACCAGATTTCTTTGAAATCGAATGACAGCTTTTTGAGGAATCTTGTACACAAGCAAAAAGACGCTGGTGAATACATAATTTTTGCTGGAAACATCACCTATAGATACCGAAAACATCTTAATCTAGTACAGCAAGGAGTAAAAATACCGCCGAAAATACCTTCAGCGGAGAACAAGCCCTCTCCCCGCCCTCTCTCACCTCTTCATCTCCTCACTTCTCACCCCTTCACCCTTCTTATGCACACACCGCTCTCGAGTCGATGTTTGCATTCTCTTGGTCCCTGTTCACCCAGCTGTGTAAATAGGATCTGAATGTTATTTCAACGTTGCAGGTCGTGTTTTTTAAGATGTTTGAAGACACAAAATTTAAAGCCTTAACGACCTCATGTAGACGACAGGCATAAAACCTACGCCCTCGGCTATCTACGAGGATGCTTGGTGGGATGAGAAGAGGTTTGATCAAGAAATTACAGTGAATGAAACAGAATATAGTGATAAATTATATGGTGTAAATTAGACGATGTTGTTAGCGTTTTAGCTACGTGTTTTGCAGCTTTATATCATTCCCTCTTGCATGGTGTGTGTGAGTGCATTCTTCATCTGTTGTGTTAAGGAAAGAAGTGTTTATGCTAATCTTACGACGTTACCCATTCTGTTAGTAAGACCGTTGTGCTGTGGTGCTGTGTGCGATATGATCTTAATTTACAGCATCATTTGTGTCAAGTCCCTCCCATACTTTAAAGACATCCTCTCTCAGGTGTGTCTTTGTTTCCATAACTATTTTTTCTTCTGGTGTAAATTTTATTTTTATTTTAGCTATATTCAAGGAAAACTTTCAAAATGAGTGGAAAATATTCTTCTCATTAACCTCCTTAATTATTAGGGACTCTCCTAATATGAGCACTATGGTCCTGTAACAGCAACAATGTAATTACAATTCCGCCAGCTGAATGAAGGCGCGGATGTTGGTGGTTTCCTTGTTCATTATTAGGGTCACTTGTTGGTGACGGACCGGAAAGCTGTGTTTTGCACCTGCTGTAGTTAGAACAATCGAGCTTTTGAAGCCATGTGAGTGGTGTTGGCGAATACTCTCGTAGGCTATTGGCAATATCATTCTGACCAGGTGGATTTTAATTTTCTTAGTAAAGTTCCAAAATCTGACCAGAGACGTGGAAGATAGTATTAGGTTAATAATTTTGCCTCGGGACGTTTGTGTGTGATTTAAAATTCTTCTGCTTTTTGAATAATGTATTTTCTTGGATATTCACATTTGATGGATAAATTTTGTCCTTTGATACGATTACAAATTTACCTGCGTGCCCGTATACTTCAGACATTTCGTAATGTTTCAATCTGATTGCCTCCGTCTGGATAAGCTGGTCATGTTCGGCTTTCGAGCCATTTGGTATCACAGTTCGGGTGGTGTCATCTGCATAGTACCAGTATATATCATATGTGTGTAGGCGTATCTGGCAGGACACACCACTGGTGTACTGAACAAAATAAACAAGGAATTGAAACAGATCCCTCTTGCATCCTGCCTGGATATTGCAAGATTGGTGATATGCTGTAATTTATCACGAACTTAGCCTGCGGTTCTTGGGATGTCACATAGTAGATTACTGTTTCAGGCATACCTAGTTCTAATCATCTGTTTTGCAATCCCATCTTTCATATCTTGTCAAAGGCTTTCCTTGTGTCCTTTCTAAATTAAAGTAATTGAAATGTCTGAGGTGGACAGGATAGATATATACAAATTATTGACGATGAGACAGGAAACAGTGGTCTAGTGATGTAAAACAGTTTTAGGTACTTGATGGTGGCATACTGGCTTTTGCTTATCACCGTCTACAACACAATCTCTTTGGCAGTCAGGGGACTCGAATTCACAAGAGATTGTTCGTTTGGCCAGTACTTAACTAACCAAGCCATCGATCTGCCTCTTTTTTTCTGTTTTCTTCATATTTCAACGTGGGTTCTTACCCCTTTCACCGCCTTTTCATCTCCTCAGATACCATCCCAACGCCAGCGCCCGCTACCACCCTCTGGTAAACGAGACAGAATTGGAACATGAACTGGCTCAGGAGTACAAGGACGACAACCCATGGGCACACTCCAGGACCTATCCCAGTGAGTATCCTGGTTTTATATAACCCTGTCATCATGATTGCGTCTTTTTTCACTCCAGCCAAGCTACCATCGGACAATTCTAATCACATTACGAAGGCTCCCTGCTAATATCTGTCTACCTATCTCTAGCCAGACGCCACAATCCCATAAGGAGCGGTCGTTTGTCTTTGAGTTAGACGTTTTACGGGGAGGGGTACTAACCCTTCGCCACCCATCTGTTGACACGTAGGGAGCACGTATGGGTTGGTTATATGGTTATCATCCAGCGCTGTTAATGGTTTCGTGGCATACAGGAAACCATTGGGCTTGTCACTCAATGTAAAGCCACTGAAAAGGGAAGATGAGTAATAAAAAGTGACAAGAAAGATGGAAAAAATAGGAAGAGAGGAGGGCAGACACAGAAAATAAATATTTAAGGTGAAGGAAGAAGTAGGCAGCACTGTATTGAGTGGATATTGGTCGACACCACCTACATCTCTACTACTGAAACGGGCAATTAATGCTACACCTAGTCTTCTTATGTCAAAAAAATCTTCCCTAACCTTAATACAATGTTCTGGAAGTACATGACTGGACTAAAGGGGTTAATTTTACACAACTGACACGAAGGAGAAGACGCTCACGAATGGCGAATACAGTCGGGGAGGAGAGACAACCAAAATGTGGAAAAGCAAGAATCAGTCTGGTCACTTACTGTACAATATTGACATTCATCATCGTTCACCACAAATGAAACCGCCTCAGGCACAAAGCTCGACTTATTTCCTTAATTTTTTGTTCCTTTGTATTCTCCTAATTCATTTATATATACCTAATTTTCGGTGATATTTGTAACATATACCGTAATAATGGCTCATTCAGAGCTGTGTATCAATTTTGGCAA
This sequence comes from Coenobita brevimanus, assembly GCF_032717465.1. Lineage (NCBI taxonomy): Eukaryota > Metazoa > Arthropoda > Malacostraca > Decapoda > Coenobitidae > Coenobita > Coenobita brevimanus. The sequence goes on along the minus strand of NC_137020.1, from coordinate 18,743,255 downwards.
ATAAGAATTTCGTTCTGGTAATAGTCAAGCCAGTGTAATCATATCATATTCAGAACCTCTGTGGGTTTGCCTGGGATATTAACGAATTAAATCAAAATTTTGTTAATTGCAATATTTGTCTGGTTCCTACTTTTTGTCTTGTTCCTACTTCCTATCTGGTAACTTAGGTAGTCGAGTAATTCAGCAGCAGCCCTTCCAGTAGCTGAGAGTAACCGTAGGATAAATAGGATAAATACTATAACACCAGCCCTGAATAAGACTGCCCTAGGATGATCCAGTATGAACAAGTGAGAGAGAGAGAGAGAGAGAGAGAGAGAGAGAGAGAGAGAGATCTAGGAAGATATTCATTTGTTTTTCAATTTACTTATTTTATAAAATAATACAGCATCATCGCCACTGCTTTGAATATCAGTTAGAATGTACGGTACAGCAAGAAGCACACACACACACACACACACACACACACACACACACACACACACACACACACACACACACACACACACACACACACACTCTGAGGTTTGTTTAGACTACAACAAGATGGAGATTGTAAGTATATGCTTTGCACTTTAAGTATTGCAAAATGGATACATACTTCAGTAAAACAAATTTGGAAAAGAAAAGGGATAAAGGTAAAAAGCAAAATGATGATTTCTACCAAGAACTGGTTGAAGTAGAGACCCACAATAGACTGGTTGAACGTGTAAACAAACTAGAAATGGCTTTCAAAAATGAAATTGATGAAATAAAGAAGCAGATGCACTTGCAAAAGGAAGAAATAGAAAAACTAGGAAGGGAGGCCAGTAAGAAAGACACAACCATCAGTGAACTAACCGTGGAATTGAGTACACTTAGGAAGAAAATGAGTGAAATGGCAAGTACAGTAGTCAATCACGAGAGTGTTATGGAAGAGTTCAAAAATGACACAGAGACAATTAGACAAGCAAGCAGTCTTATGGACCAGAGCAGTGATATTGAGGAGAAGATAACACAAGTAAATGAAGCTGTGCAAAGTTACAAAAACGATGTAGAAACCACGTATGCTGAAATGGTGAAAGTAAAGAAAGACTTAGAAACAAGGGTGGAGGAAAAAAGCATTAAAAAGGAAGTGAAAAGAATAATCCAAAACAATCCAAAGTTAGTCAGAGATTTTAGTAGACATAAACAAATCAATAGTAATCACTGGTATAGAAGAGGATGAAGTTAAAAACAAGATCACAAGAGACAAAAAGGAGACGGCAAATGTAATGAGCTTACTGAAAGAAGTATCAGAGGAAATCTGTAGTAAAGACATAGAGGAACACAAAAGGTTAGGGAAATACGAGAAAAGCAAGACAAGACCTCTAAAGGTGACTTTCCAGAGTGTAAACACTGTGGAAGAGATACTAAAAAATGCAAAGAATCTTAAGGAAAAAGAGGAGTTAAAAACTGTATGGATAAAAAGATGCCTAACACAAGAGGAACTGGAATTACTGAAAGAGAAAAGGGAGGAAGCAAAAACAAAAAATGAGGGAAGATCAGAAGAGGAGAAGAAGAAATTTTTCTACAAAGTAATAGGATTGCAGGTACGAAAGTGGTACACAAACAGGATGGAAGAAAAAGGAGGAAGGTAGTAGAACCATGTCATGACAAGTATATAAACAAGATGATAAAGTTGATGTACTCAAATGTGGATGGAATGGTATCTAAATTACTAGAGATGAATGATTATGTCAGAGAAAATGAACCACAAATAATATGCCTAACTGAAACAAAATTAATACCAAGGATATCAAATGACATACTAAACTTAGAGGAATACAATATATGGAGAAGAGACAGATATTTAAAAAAAGGAGGAGGAATTATAATATTAACTAAGAAAAATCTAAAAGTCAAGGAAATAAAACTAGATATACCATCACAAGTAGAACTGATTGCAGTAGAGATCGACACATCTGAAGGTAAAGTAATTGTAGCCAATTTGTACATGCCACCCAGATCAAACACATGGGAAAGAGACGAATATGAAGACCTGGCAGAGAGTACAATTCAGAGTGTAAGATCAGTGCTACATAAAATGGAAGAGAAATCGGAAAGAATTATACTAACTGGGGACTTCAATACAAATACGAGTATAAATTGGAATACTCTAGATATAAATAGCCAAGAAAGCTGTTGGGACCAAAAGCTCCTGGATCTCGTACAAGAGTTTTTCTTAACGCAACATGTGAGGGAAACCACCAGAAAAAGAGGACTTGATGTACCTTCAGTGCTAGATCTAATATTTACAAGGCAAGAAAATGATATTGACAGTTTAATATATCACCCTCCACTCGGCAAAAGCAATCATGCAGTACTGAATTATAACTTCAGGATAGCATATGACATAGTAAACAGCAATGATAGTTACAAAAAGAGCCTAAACTATAAAAAGGGAAATTATCAAGACCTAAAGAAGCATTTCTTAGAAGTTGATTGGGAAAATGAGCTTAGAGGACAAGATTTAAATGCTGTATATAAAAAATTTTGTGAATTTTATGAAATAGGAGTCCAGAAGTACATCCCACAGCACAAAGAAGCAGATAAGAAAATACAGAAATGGTTCAATACAGAATGTAAAAAATCAAAAGAAAGAAGAGATTTGTTGTGGAATAGATACAGAAGACACAATAGTGAAAGGGCGTACAATAATTACAAACAGGCAAGAAACGACTATACAAGAATAAGGAGGGAAGCCCAAAAACAGTTTGAGGAGGATATAATAAATAAAAGTAGTGATCAACCAAAGCTGTTTTACAGCTATATCAGAAGCAAAACTAAAGTAAAAGATATAATACAATCCATTACGGACGAGGGAATCACTTATACACAAGAGAAAGATATTTGTGAAGCACTAAATAAGAATTTCCAATTAGTTTTTAGAGAAGAAAAAAATTTTGAGAGGGACTATGTGGAACACGCATGTCCACACATACTACCAGATATACAAATAGCAGAAAAAGTAATACAGGAGGAGTAAAGTAGATTAGACAGAGGAAAAGCAAGTGGTCCTGATGAAATTTCATGTTGGGTATTACGAGAATGTGCAAAGGAGTTATGTAAACCATTATTTTTAATTTTCAAGAAATCCTTGAGTCAAGGTAAACTACCTGATATTTGGAAAAAAGCAAATATTGTCCCCTTATTCAGGAAAGGAAATAGACAAAATCCACTCAACTACCGACCAGTATCACTGACTAGTGTTGTAAGCAAGGTATTAGAAAAACTTATAAGAAAAGCTTGGGTAAATCATTTAGAAGAACACAGTATCATAACAGAAAGACAGTTTGGTTTCAGAAAAGGAAAATCATGTGTTACTAATCTGTTGAGCTACTATGACAGAGTAACAAACACAATACAGGAAAGGGAAGGATGGGTGGACAGTATCTATTTAGATTTCAAGAAAGCTTTTGGCAGTACCACACCAAAGACTTTTATGGAAACTGTACCATCAAGGAGGAATTCGAGGCAAACTGTTTTGTGGGATGCAAGACTTTCTCATAAAAAGAGAAATGAGGACAGTACTAAGAGGAAACTACTTATCATGGAAAGAAGTGACTAGTGGAGTACCACAGGGTTCAGTGCTGGCGCAAATCATGTTTTTAGTGTATATAAATGATATAAACAGTAACACTGGAAATGAGAGCTATCTGAATATGTTTGCAGATGATGCAAAAATACAAAGGAGAATTACTAACACAGACTCTTGTAAAGAGCTACAAGAAGAATTAAATAAACGTCATGAATGGAGTAGTACATGGCAAATGGAATTCAATGTGGACAAGTGTCATGTAATCAAGTTTGGTAAAAGTGGAAAAAGACCTGATTGGGATTATAAGTTAGGAAATAAAACCCTATACACATCAGAAAGAGAGAAAGACCTAGGTGTGATTATCAATAACAGACTATCTCCGGCTGACCACGTCAGCGAGAAGGTACGGAACATGTATACACTGCTTGCAAATATGAGAATAGCATTCACATACATAAATGAAGACATGCTAAGAAGGATAATAACATCATTCATTAGACCAACCCTGGAATATGCATCAGTAGTCTGGAGTCCTCATCTCAAAAAGCACATAGACAAGATTGAAAAAGTTCAAAGGGCCGCTACAAGATGGATACCAAGCTTAAGGGACCTAAGCTACGAAGAAAGACTAAATAAACTGAATCTACCAACACTACAGGAGAGAAGGAAAAGAGGGGTGACATGATAATGCTATATAAATGCATATCAGGAAAGGAGAAAATAGACATAAATGATTACTTAACATATGGAGAAGCATCAGCAAGAGGACACTGCAAAAAACTGCATAAGAAGAGAGGTGATAAAGACGTAAGGAAATTCAGTTTCCCAAACAGAGCAATTGATCAATGGAATGCACTACCGAATGAAATAGTGTGTGCCAAAACAATTCACAAATTTAAGGATATGTACGATAAATATGGTTTAAGACACGGGACAGTACGAGCTTGACTCATTCCTGTAAAGATACAATTAGGTAAGAACAATTAGGTAAGAACACACACACCATACAAAAGAGTAATAACTTCCCACGTTACTCCTCTCCAATGTCTGCCTCTGTCTCTCTGTGTCTCTATCCCTGTGTCTCTCTGTGCCAGTATTTGTGTCTCTGTCTCTGTGCCTCTTTGTGTATCTCTCTTTCTCTCTGTGTATCTGTGTTTCCAGGCTTCAATGAATTTTTCTCCAGGTGCCTCTTTGTCTCCGTGTTTTTATGTCTTTAATTCTCTGTGCATCTTTGTGTCTCTGTGTTTCTGTGTCTCTCCATTCCTGCCTCTGTCTCTCTCAGTTTCTCTCCGTGTGTTTTTCTCTATCATTGTACCGCTATAGCTTTGTGTTTTTTTGTCTGCGTCTCTGTATCTCTCTGTCTTTGTGTGTGTGTCTCTAAGTCTTTTTGTCTCCCTTTGTCTGTGCCTGTGTGCCTATGTTTGTGTCTCTGTGTCCGTCTATGTGCCTCTCTCTCTCTCTCTCTCTCTCTCTCTCTCTCTCTCTCTCTCTCTCTCTCTCTCTCTCTCTCTCTTTCTCTGTCTTTGCGTCTCTCTATGTGTCTCCCTGTCTCTTTGTGGTTCTCGGTGTCTATGTGTGAATAGCTCTGTGTCTTTCTGTGGTCATGTGTGCTTGTGTCTTTGTGTATCTCTCTCTCTCTCTCTCTCTCTCTCTCTCTCTCTCTCTCTCTCTCTCTCTCTCTCTCTCTCCATTTCAAACGCTTCTATGCACTGTATTAGTATTAAGTCATTTTAGTATTAAGGCCAGACCACCTCGTAGGGACCGTAAGGTCTGTGTGGTCTGTGTATCTATGTAACTCTATGTAACTGTGTGTGTGTGTGTGTGTGTGTGTGTGTGTGTGTGTGTGTGTGTGTGTGTGTTTCTTTGTCTGTGTCCGTGTCCCTCTGTGATAATGCACGGGAGGTGTTACATGCAGAATAAATCGATTAGGAAGAGGTACTACGGCATTTCCAAAGCCACCTAGAATACGATGTGTGGTGTAATTCCCAGCACGTCACCACATACTGCGTCTGCCCATTCTCTTGCCCCAGACTGACCCACGGACTCGTAAATCAATCTGTTGACATTATACCTATATTTTCTCTTCCTCCTTCTCCTTCTCCTCCTCTTCCTCCTTCTCATCCCTTTCCTCCTCCTTCATATATCGGATTCCACCTCCTTCTCCTCCGCCTCTCCTTTCTCCTCCTCTTACGCCTTCTTACTGTACCGGATCTCTCCCCCATATCCTCCGCCTCTTTCCTCTCCTCCTCCTTATTCTTCTCTGTATTTTTCTTTTCCATTTCTTTCTTATTACACCGTGTTCTATCTCCTCCTCCTCCTTCATCGCAATTATTATTATTATTATTATTATTATTATTATTACTAATATTGTTGTTAATTTCTCATCTTCTTCTTCTTCTTCTTCTTTTCCTTTTCCTTTATTATTATTATTATTATTATTATCATTAATTTCTTTTCTTCTTCTTCTTCTTCTTCTTTTCCTTTATTATTATTATTATTATTATTGTTGTTGTAGTTATTATTATTATCTCTTCTTCTTTTTCTTTCTTGGTCTTCTTCTTCTTCTTCTTCTTCTTTTTCTTTCTTCTTCTTCATCTTCTTCTTCTTGTTTCTTCTCACTCCGGTTCTTCCCACTCCCCTCCCACAATCCATCTCACGGGTCCCAGCCTACCACATTACCACTATGAGGTTAGGTCCGAATTTGAGTGGCACAGGAGCCCTCGTAACACCTCTGCTTCAGTTATTTATTTTCCTATTACACTTTTCCATACTCTTCTACGGTAATGAAGTAAACTGTGTGAGAAATAAAATACAAATACTGTAACAGAGGATATTAAAGTGTAATAAAGTGTAGCTCATTAATCAAGTGTAATAAGGAAAATTTGGTACGATGCCTACTATGCCTAGTGGAATACATCCCATCAACGTTTTCTCCGGGTCGATGCCATGATGGTCGTAATGCTGTGCACTTTCTAAATCACTTCCTGCTTTGAAATCTTAGAGAATAAAACACAGTTTAAAGCCACAGGAAGTGAGTTTATTGGCTTTCATTGTACCCTGAAACTGAAAAAGTGCAATGGGTAACAGTACAGAGGAAAGAATTTTGCTGACGTATAAAAATGTTTTTGCACAGAAGTTACAAGTAGGTGGGGACTCCTGTGGTAGGTGGGGGGGGGGGGACTCACCTTTCACTCACTCAGTGCAGTACACCCTTAAGGAGACTATACATTGTATGACAAGCCAAATGGTTTCCTGTTATCCAGACAACCATTTACTATTTTAGGTGAAAACCGTTTAAGAAATGACCCGGCTTAAGGCTCCAAGTGGATGAGAAAAACAAAGGTGTACATCCATGGAAGGGCCGGGGTTTATTACTTGCATAATGCTACTCAAGGGCGGGAGAGGTTAGTCACCCTCTTTTTAAATGTCGGGGCTGGGTAGCCAAACTCTTTATCACTACGCTCCTGATGGGGTTGGAAAAAAAAAATAAAAACAAAAAGGAATGGATGATGGATGGATGACAACAGTTTCATCATGTCATTCGAAACCGTTGCCGTTCTAATAAGCACAACATTACGTGGATGTAATTCTTCCATCTGAACAATCCATGGCACTGTGAAATCAAGAGAGGAAGATAACGATACAAGTACATGCGTTGCTTACTCACTAAAAGCCAGGGGTGTGTTAGGTAATGTTACACTCGTTTCCCATGCCTCTGGGTCTGTAATCTAGTGAGTCGCATATATAAATAGGAGTGTAACTTTAACCTTCTCCAAGTCCCGTATTCGTGACCGCTCCAGCTGTAGGAAGTTAAGTGTAGCATGCCACCAGCAGCCCCCTTATGGCCGGAACAACTCTGCCATCCTAATTCAGTTAACAGTATGTCATTTTATTTAGGGGAGAAAGGAAATAGGAGGCTGAGAGTGTTAATATACATTTTTTTACGTAATTCGCCAGTCTTCCTATAAAAAATACACGTTTTTTTTTTTATTTATGGCGAGGACTTATTATAGAAGAAACCGAAAGGGTAACGTCTCTCAGGCTGTTGTGACTAACTCTCAGCTGAATAAAATCATGTGGCATCAGCGTGAAGGCAAGACAATAGTGGTGGTGGCTGCAACCCTGGGCCCATCTGGAAGTGAATCCCATGGACTACACACTGAAGCTTCCATTTTCCTGAACTCCACCATCCTCCTTTCCGGGAACAGGGAGGGAGCTGAAGGATGTTTTTATATACTTAGACGATTACACAAACCGGCTACGTCGGTCCCAAAAATGAGCAGGTATCTTTCTTCTGCATCTTGCTGCAAATCTACGTAACCTGCAGGGAGAAAACAGACATCACAGTTTGCATAGTATGTTCCTATTTTACCAGCTCTGCAAAGCAAGACAGGAAAATACCATACGCAGAGACAGACAGACAAACAGGGGACAAAGTACCATACAGAGGGAGGGAGAGAGAGAGAGAGAGAGAAGCAGAGAGAGTAACCACGTCGACCTGCATGAGGGTGAGATTGATGATTCTCTTGATAAGCTGATGACGGTGAGAGTGGCCCTGTTGAGAGGGAGAGAGAGAGGAGCAATAGTAGTAGCAGCAGGAAGAGTACTAGTAGTATTGATAGTAGTAGTAGTAGTAATAGTAGTAATAGTAGTAGTAGTAGTAGTAGTAGTAGTAGCAGTAGTTGTTGTTGTTGTTGTTGTTGTTCTTCTTCTTCTTCTTCTTCTTGTTGCATGTTAGTGGTAGCCTATCTGTCTATGAATCTATAGCCAGACATATTTCCACAAGGGGCGGTCGTGTGTCTTGGAGTTAGTTGTCTTACGGGGAGGGGCACTAACCCTCCTCCAACCTACTTGTTAAAACGTAGGGAACGCGTATAGGTTGGTTATATGGTTACCACCCAGAGTTGTAAATGGTTTCCTGGCTTACAGAAAACCATTTGGCTTGATAATGTAAAGCCATCTGAAAAGGAATGAAGAGTAATAAAAGGTGACAGGAAAGATGAGAGAAATAGGAAGAGAGGAGGGCAGACACAGAAAAAGAATGATTAAGGTGAAGGAAGAAGTAGGCAGCACTGCATCAAGCGAGTGGATGATGGTCACCACCACCTACCACCTTAAAGTAGTTGTACCTGTAGCACTGTGTGTGTGTGTGTGTGTGTGTGTGTGTGTGTGTGTGTGTGTGTGTGTGTGTGTGTGTGTGTGTGTGTGTGTGTGTGTGTGTGTGTGTGTGTGTGTGTGTGTGTGTGTGTGTGTGTGTTCTCATCTCTATACATAGACTCCCTAAGGGTTATCAGCCTCCTGTATGCACTGCCTCTTCACCTATCCCTGCATCGGCGCTAATACCCACCTTCCATACTGAATGCATGCACGGGTTGTTAGGAAGGATGTGTTGTGTCGTATCGGTGGGTCGTATGGAAGATTAGTAAAGTTGATTTTAACGATATCCACATTATTAAACTGTTCCCTGCCACTGCCCGGGATAGAACTTGTGTTTCTCCGAGCAGTGTGGGATAATGTTGAGATTATGTCTGTGTGCTGGTGCATTTGTGGTTGATAAATACATGTACAGACAAAATTATCTGTTGACTGATTGAGAGAGAGAGAGAGAGAGAGAGAGAGAGAGAGGGGCTGTATGGGAGAAATTGGTTTGGTGAAGTGCACACATGAGGGCATCTGTGTGTGTGTGTGTGTGTGTGTGTGTGTGTGTGTGTGTGTGTGTGTGTGTGTGTGTGTGTGTGTGTGTGTGTGTGTATGTGTGTTACCTGAAGGTACTGACACGTATGTATTTTTCAGCGTTATTTGTTGCACGATAGAACGAGCAAACAAACTGACTGAGAAGCAAAGGATGGTTAATGATTTTAGCATGAGAATTCTAATTTTGAGTGTGTGTGTGTGTGTGTGTGTGTGTGTGTGTGTGTGTGTGTGTGTGTGTGTGTGTGTGTGTGTGTGTGAGGGAGGGAGAGAAAATCTGAAGATATCTAGAGAACGAGTCTGTTTCAGTATCTTATTGGATAATTGAGCAGAGAGAGAGAGAGAGAGAGAGAGAGAGTAGATTATTATAGTATAGCTGGGCAGGTTAATCTAACTTTCAAAACTCAACAGTTTTGCGTCATTTCATGGATATTCATTTTAATCAGCATTTTCAGTGGAATATCATCATCATCATCATCGTATCATAAAATGCAATTGCACTACACTGCCGTCCGAGAAGTCAGATTTATCTCAGGCTGATACAGGGAACCAACCCACCGCAGGACATAAAACCACCCCCACTAATACCATTACACCAGCACTGACTATGACAACCCCAGCGTGTATTGAGTATGGACAGTAAGTATTAACTTCTAGTTGTTCAGAAGTGAAGCTTTGTGGCACCATCTTTTGAGCGTAGAAAGACTGTTGGGCCTCGGGAAAGGATTGGTTTGTCAATGTCCAGAGTGAGATACGTAACACACACACACACACACACACACACACACACATGGAATGGAGAGAGGTTTTTTTCTAACTCTTGGCATGATGCAGTACTCCTACAAGTCAGCTAGCCTATTTTCACAGGTCACCATCTCCGTGCTAATACTCACCGTTCATACTGAATGCATGGCAGGGTTGTCTCATTCAGGACTGGTTTGATAGTGTGAGCAGGTCTTTTTATGTTTTAGAGACTTTCAGATACTCAAACTGTTCTCTCCTGTAGCCCGGGATCGAAGTCGCTTCCTTCCCAACAGTAGACCTTTTCTCTGACCATTGGACTCCATAGTCCTATGCCATTTCAAGGAGAGAGGTTTTAGTTCTCCCCCCCCCCCCAGTTTTACTTTGATGACGTCTTAATGTACTTTTATCTTGCTGCTACAAAACAGTGTTATTCGGTTTTGAAAAGCCCTCCGGTTGTGAAGAGGCTTAGGAAGAAAATATCTAACCCTTCCAGTTTTAAAATCTGTCGTGAGTAAGTAGAATCTTCTGTAATGAGCAAAAGTTAAAATAGCATAATCGTACTGAAGAGGTTAGTTCTTTCACCAAGGGCAGTAACAAAAGCCTGTCACCGTAATAGTCAACCCCCCAGAGGAAGTGAATGTCCCGGGGGTGTAAAGCACCCCTGGAAGGCCAACCCCTCCAGGGAAACCATCTTACCATCAAGGAGGGACAGCCTTCCAGGAGTTACAGCCTAGGAGTGCTACTACCCAAGTTGGATAGATTAATTTCAGCTGAATATTTGGACGTTGAAAGTTAATATACCTTGTCCTGCGGGTATCCACCCACAAGACGATCCACCTACTCAGCGCAGTGTTTCTCAGCAGCAGCAGGATGACTCAGGAAGTTTCCACGCAGACAGAAAGGCACACTAACTTGACATTTAAGATCAGAATTTTTCTCTGTTGTTATTATTGTTTCCAGATGATTTTTGTTCAGCTTAGGAAGGACAGTCATCGTAGTGAAGGGGTTAATGGAGACTTTCTAGTCCTTTCGCTATGGCATGTTCTTAGTATTGTAAATATTATAAAGTGGTGTTAACAAAAGTACATTACAAAAGACATCAGTACACTGAAGTGGTTATCATTGAGACTTTCCAACCCTTTCATTATACTGTACAAGCTTTTTCCTGGCCTGACTGAAATCCTCTGATGAAATTATATGATCATGATACGGCGCCTGTATACGTTTTGTGACGATACACAAAATCATACATATATAAATGAGATAATCATGGCTTGGCATTGTTGTGTGGCCTGCTATAGGAGACAAGAGAACGTCATAAAGTGGCTCACAGTTGATCTGCCGTTGCACTTAGCATTCGGTGATGTAATATTCTTAATTCCAGATAGGTCTGACCCACACGAAGTCACTACCTGTAACTGAAATGCTTTATTAAAATTAGGCTTATAACATTTTAGTTCTACAGCCTGAGCATTCCCCAGCATCCCTGCAACTAGTTTTGCCTGGGTATTATTAGGCTGAACTTTTTGTCATTGTGACCTATGATTTACACTAGTTAAACGTTCTTTAAACTTATAAACTTTATGGTTCTCCTACACACACACACACACACACACACACACACACACACACACACATTATATAAATATATAGACACAGTAACAGATATAGTCATAGATATACAGATATAAATAGGTAGATAGACATAGTCATAGATATACAGATATAGTTAGATAGATAGATAGATAAAAGAATGTTTGTCTGTGTGTCCTTCCGTTCTCTATGGATATCGAGGGGATACATACAGAACTCTCTAAGCAACTCTAACAGGTGTAACTTTTTAGTTCAAATGTACAGTATACATTACAGTTGTTAAAGTGGCGCCCCTGATGGCCAAGATTATCTAATTAGAAATAATTAAGACAAAATGGTGGAAACATGGGAGTCATGTACCGCAGAAATTTTTTAATTCTACACCATATCATTATTAGCTAAAACAGGTCGGATGGATGGACGGATTGGTAGGGTGGGCAGGGCGGGTGGGGTAGGTTGAGTGAATGGGTGAATGTGGAGGGGCAGGGTGAGTGGGTGTGGTGGGGCAGGGTGGGTGGGGTGCGTGGATAGAGTTGAGTGTATGTGCAGTGTGCGTGGGTGAGTGAGTGGACAAGATGAGTGAATGAGTATGAGTGAGTAGGTGGACAGGGTGGGTGGGAAGGTGGGTGGGTGGTTGAATAGGGGAGGTAGGTGAGTGGGTGAGCAAGGTAGGTGGAAAAGGCTGATGAGTGGGTGGGTAGTGGGAAAATAAGTCCATGGTAGGAATAGGTCCATGGGGAATAAATTCCTGAAGAAATGGACCCAAGGAGAACCACAGGTTCAGTGTGTAAAATGTGACCCAGGCGTTCCAGCACAGGGGAAGTGGCCATCCGAGGTCCCAGGCAATGCTGGCATGCACGATCATAGGGTTTTACCTGGCCAACACCGGGTACCCCAGCTATTAAACAGATTGCTAGACAGATATATAAATACATCGATTATACTGACAGAGAGATATAAAATTTATGTGTGTAGTTTATTTGATGTGTTTGAATTTTTCATGTATTCAGTTACTGTGCTGTGCATACATGTGTGTGTGTGTGTGTGTGTGTGTGTGTGTGTGTGTGTGTGTGTGTGTGTGTGTGTTCGCGCGCATGCACCTCAAGGTTATGTGCACATGCCTGGTTGTGCATGTCGGCTTACTGTATGTATATGTAAGAGAAGAGATTATGACTTGTATACCTATGATGTGTGTCGGTGGGTGTTTTTAGCTGTGAATACTGAGGTCTGAGATTGCGTGTGTGTGTGTGTGTGTGTGTGTGTGTGTGTGCGTGTGTGTGTGTGTGAAAGAGAGAGAGAGAGAGAGAGAGAGAGAGATTTGAATGAATGGCTGTTTCGTTTCATGATCGTATTAACATTCTTCTACATTTTAATCTTATAAGAGAGAGAGAGAGAGAGAGAGAGAGAAAGAGAGAGAGAGAGAGAGAAAGAGAGAGAGAGAGAGAGAGATCTACGGTAAATGTGAAGGATTTCCAATGGTAAAGGATGCCATACTTTTTCTTACCTACACTTTTCTATCTACTTCTGCTTACCTTCTCGCAAGTTACTCTGAATCTCTTCAGTATGATGACACCATTTATATTCTGGTCCTGCCACCGGCCAGCAGTTTTATTTCACTTCAGGGACAGTCATTATGAAAGCGCTTGATGTACTCTCCGATAGGCTAGTCCCACCCACTACCATGACGTTTTGTGCTGCACCCACAGGGACGGCCAAATAGTGTTTGTCCCTAACTGTGCCACTCCCTCCCTCCCACCCTCACTCACTCACTGAGATATATACTGTATTTTCTTGAAAAACAGAGTACAGACCTCATGGGAGGAGTGTTAGGAAAACGAAATTTTGCCTATTGGTTGTCATTTACCCCAGTCACCTACTAGGCAGTCTGGAACCCCCGATGAGCAACCCACACGGGGGGAGGGGAATCCTTAGGGGGACAGTAACACCGTAATTATTATTTTTCTTTTTAACCTAAGAATGCGATATTTTGCAAAATAGTAGATCTCTGCTGGAACCACGTTTTAAGAAAGGAAGATTCCCAAAGGCCATAACCCCTCCCCCCAACACACACACACACTGATTGAAATAAATGGCTACTTTAAGTTTACACCCCATAGTATATATATATATATATATATATATATATATATATATATATATATATATAGACAGAGAGAAAGTGGGGAGGGGAAGCAGTGCATAACATTCTTTGTTTATACTCTTTTCATAACGCATACAGCTACCAGACACCTCACAAGTAAAGCGATTGGATGTTATAGAAAATACGAAAAAACAAACAAATGTCTAAAAACAGTAAATTGCTACTGAAACTTAATAGTGGTGAAAGCTAGTTCATGATCCATGATAAACACGGTAACTGAATATAAAATGTTGGGCCAAGAAAAGACTTGTGAGTGGAAGTGCAGGTGAGGCAGGGAGGTGTGGGTAGTGGCAGAGGGATAAAGGGTGCATACACATGACTGAAACACGAATTTTCCTCAGCTCAGGAAGATTGTTGTACTTGTTTCACTTTGACTTTGCCCACAATTGTATTCCCTCCATCTTGAATTCTGAGTTTACAAAAGAAGATCACTACAACATAACTGAGATACGTGAAGCAAGATACGAATGGACGAAAATCTGGCCCAAATTCTTTTTTTTTTAATAGATAATGAATGGAGGAAGGAAAAACAAAGGGTAAAAAAAATAAGTCCATGTGCCTAAAGGCATCCTCCATTCATAAAATACCCATAACAACTGGATTTGAACTGAAGTGGATCAAATGTTTGTGGGAAACAACTCCCAGGATGTGAATTCCAGAGAGTAGTAGTTCTGGGGATAAATGAATTTTGATGAGCAGAGGTTCTGCATTGCGGGGAAGAGAGTGTGAATTCATGGGCGCTCCCAGCTGCCCGAGTATTTCGGGAGAAAATGTGAAGGGGAGGAACAATTGAAGCCAGTTCGTCTGAACACTTACGGTAAAAATATCTATAAAATAATGCTAAAGAAGCAACAACTCTACGTACTGATAATGAAGGAAGGTTTTGCGTGATGGCAAGATTATTGATTAATCTAATGGCTTTATTTTGAATTTTGTCCAACTGCCTCAGTGCAACCGCTCCACATCCACTCCACAGTGGTGAACAGTATTCGATCTGAGAACGCACATGACTTTTGTATATTGTGGCCATCTGCTCGTCAGTGAAGAATTCACGAACTCTGTACATAAGTCCCAGTTCTTTGGCAGACATCATCCACTCACTTGATGTAGTGCTGCCTACTTCTTCCTTAGCCTTTATCATTCTTTTTCTGTGCCTGCCCTCCTCTCTTCCTATTTCTCCTATCTTTCCTGTCACTTCTTAATGCTTTTCTTTCCGTTACAGGTGGCTTTACATTGAGTGACAAGCCAAATGGTTTCCTGTAAGCCAAGAAACCATTTACAACGCTGGGTGGTAACCATACAACCAAACAATACGTGCTCCCTACGTGTCAAGTGGGTTGGTGGAGGGTTAGTGCCCCTCCCTGTAAAACAAATAACTCAGAGATAAATGGCCACCCCGTACGGGATTATGGCGTCTAGCAATAGAAAATAAATAGATTTTTAGCAAGGAATTTAACATAAGCTGTCCAGCTTAGGTTGAGGTTTAGAGTAACACCTAGGATATCAGTTGTAGTGGATATGGGAATACTGACATCATTTAAAATTAAGTGAGAGTCTGAGGGATTCTTTCTGTTGGAGTAATTAATGTATTTAGTTTTCTGAGCATTAAATGAGATCAGATTTTTTTGTCCCTATTGATTAATTTTACAAAGGTCCTGGTTCAGAGAAATAACTGTGTTTATTTGGGAATTTATAATATCAAATTGTGTAAAGGAGGTACTATATATATATAGATATATATATATATATATATATATATATATATATATATATATTTGTGTGTGTGTGTGTGTGTGTGTGTGTGTAATTCACCGGGTCGGTCAGGATCACTTGATGTTCTTGATCGTCAGCTTTTACCCTCCCGGAAGGGAGCTGAGAGCTCATATAGTCCGATCTAAGGGAAAGGCTGTGACCTTCACACACGCACACACCCATCCCCTTGCTCAAGGGAGACAATAACCACCCACTTCGTCAGTGAAACTTTTCGCAACCTGAGCGAGGCGCGAACTCCCGTCCACCAGTTGGCAAGCGGGAACATTACCACTGCACCAGCGAGCGATGTGTGTGTGTGTGTGTGTGTGTGTGTGTGTGTGTGTGTGTGTGTGTGTGTGTGTGTGTGATCTCTTCCTAACCACTGTACTTTTGCATATCCCACGTCAATATTCTCGTCTATGACGGTTAAACAAAGTATGTAAGTATTAAAAATATATGCATATCAACAAATGAATGTCAAGGTGAAATGGTGAAATAAGCCAGTCTAATCATGAGTAAGGGATTTTAGAGAACCTCTTTTGCCTAAGAGCATAATTATGGTTCCGTGTGTTGGGAAAGAAGCGTGAGGCCCTTGAGAGATGGAGGCACTTTTCCACCAGTTACTTAATCTCTTCCATCAGAGGGATCTCTCTTGAGGCATAAAATGAAGGCTTTGTGGTGGCAGGGTTAATGGGGTGGATGGAGGCCTGGGTGAGGGCAAGTATTAGCACCAAACTTGGCACTGACCTTAACAGGGACACGGGCAGTGGACGATGGAATGAGATATGTGGAATGAACGTACTGAGTGAAGATTAAGGCGGAAAAGGCGCTTAAGATGAGTGGTATGTGTGTGTGTGTGTGTGTGTGTGTGTGTGTGTGTGTGTGTGTGTGTGTGTGTGTGTGTGTGTGTGTGTGTGTGTGTGTGGAGGAAGAGGTATTAATGGAGTATATACTCGTATGCACTGTAGCAACACCGGCTTGCCCACACTTGACGTACGTCTTGTACGTGGGCAGCTTTATCACACATGTTCATGCCGTGCTTTACAGATCCTGAAGGACAACCAATTCGTTGGCCGAGGAAAACCACCACTTTCCCTCACTATAAATCTGACTCTCCCACACACGGGTTTAGATGCTGAAGGCTTTTGGAGTGCAGGATGAAGAGTGTATGTGGAAATATGTGCTGCAATGATTGTGAGCAGGAGAATCTTTATACGTCACTGAGTAAACCTCGACAAGGTGCAAACATATGACAACACATGCCAGGACATCCTACTGCACCTCTTAATTTTCCTCCCTGGGGTGAGACTGAACTCGGGTCAGGAGGGCTGGCAGACACACGGTACCGACTTGACCAACGGAGGTTCCTTAGGGAGCTGGAAGTTATGTAGATTATCAGCAGCGCAAGGGAGTGTGCATGAGGACTGGAAGGCAGGCATTACACAGAGTGATCAGTACAATGCGAGCTGGAGGTATCATGTACGTTGTCGGGATGGCTCAATTTGCTGATGGGATGTCACGTACATAGTGGCTGCCTCATGAATTTAAGTCAGCCATGAAATCAATGGGGAAAAAAGGCTACGAAGCATGAGTAGGGATATGGGAAGTAAAAATTAAACAGGGAATACTATGGTAATGCTAAGCTAGTCGACACTGCAGCACACGTAAACTGACCAGGGAAGAGCAAGAGGATGTAGCCTAATATATGGACCATTATATATTATTCCTGTGTAGAAGAAAAGGAAAGAATTAGGGAGTCGTGGGAATATATGCCTGTTGCGTGTACTAGGGCAGGCCCGTGGAAGAATTATGACAGAAACAGTAAAAACAGTAAAGATTTAATACGAGAGAAACATATTTACTGAGGTACAGGCCGGGACCTCTCAGCAGGGCCGTATTCCACAGTAAAAGGCATAGGCTTTATACCATTTTTTGCTAAAACGATTTATTTTACAATATATTACACTTTGACATTTTCTTGTATGCTGTTTATATTGCTTTCATATGGACATAGTTTGCAGCAGTATAAGATGATACTGAGGTGCGATATTCATGACAAAGCGCCGAGGAAGAGTTATTACGAAATCTCCAGAGCCACCGAATCCAACCTACAAACCGTCCATAACGCGAGGAGATCAGCACCACGGCGTTAAAATGGGTTTGGATTGATTTACTTCACGGTTACATCAATTCATGGGTAAGTAGGTCCAGTGAGATGGGTCTGGGTGACTTATTTTTTTCGTTTTGGAAATCTGTGTACGTACAATTAAATCCGTGTCGTAATATCCAGTGACATAAAGACTAAAAAACACTATGTAGGGGAACAGAAAACGTATGGTGAAACTGAAAAGAGGATATAAAAAAAAATGGAAAAAAAAAAAAAAAATCAAAAGGAACAGCTGGGGCGAGGAAATAAGAGGAGAGAAACAGGAACCTTATAACAAGAGAGAGAGAGAGAGAGAGAGAGACGCAAGTGAGGCGACGAGAAGTTGCATGTCATGAGTCCCCTTCCACGTGAAAGCCGTTCTTCATATAGGGGTGAATCAGATCCTTGTACTTAACCAGCAATTTACTGCATAGCAAGCACTGAGTCCTTTCAACATACTAAATCTTTTCGTACCTGCTTTTGATATAGAATTAATGTGATTTTTCGAAGACAAATTACGAGGGGAGACACTGAGCAAATTGCTTAAAGGGCGAAGATCTTGGGAGAAGATCTTCGCCAGGTTAACGTCCAGGGAGCTTTATCGCTCTTCCTTATTGATTTATCTTACCTATTACGTGGCAGTGATTCTATTTATATTTGTATCTTTGTAGTATAGAAATGATTTGCATGCGTAACCAACAAAAGTCTTTCAGCACTCTCAGGCTCTTGCAGTCGCCAAACTGAGCGACATCTGGCTGTGAGAGGCTAACGCTAATTGGTACCTTGGTGCGGCAAACTGACTCCTTTGGTATATGTGCCTTCACGTGATCATGGGATATCACTTGTACCAGAGCTCATACACACACGTAAAGAGAAGATGCTATTAACTTAAAGCCTTCTAAGCCGATGAAAATATGTTCCTTGTCACTCATGCTTCCAGCACATCATTCCTACAGATTTTCAACCCTTTCTTATGATTAACAAGTCTCCATTGATGTGAATCATCATAATTTTTGCGTTTGAACGTATTTTTCTTTTCACCTTAATATTCACTTTAGTTTGCTTGTTAAAATATTTAGTAGCTGTATAAATAGATGATAAACTGTGAATACAACTGAAGCTCAAGAAAGTTTGTGGATGCAGCCCCTGTTCACTTCATGTAAGTGTTAATTGGGCGCATGCAGTATTGCGGAAATGTACTGAAGTCACCGAGAAGGGGAAGGTTGGAGGGAAAGAAGAGTTAGGGAGGAGGGAAAGGGATAGGAGAGAGGGGAAGTGAGAAGTAGAGTAGGGGAGAGAAGCAGGGGGAGTGGTGTGAGGGAAGAGTTAATTGGAAAATTGGAGAGAAAGAGTTAGAGGGATCCAAGCGGCACTGAATGGTCTTGAATTAATCCGACTGAGCTGGACTGAATGTGAGAGGTGAATGACACTGATTATCTTCAAGGAATCTTCAAGGAATCTAATTGGACCTCGATGCCCTTCAAGTGACCTTGGTGGAGCAAAACTGACCTTAATGTCACTGAACGGCCAGCAATTACCTAACTGAGATTGAATGCATGTGAAGGACCCGAATGAACCTAACTGAACCTGAATTTCTTAATTTGAAATGATTCACCTAGACTGAAGTAGATGTGAGGGACCTGACTGGACTTGAACTGACACTGATAGACCACAATGAACCACGCTTGTACTAAGTGGTCCTAATTGGTCCTGAATGGTCCTGGATGAACCTGGACTGAGCTGCACTGAATATGAAGGTTCTTAACGAAGATAAATGCCTGAATGAACCCAACCTTACCAAAATGTCCCTAAAACTGCATTAATGAACCAAAATTGCCCAGACTTGACTTGACGTGTGTTACATTTATTTTACATTTACTCGTATTTTTGCTACCCCTGATGATTTTATTCAGGTTAGGAGAGATTTTTCGAAGTTTGAGAACAGCCTCCTTTAATCTCTTCACTACCAGGTGGGTCTCCTAAGTTAAATAAATCGTCTGTAACCAGTAAACTAAGAATAATACGTCATGGTAGTGAAAGGGTTAGCCGCAGTGACGGACTCTGAATACGACTAGTATGACTTAAGACAACGTACAGGATGAGTGAAAGTCCGGACACGCAGAAGAAAAATGCACAACACAGGGCATTTTAGTAATCAAACACAGTACTAGCTGCTTCTAACCCCACTAGTTTGCAAATTCTATCCTCAGCTGACTAAAATCGTCTGGAGATAGAAACAAAAAATGTCAGTGTAGAAGGTAGGTAAAACAAAAGGAAACATTACATTTTCCTCAGTGTTTCCAGCCCTTTGACTCGCCTTGTATGTAACTGTACCTGAAGCAGCCTGAACTAATTGCCGTACTAAATTGTTCCAGAGTAGTTCAGGTAGGTTAATCACAGGTCATTTGGGTGCTGGCATGCTGATAGTAATGACGGCAGGAAGCTGGCACAGGATCGACGAACGTGGTTTTGTTCCTTAGCTTTCCTTTCATTACCTTCACCAAGGAGGTTTTGTTTTCACCCCTGTCCGTTTATTTGTTGGTTGGTTGGTTGGTTTGTGAGCAAGATTACACAAAAACTACTGGACGGATTTCCACGAAACTTGGTAGGAGAATGGGCCTTGGCCCAGAATAGACTCCATTAAATTTTTGTGCGAATCCGGATGAAGGTGCTGATCCAGGAATCTTTAATCACTTTCTTTAACACTGCGAGATATGGTATTTTTTGACAATTCCGCATATTTTTCAGTAAATATTGCATGGATCTTGATGAAAAAAGTCAGGCATATTTAGGATATTGGTATCTACGAATGTGTACAGTTTGGCGTGGATTCATATAAAATTCCAGATCTAGCGGATTTAAATATGCTTTTATAGGGGGATGGTCTTTTTCCAGCTGCTGTACAGTAACAAGTAGGACTTGTTGAATTAAAAGGAACTGCATGTTGGGCATTGACGGAGGTATGCGCTCTACTGAGTGCCATTCTAGTCGGTTTTGAAATAAGTTATAAAATTCTCTCTCTCTCTCTCTCTCTCTCTCTCTCTCTCTCTCTCTCTCTCTCTCTCTCTCTCTCTCTCTCTCTCTCTCTCTCTCTCTCTCTCTCTCTCACACACACACACACACACACACACCAGAGGTGGAGTGAAGAAGAGCAAAGGTGGGAAGCGGAGGGGAGAGGAAGACTGGGGGTGGGGGAGAACGTAACCTTGCAACCTGGCCTAAAGCTGTTGTTGTCCTCAGCGTCCAAATTAAATTACGAACCTTCCTGGGCTGGAGGTGTGTATAATACTGCTTGTCACTCATGCACCTGCCAAACACTTCACAACCAGACCGTCATGAACATTATAAGAATAAAAAATTGAACAAATAAAGCGACTCCTAATAATAAATCAGTGACATGCAGGTTTGCTTATTGCAGAAACTGTTTATTCTCTTCTCAGCAATGACGTCTTTCTTTTTTAAGGAAAAGGTTTTACTACACCAGCACGAGAGACATTCCTGTGCGTGTAATGTTTTGCTCTTTGCGTGTACTTTTGTGAATCTGTATGAACAGAATAACTGAAACATTCATGAACCGACTTTAACAGAATCTGATGAAATGGTTGAGGGTCGGCCAGGGAGTTGACCTATTGTTCCTAGCACAACAGGTCAAAGATTAAGTTTATATTGCAAGGTCATGTTTAAAAGCTCCTATCCTATTTAGATAAAATATTTGGTGAAAGACTTGAAGGTAAAACAGGAGCGATCTTAAATAGTTTTTATCCAGTTTCGAATCAGTCTTTGTAGAAAGGTTCAGGATAAGGCAAGGATTAAGGGATTCGATTTTGAGAAGTTAGTCAAAGACCAAGGTCACATGGAAGGGACAGGTTAAGTAGGTTTCATCTGATTTAAGATAAGCTTGATATAGGAGTAAAGGTCCGGCTACGCTTGCCAAAAACTTTACCCAAAAACACTGTTAGAAATATGCATGAAACGAGTTGTACATACGTTAGCAGTATGCCACATACATGAAACATGTTGCTGTTAGCAGTATGCCACACACACGATTACAGCAATGTCATCAGCATGCTTGAGACAGATGTGAAGAGAACGCGCAGTCCATAAAAGTCTGACAGTACCCATCACAGTGTAGGCAAGTGAAAATGTGGTCCTTGCTGCAGTTGCTGCTGAGATACTGTGTGGACGAGGAAACTGTCGTATGTAAAATGTGGTTTGTTGGTGTTTAACATAAATCTCAGGCTCGAGAATAAAAATCATTTACTGATATATGCGTTGTCTCGTCCATCACAAGATTTGCACTTTATTTTCCTTGTCTCCCTCCTTACCTAACAAATTAATGTTATGATGTATCTCTCAACCACTGTTTTATTAAGTCGTAATGGATCTCATATCTTTTAGACGTTTGTCTTATTTACTTTGTTGAATAGTACTCATCATTAACATCCCAAAGAACCCTCGTATGTACACGTGTGGTGTAGGTCAATCAACATTAAGGTTTGGTCTCTGGACCACTCCCTTTTCAGGGATACAGTTCACCATTTTCCCGTGAGCTTTTTACTTGCTGAGTTCATGTCCACCGTACTAAGCCTTGTCGTTACCTGTGCAACAAACATGACTCACACATTGAAGTACAAGTTCGAGGCGCCACTGTGTTCGTGACAATGTCTGAAACTTGCCACGAACAGGCAAGTGTGGCCAGACATCAGGCAAGAATGAACAGATCTTATTTTAGAACACTCAGTCAACGGGCAAGGTTACAGGGTAAGGTCAAATTACCACCAGTGTGTGTCTGTGTGTGAACAAAATGACTAAAATTATTTCGACATGATTGTATCAGATTTAGTGAAAGAGTTGAGGAACAAAAAATGGGCTGACCTACAGTTTTTAGTACATGCCAAAGGCCAACGTCACATGGCAAGATCAGCATAACAGTTTGTATCTAATTAAGACTAAGCTCTAAGAAACGGTCCATTTTTTTTTTTTTTTAATGCGAGGAAGAAGGAACCAAAGGCTGAGCCCGCAAAACGTTCCTTAAAAAAAAAAAAAATACAAAAGAGGGCCAAATTCAAGACCCATTCATTTCAAGATGCTTGGACACACTGCGTTTGAAACACTGGAGATCATAGGAAGTAGGAAATACAGACAGAGGGAGACAGTTCCAGAGTTGACCTGCTGCATAAATGAAGGACTGTGAGAACCGGTTAACTCTTGCATTAGAGAGTTGGGCAGAAAAGGGATGAGAGTTTGTTGCTAAACTGGTGCTACGCACCCGTCGTAGAGGTGGAGGGATGCAAGCAGACAGTTCAGAGGAGCAGTGACCATTGAAGTAGCGATAGAAAAGGATAAAAAAGCAACAGTGCAGTGAAGAGACAGAGGCTGAAGGGAGCCAGTAAGAGGAGGAGAGTTGATGAGATGAATAGCCTTTGACTCCACCCTGATGAGAAGAGCTATATGTGGGGAGCCTCCCCACACATAAGAGTTGTACTCTACACAGGGGCGAATAAAAGCCGTGTATAAAGTCAGCAACTGTGCAGGGGTAAAGAAGGCATGGAGTCAGCTTAGAACACCTAATCTCTCAGAAGCAGATTTTACAAGAGATGCAATATAATCTTTCCAAGATAAGTCCCGTGTGAATGAAACCCCAAGCATGTTCAAGGATGTGCAGGATTGAGCTGGATATTATTAAACATTAGTGGGTATACCTGTGGAAGATGTTGACGGGTTGATGGGTGTAAAAACTGAGTCTTTGATGCATTAAAAACAACAAGATTATCTTTTATGAGCCAACTCAGACATTCGGTTTGCCATAGCCTCATCCCTTGTTTGCTGAAGTAACTACTGAGATGGACGTTGCGGAAACCGAATGGAAAGGTGAAGAGTGGAATCATCAGTGTACAAAAGGATAGGATTCGATGTACAGCTTAGAAGATCATTGATGAATAAAAGGAAGAGAGTTGGTGATAGGACAGAGCCCTGAGGATCACCACTGTTGATAGATCTAGGGGAAGAACTATGGCCGTCTACAACAGCAGCTATAGAACCACCAGAAAGTAAGCTATAGATGAAGGCACAGATAGAAGGATAGAAACCGCAAGGGGGCATTTTGGAAATTAAAGATTTATGCCAGACTCGATCGAAAGCCTTTGAGATGTCAAGTGCAATGGCAAAGCTTTCGCCAAAGTCCCAAAATGAGGATGACCAGGAGTCTGAAAGGTAGGTGAGAAGATCACCAGTGGAGCTTCCCTGAAGGAACCCATACTGACGATCAGAAAGAAGGTTGTGATAGGAAAGATGCTTTAAAATTTTTCTGTTAAGAATAGACTAGAAAACTTTCGAGACACAGGATGTTACAACAATTGGACAATAGTTAGAGGGTTGGGAATGGTCACCTTTCTTTGAGACTGGCTGAAAGAGAGCAAACTTTCAGCAGGAAGGAAAGGCACAAGTTGAAATCAAAGACGAAAGAGTTTATCTGGGCAGGGTGTAAGTACAGAAGCACAGTTCTTGAGGACAACAGGAGCGACTCCATCAGGCCCATATGCGTTGTTAGTATTAAGGCCAGTGATGGCAGACAATACATCAAATGAAGAAATTTTAATGTCAGCCATGAGGAAGTCAGAGGGGGGAAACGATGGAGGAACAGCACCGGAATCATCTAAGGTGAAACTGGAGGAGAAAGTCTGAGCGAAGAGATCTGCTTCATCAATAGAAGAAATAGCTACAGAGCCATCAGAGTAGAAAAGAGGAGGGAAGAATGATGAGGTAAAGTTGCTAGAAAGGTTTTTGGCAAGGTGCCAGAAGGAGCAAGAAGAATTCAAGTTGGAAGGTTGAGAGCATTTAGTATGGGTGAAATTATTTTTAGCAGAGGAAAGAACAGACTTAGCACGATTCCGCCCAGAAACATTAAAAAGATGTGATTCAGGGGTGGGTTGGCTCTGATACCTTTCTTTAGGCCCTCTTCTTGTTGCGGACAGCATTAGAACGAGCGTCATTAAACCAAGGCTATCTTGTTTTAGGCAAAGGATATGAGAAAGGAATGTACGCTTCTGTGCCTGAGAACCTCCATAATGTGAAAGGCACACTCAGATAGCTCCCGACCATGGAAGCAATAATCATTCCAAGGAAAATCAAAGAAGTACTGCCTGAGGGCCTCCCAATCTGCAGCTCCAAAGTGCTGCAGTCGACGTTTCTTTGGTGTGTCCACAGGCCCTACCGGAGCAAAAGGACAGGTTAAGGTGATAAGGTTATGATCAGAGGAGCCCAACAGAGGGAAAAGATTAACAGTTTAAGCAGAAGGATTAGTTGTAAGGAAGAAGTCAAGTATGTTGGAGCTCTCTCAAAGGTGGTCAGGGATACGGGTAGGGTGCTGTACAAGCTGCCCTAGGTCATTAAAGATAAAAAAGATGTAGGCTTGTTCACCAGGTGGATCAGTGAAAGAAGAGGAGAGCCAAAGGTGGTGGTGAACATTGAAATCTCCTAGAATGGAGATTTCAGAGAAAGGAGAAATGGATAGAATGTGTTCCATCGTAGAAGTAAGATAGTCGAAGAATTTTTTGATAGTCATAGAATTAGGAGATAAGTAAACAGCACAGATATATTTAGTCAGAGAATGACAGGAGAGCCGAATCCAGAGAGTAGAGAATTCAGAAGAGTCAAGTTCAGGAACATGAGAGCAAGATAGGTCGTTGCTTACAAATACACAATATCCACCTTTGGCTTTGAAATGAGTACAGAGAAAGTAGGAGGATACAGAAAAGGGTTTGCTATCAGTTGCCTCAGACAGCTGAGTCTCGGTAAGAAAGAGAAGGTGAAGTTTAGAGGAGGAGAGGTGGTGTTCGACAGACAGAAAGTTAGAGAGAAGGCCGCGAATGTTGCAGAAATAAAGAAGTGAGTTAGACAGTGGATCCAGGCAGCTCAAAGAGTCGTCACCGGAGAGGGGCGAATGGTGGGGGCATTTATGGTCCCCCCCCCCCGGGAACTCCGAGGCATGGTATGGGTGGGCCATTTTCCTTTATTTTTATTTTTTTTTTTGAAATGGAAGTGTAGTGTGTACTGTGCCTGTAGATTGGTGTTGACAGTTAGAGAAACTTGTACTGGAGAGCATGCTGGCTTACTCTCTGTGTTACTGAAACACTGAGAAAGTTCAGCAAAGGGGGATGGTCAGGAACTAGTCCCGAGGGCTGATGAAGCGGGAGCTCCAGCTCTCCCTGTCATCAGTTTTCCATCCACTTTGGGTATACTGCCCTGCTCGACTGGTGCTACAGTCTACTCCTGATGGTAACGCAAGGATGTTAATGTTCGATTCTGATAAATCTGTCAAAAGTCAAGGTCACAAGGCAAGGTCAACTCAGTTCTGATCCAATTTGAATCACACCAATTGGAAGGTCGAGGGTCAAGCAATAATGAAGAAATTTGATTTGGAGTACACTCGCCAAAGGTCATTGGAAAAAGTCCATGTCGCACGTGTTGCATTCTTTAAGTTTTGTGTGTGTGTGTGTGTGTGTGTGTGTGTGTGTGTGTGTGTGTGTGTGTGTGTGTGTGCGTGTCAGTATCGTCGTGTTCGTATTTTCGTTTTTCTTACCAACATTCCTTGCCACGCACTCATTTTTTTTTTTTTCCCGGGCAGACTGGCCTAAAACTTACTGTGCATATACTGTACCTGGGTCTGGTATCTCCAACTTTCTCATATTTTAAATTTAGTCCTTTAAAATTATTTTATCTTACAAAAAGTATAAAATATTGATGCGGAATCAACAGACACCAAAACAACCATCTCGGTAACGGCACAAGTTCTCTGGCTTCAAACGTGGTTGCAGTACAGGGGTACTTCGATTCGGACGTGTCCTACAGCCTGTTGTACATATACAGTACGAGACACTCTTTTAACTCACCTTCAGCTGAATAAAATTATCTGGTGTTAGCTGCGATACAGTAGCAGAATTGTCCCGATTATGAGAAGGTTAATGGTGCCAATATTAACATTTACAGGCTGTTATGACTTAGGTGCTATTATACGTGGTTTTGGAAATTTTGCAGCAGCTGTTCTGAAGCAATTTGCTCTGCACACGGCGCCTCAGTATCCTGTTGCATGTACTAAAGGAGTAGACTGTAGCACCAGTCGAGCAGGGCAGCACTCCCAAGGTGGATGGAAAACTGATGACAGGGAGAGCTGGAGCTCCCATTTCATCAGCCCTCGGGACTAGGTCCCGACCATCTCCCTTTGCTGAACTTTTCCAGTGTCTCAGTAACACAGAGAGTAGGCCAGCATGCTCTCCAATACAAGTTTCTCAATCAACACCAAACTACATGCACAGTACACACTACACTTCCTTTTCCTAAATTCAAAAAAAAAAAAAAAATCATGGCAGCACAACACGTAGCCTCGGAGTCCACAGGGGGGGGGACTATAAATGCCCCCACCATCCGCCCCTCTCCCGGTGACGACTCGAGCTGCCTGGAACCACTGTCTGACTCTCTTTTTCTTCATTTCTGCAACATACGCTGCCTTTCCTCTAACTTTCGCTCTGTTGAGCACCACCTCTCCTCCTCTAAACCTCACCTTCTTTTCCTAACTGAGACTCAGCTGTCTGAGGCAACTGACAGCAGACCCTTTTCTGTATCCTCCTACTTTATACTAATTTCAAAGCCAAAGGTGGTTGTCGTGAATATATACGCAACGACTTATCTTGTTCTCATGTTCCTGAACTCGATTCTTCTGAATTCTCTACACTCTGGCTTCGGCTTTCCTGTCATTCTCTGACTAAATATATCTACACTGTTTACTTATCTCCTAATTCTATTGACTGTCAAAAATTCGTTGACCATCATACTTCTACGATGGAACACATTCTATCCATTTCTCCTTTCTCTGAAATCTCCATTCTAGGAGATTTCAATGTTCACCACCACCTTTGGCTCTCCTCTCCTTTCACTGATCCACCTGGCGAACAAGCCTACACCTTTTCTATCCTTAATGACCTAGGGCTGCTTGTACAGCACCCTACCCATATCGCTGACCGCCTTGGAGAGAGCTCCAACATAGTTGGTCTCTTCCTTACAACTAATCCATCTGCTTACACTGTTCTTTTCTCTCCGTTGGGCTCCTCCAATCACAACCTCATCACCTTAACCTGTCCTATCGCTCCAGTATGGTCTGTGGACCCTCCAAAGAAACGTCGTCTGTGGCACTTTGGAGCTGCGGATTGGGAGGCCCTCAGGCAGTACTTCTTTGATTTTCCCTGGAATGATTATTGCTTCCATGGCCGGGAGCCATCTGGGTGTGCCTTGCGCGTTACGTAGGTTATCCTCTCGAGCATGGAAGCATACATTCCTTTCTCATATTCTTTGAATAATGCAAGAAAGCCTTGGTTTAATCATGCTTGATCTAATGCTGTCCACAACAAGGAGAGGGCCTATAAAAGGTATCGGAGCCAACCCACCCCTGAATCACATCTTTTATATGTTTCTGCCCGGAATCGTGCTAAGTTCTGCTAAAAATAATTTCATCTGTACTAAATGCTCTCAACTCTCCAACTCGAATTCTTCCCTCTCCTTCTGGCACCTTGCCAAAAACCTTTCTAACAATTTTACCTCATCATCCTTCCCTCCTCTATTCTACTCTGATGGCTCTGTAGCTATTTCTTCTTCTGATAAAGCAGATCTCTTCGCTCAGACTTTCTCCTCCAATTCCACCATAGACGATTCCAGTGCTGTTCCTCCATCACTTCCCCCCTCTGACTTCCTCATGGCTGACATTAAAATTTCTTCAGCTGATGTATTTTCTGCCATTACTGGCCTCAATACTAATAAGGCATATGGGCCTGATAGAGTCCCTCCTGTGCTTACACCCTGCCTAGGCAAACTCTTTCACCTTTGTCTATCAACTTGTCCCTTTCCTTTTTGCTGGAAGTTTGCTCTCATTCAGCCAGTCCCAAAGAAGGGAGACCATTCCGAACCCTCTAACTATCGTCCAATTGCTTTAACATCCTGTATCTCAAAAGTTTTTGAGTCAATTCTTAATAGAAAAATTTTAAAGCATCTTTCCTATCACAGCCTTCTTTCTGACCGTCAGTATGGGTTCCGTCAGGGATGCTCCACTGGCGATCTTCTCACCTACCTTTCAGACTCCTGGTCATCCTCCTTTCGGGACTTTGGCGAAAGCTTTGCCACTGCACTTGACATCTCAAAGGCTTTCGATCGAGTCTGGCATATATCTTTAATTTCCAAACTTCCCTCTTACGGTTTCTATCCTTCTATCTTTGCCTTCATCTCTAGCTTCCTTTCTGGTCGTTCTATAGCCGCTGTTGTAGACGGCCATCGTTCTTCTCCTAGATCTATCAACAGTGGTGATCCTCAGGGCTCTGTCCTATCACCAACTCTCTTCCTTTTATTCATCAATGACCTTCTGAGCTGTACATCTAACCCTATCCACTCACACGCTGATGACTCCACCCTTCACCTTTACATTCGGTTTCTGCGACGTCCATCTCAGCAGTTACTTCAGCAAACAATGGATGAGGCTATGGCACACCTAATGTCTGAATTGGCTCGTATCTCTGACTGGGGTAAAAAATAACCTGGTTGTTTTTAATGCATCAAAGACTCAGTTTTTACACCTATCAACCCGACAAAATCTTCCACAGGTATAACTACTAATGTTAATAATATTCAGCTTAATCCTGAATCATCCTTGAACATGCTTGGGGTTTCATTTACTCGGGACATATCTTGGAAAGATCATATTACATCTTTCGTAAAATCTGCTTCCAAGAGATTAGGTGTGCTATGCCGACTCCATTCCTTCTTTACCCCTGCACAATTGTTAACTCTATTCAGGAGTTTTATCCACCCCTGTGTGGAGTACAACTCTCATGTGTGGGGAGGCTCCCCACATACAGCTCTTCTCAATAGGGTGGAGTCAAAGGCTTTTCGTCTCATTAACTCTCCTCCTCTTACTGACTCTCCTCAACCTCTGTATCTTCACCATACTGTTGCCTTTTTATCTCTTTTCTATCGCTACTTCAATGGTCACTGCTCCTCTGAACTGTCTGCATGCATTCCTGCACCACTACAACGGACACGTAGCAGCTGTCTAGCAGCAAACTCTCATCCCTTTTCTGTCCAACTCTCTAATGCAAGAATTAACCGGTATTCCCAATCCTTCATTTATGCAACAGGTCAACTCTGGAACTGTCTCCCTCTGTCTTTATTTCCTGCTTCCTGTGATCTCCAGTCTTTCAAAAGCAGTGCGTCCAGGCATCTCGAAATGATCGGATCTTGAATTTGGCTCTCTCTTGTATCTTGTTTTTCTCTTGGAAGGAACATTAATTGCAGGCTCGCGGCCTTTGGTTCCTTCTTCCTAGCATTAAAAAAAAAAAAGAACTGATGCAAACTATGATGCTACTAAAACGACATAACATGCAAGTAAATGCTCGGATGTAATACGCAAAATAAATTGCTTGGGAAGAGGTGCTGCTAAGTTTCCTATGCCACTTACAGTATGAACTTCAGCTAAATAAAATCGTCTGGCGTTAGCTGAAGTAAAACTCAAGAGAAGAAGTATTCATGAGAGAGTTTAGATTTTATATGAAGCCCCCCTGCCTCATTGGATTGTCACTGTCTCTGATACTCACCCAGCCGGTAATTGTATCCCTGTTGATGGTGACAAGCATGGACTAGTGTGCCTCACCCTCAGTTGAATAAAATACTCAGGCGTTGCTTGAATAGCAAAACATTTGCCCCGACAATGATGTTAATGAAGGCTTCATTTAACCCCTCCTGCTCCGGAACTCCCTTAGGAAGAGTACAATTAATTGCTTTAAAGAGGCACGAATAAAGAGAGTAGGGAAAATACTGTGTTCGCGTAGGCTAATCGTTTCCATCAGATGACGTCATTTGTTTTTTACTCTTGCTGGTATCAGATACTTTTAATGCAGAACAAGAAAGAACACTTACAGAGCGCGGTACGTGTGACCATCAACTGGTCACTTTGCCCTGTGACTTTTACCTTCGCCAGATTATTCTCAAATCGAGTTACTTCATTTCTGCCTAAGCCTTAACCCTTCACATCAAATAAAAAATGTGCTAGCTGACTTTATCCAAAGACCTTGATTTCTTTACTTTTCCCTGTGACTTTGACCTTTGACTAATAGCTCTAAAAATCGAATTTCTTTATCGTTAGTTTAATCTGAACTCTTCCACAAAGTTAGTCGGCATCAGAGAAAAGTTGTTTAAGTTACCTTGCCGGGTAATCTTGACCATTGACCAACTGTTCTGAAAATTAATGGGTCAGTCTTTAGGGTGATCCTTAACTCATCTACCAAGTTTGATTCAAAGCATATAACAACTGATTTAACTAATACACAGACACACGGGTCAAGCTTTGGCCTTGCCCTGTGACCTTAACCTATAACTGATTGTTTTCAACATTGAATGCCTTTGTTCTTGCCTGACCCTTAACATTTCCACTAATTTTAGTCAAGGTTCAACCTATTCAAGTGACTCTTCCTTGGAACTGTGGCCTTTGACCTTCCTGTGTGACCTTCACCTTTGACTGAAAATCTTCATCCATGCTTCACCCTGAATCGTTCCACAAAGAGAGAGAACAATCTCTCTCTCTCTCTCTCTCTCTGTGTGTGTGTGTGTGTGTGTGTGTGTGTGTGTGTGTGCTGCTTTTCGCATTCCTGACTGTCTTTTCCCTGAGGTCATGCAGCTTTCCCACCAATTACTCATCTTCACATTTCACCATTTCTGCACACTGTCCTATACTTGTACTATTCCGTCCAGGACTGGCATAATAGTAATACCGGAGACATTTTATGACATATCGGTGGATCTTGTGCAACATTAATAAAGTCTGTTTACCGCAATTCAAATCATCAGACTTCCCTGTCCCAGTCTGGGATCGAGCTTGAGTAATTTCAGAAATACTTTAACCACCTGACGACCACATCTATCTTGTGCTGCGTTTTATCTTGTGCTGCGTCTTGCACTGCGTGTGAAACATGACACACTTTTTTTTTTTTTTTTTTTTTTTTTTTTTTCGATGGAGCAAACGTGCTCTGAGCGGTAATGGATTCGTTTGGAAGTGAAAGAAAAGCATTCTGGAGCTGAATGCTAATCGCCTGCCAGAATACGCTGTTGGCCAAGTCCAAGATTTAGGCCATATCTTGCAACCCTGAAGATTTCATGTTCATGAGATATAATGGTGCTAAAGGCGGGCGATGAAAACTAGTTGACCTTTGCCAGCCATATTCGTGACCTTAACCTTGACCCCAAGTGACCATTTTCGAACTCGTCCAAGATTTTGGACATATCTTGATACCCTGAAGGTTTCATATTGATAGCTCAAACTGTTCATGAGATATAATGGGAACACACACACACACACACACACACACACACACACACACACACACACAGGCAGCCAAAAACATTATCTTTCCTCCTTCTAGGAGATAAAAATGGCGCTAGTGAGAGACAAAAGACCAGATTGTTGTCGTTCTTGCTTTTGTTTTTGTTATTGTTGTTGTTGTTGTTATTATTAATTATTATCATTATTATTATTATTATTATTATCATCATCATCATTAAAATAGTTGTTCTTGTTATTGATGTCATTTTTACCCGTTTCCGCCCCGCAGGGACTCGGGGACGGGTATTGTGTTCATTCGGTTTGTCTGTCTGTTTGTTTGTCTGTCTGTCTGTCTGTCTGTCTGTCTGTTTGTCTATCTGTCGGTTAACAACTTTACACGAAAACTACTGGTGCGATTTTGACTAAAATTACAGGGATTATGGCCTATGACCTTCTGATCACCTGATTAAATTTTGGCCCAAATTGGACCAAGGCCCAGGCTGTAGGCCCAATAAATGTAAGAAAAAAATACAGGTAAAAAATCGCTTTATCTGCATAACCTTCAAATTCGTCATATCGACATGAAACCAAAACCTAAAGGCACATCTTTCAAATCTGCATCCTATAACATGCTTCTTTACATCAGGAGGGTTACCTCCCAGTTAGCGGTAGGGGGGTCAATATCAGGTGGCTCGGGCCTGAACTTTCAAATAGGCATCAAACGGTCAATTTTCACCCGATTTACTCCAAAATTTGATGTGTGACATCTTTGACTAGATATCCTGCTGGTTTATATATCAGCACCAAAATGACCCCCGGGGACGGGTTTGCTGTGCCTTGGCAGCGCTTCTTGTTAAGTCTGAGAAGGAACATTCCATAATCCTTCCCCTCTCTTACAGTGTTCCAGGATGTACACGTGATGATCTTCATTGGCTTCGGGTTCCTGATGATGTTCCTGAAGCGGTACGGGCTGAGTGCTGTCGGCCTCAACTTCATGGTAGGTGTGCTCTGCCTCCAGTGGGCCATCCTCATCCACGGATTCTTCCATCTCTCCCACGGTGAAATCCTCATCGACTTGAATTCGTGAGTTACACAAATTGCTGTTCTTTCTTTATCTCTTCATCTTCTTCTTCAAGTATGAGTCATCCTGAACAACTCACAGTTCCACCCTCTCATCGACTGGAATGTGTTAGAAGACGTTGTTGTTGCCTCTCTCTCTCTCTCCCTCTCTCCCTGGGGGAGGGGTCCTCACCCACCTTTTCCATAACGAAAATATAACTGAAGTTTTTCTTTTTTTAGAAAGAAACACAGTTGCGTTGAAAGTTCTGAGATTTTCACTGATATTGTTTTTTTATATATCGTTATTTTCTATGCTTCATTTTCATGTTTTCTGTATTGTGTGTTTGTGCGTTGGTATGGTCATGTTTATGTTAGGTATGCACAGTCCCCTCCCTTAGTCCAGTCTCCCAAACTGCCTATTTTCTCTTGACGCTCTCGGGATCAGACTCACCGGCGAGGCATATAGTTTATATTTGAGCAAACTTTTGCTTCAGGTTTGGAAACCCCAGAGTGATGTTCCTAGCTTTCTTGAAAAGTTTCTGGTCGATGAAAGTTCCTGATTCATGTAGTTTAAACTCTGACACCCCATTTTTCCCATCAAGCTCCTAAGTGGTAATCACACAACAGATGGTGACTGATCAAGGTACAGCTGGCCGAAAAGCTTCTTGACAATTTTTGGTCATTCCGTGTGCTCCTTACTGTGGGAGCAACCATTCCATAACACGTTTATGAGGTGATCCCAAGACTGTTAACACTTTCGCTTTTCTGCTTTTGGTGTTGCCATAACCATAATACCCAGGCAGTGAAAGGCTGCCTAAAGCTTGCGTGATCTTTTCGACAGGCTCCTGGGTGCAGACTTCACAGCAGCAGCGGTATTAATCAGCTTCGGTGCCCTGCTCGGCAAGACCACACCCACGCAGCTCATCATACTCACACTTATAGAAATTCCTTTGTTCGCCATCAATGAAGTGATCGGCAGAAAATATTTTGGGGTTAGTGATTCATATTTTTCTGTCATTAGCAAACGTTATTAAAAAGTCATTATTATTGTTGTTGTTTTTGTTGTTATCATTATTTCCCTTGCTATTATTATTATTATTATTATTATTATTATTATTATTATTATTATTATTATTATTATTACGGTTCCTTCTCCTTAACTTGGCCTGGACTACCGTCCTATTGCAGGCTATTTCCCGTAGCAGAGTGGCAGAACAACACGTTACTACGTTTCTACATCCTATTCATAATACGTCAGTGTAGACAGATATTCAAATATTACTCCTTTGGAAGAGTTTAGTATTCAAGACAGACAAATATCATTTTACGTTAACGTGAAATGTGCATAGTCATTATGAGTAATAACTTCATGAGCTTCTCAGTATTGCATATGCACGAGTCTACCCTGATGGTTGAGATCCATTTCCTTTAGCCAGCCGCTTTGGAAAGGAATTAACCATTTCAGTGCGGTACTGGTCATTTATCAATTTATTCATCATCTGTTTATTGCAGTGGTTCTTAACCTATTGGTCGCGACCCAAATTTGGGTCGCCAAGCCATTTGGAGTGGGTCGCCAAGAGACACATATATTACTGATATTATTAATGTTGTATACATATTACCGTACTTATCGATACTTCACACTTTACATTCTCTCTCTCTCTCTCTCTCTCTCTCTCTCTCTCTCTCTCTCTCTCTCTCTCTCTCTCTCTTCCCTACAGTAGGCGATTGCATTTGGCTTAAAAAAAGATTATTACCATGCACACAACTGGGAGTAGCGTACCGGTACTGTACATTTTATATTTTAAAACTTAACCGTTTTCATTTCGGAGTAATGATGCCCAGCTCATGGCTTACGTACGGTACCGAGGTCCAGAAGACATGGAAGAGGAATTTCTGTTCTGTCGGCCATTACACACAACCACAACCAGAGAAGATATTTTCAGTACTGTGGACTCATTCTTCAAGGAAGAAGGGCTTCAGTGGAATCAGTGTTTTATGTCTGTTGTGATTGTGCACCAGCAATGCTGAGAGTACGTCATGGCTTCATTGCTAGAGTTAAAGAAGAAAATCCATTCGTGCTGATTGTTCACTGTCTCCTTCACCGTGAGAATCTTGCTTCTCAGGGGTTGTCACCTGAGTTACAGAAAGTGATGCAGGAAGTCATCCAGGTAGTCAGTTTCATTAATCTAAGGCTGTGCCCTCCAGGATCATCAGTCGGATGTGTTTTGATTTTGGTTTAGAACATGTACACGTGTTGTACCACTCTGAGGTTAGGTGGCTGTCACGAGGAAGGGTGCTCCAACGGTTGCCTGAAATGCGGAACGAGACTGAGATATTTCTAGAAAAAAAGAATCATTCACTGGCCCCAAAGATTCTCTGATTCAAAGTAGGTGATGCAAATGGCTTATCTTCCAGATATCTTTGCTGAGATTAACGCCCTGAACATTTCAATGCAAGGTCACGATCAGACATTAGTTGGGCTGTCAGAGAAGGTAACTGCATTCAAGGGGAAACTGAAGCTGTGGAAGAGTAAAACTGAGACTGGGAAGACTGCGTCGTTCCACAAAGCATCATTGTGGAACATATCTCCAGACTAATCGAAGAGTTTTTCACTACATTCCTGAGAATGTGATGAAATATGCCTGGGTAAGAAATCCCTTCAGCATTGAAGCTGAAGACTGACCTGACGAGATTTCGAACATCAGCTACCTCCAGGAGCAGCTCATCGAGGTTCAGAATGATGAAACACTTCGTTATGATTTCAGGAAACAAAACGAATCACTGAGCTCATTCTGGATCAGAGTTTACAAAGAAAAGAAAATTCTTGGAGGTGAAGCCCTGAAAGCACTCCTTCCCTTTGCTACAACTCATCTGTGTGAGGCGGGATTTTCTGCACTCACAAAGTACAAAAACCGTCTACAACCAGAGCATGACCTAAGATGCAGTCTGTCATCTAAATCAACCCGGTTTGAGAAGCTGATTGAAACTTTTCAGTGCCAGGGATCTCACTGATTATAGTACTTTATGTCTCAGACAACATCCAAAATAGTGACTCTCTCCTTAATGGTCAGAGTAAATAGGTGTATCATGAACATGAATGAATTATTTTGATTTTCTGATCTTCGATTTATTTTTTTCCTGCCGAAATGTGTTGATATTTTAGTTCTTAGGAAGTACATATAATAAAAATGAAATTTATTTATTATGACATCAATAAAATATTGAAATATTACTTTGGTTTTAGTTACATGATATGACACATATGTTTGTTTCAGTTCTGGTGCAGAGTAAGTTTACGAGGGTTTGGGTCGCCATATAGACCATCTTATGGATTTTGGGTCGCCAAGAAAAAAGGTTAAGAACCACTGGTTTATTGCCACCGTCAGACAGTCTGAATCAGCACTACAGCCTTTATGAACTGAAGAAGTTAGCTATAGACATTTAACCCCTTTACTTCTTGAGGCTGTCTTATGCTGAATAAAACTGTACGGTAAAGATATACCAGTAATAAAATTAAAGGACCTCACCACTATTTAAGTGGCTGATTCTTTGCACTCAAGATACACGTTCTAATGACAGTATTATTATTATTATTATTATTATTATTATTATTATTATTATTATTATTACGTCCCTACCCTGACGTATGGAAGCGAGGCGTGGACCTTGCAAGAGGGGAACAAGTCAAGAGTGAGAGCAGTGGAAATGAGTTACTTGAGAGGAGCATGTGGAGTGACGTGGAGGGACAGGTTGACGAATGAAGAAGTGAAGGAACGTTGTGGGGTAGATGTGGATGTGGTTGAAAAGATTAGGAGAAATACACTGAGGTGGTTTGGACATGTGGAGAGAATGGAGGATGAAAGACTGACTAAGAGGGTGTATGTAGGTGAGGTGGAGGGAGGGAGAGGGAGGGGTAGACCGAGGATGAGGTGGAGGGATGGAGTTGAGAGGCATATGAGGGAAGGGGGGGTGAGTTGGGGGGAGGGGAGTCAAATGGTGGGTGACAGAGTGACTTGGAGGCGTTTTGTCTGCGGCCACCCTTTGCGGGATTAGGGCGTCGGGCTATAGATAGATAGATTATTATTGTTATTATTATTATTATTATTATTATTATTATTATTATTATTTGAGAAAGTAACTATGAAAATTAGCCGAGGTTATGGATGAGGGATGCCAGGGATAGCTTCAAAGGTTAGGTCTGTGGCAAGTAGTTTTCACTGTTAAAATAGGTTTGCTTGGTGTCTCCATTCTCTCTCCCATCAAAAGGTCGCCATTGCTGTACTCCTTCCGCTTTAGCTTGGAATGAAATTACTGTCTCTCCATCTTGAGTACTGAGTTGTAACAAAAGGTTAACACTAACATATGGTGCTGGTTACAATGAAGTGCTATGACGGTGTAAAACTGTAGTATTCTTATTCTGCCACTGAGCTACGTAAAATACCCTGCATAGAAAACGAAAATCTGTGCCAAGTTAAGGTGAAAAGAGTATAGTATTTAAGGGATTCCCAGAGTAGGTCAGATGAATGTCATATTCCACTAATATTGCATTTTTGGTAGTGAGATCTTCATTTTCTAAAAATAAAGTGGTATTTTCCTGAAGATAAGAGACTCAGATCTGAAAAGAACAAATTAGAATACGCGGGAAGAAAAAAAAATGTTATAAAAAAATGGCTGTTAATTAAGAGAATAGCCTACGTATTTTATTCTTATTTTTAGACTATCCTAATTCCTTCATTACGATGGCATATTTCCAGATTCTCTTGCTACCACCTGACTGTTTTATACATCTAGAAACTGCTCTCAAATAGCTTAGTGGGTAATTAAAGGTATAGTAGATTCCCTTGGCTTGAAAATATCTCCTAATTAGAATAAACTCGTCTGTAGGCAGCAGGAATATATCAAAGTAATACGTTATCGTCATGAAAGACTTAAAAGTGTTCAGTTATCAGTTTTCGGTTGCCCATATTTCTAGTTGGTTTGAGAGATTTCGCAACGCCTCTTCGTCAGCGATTTCTTTTGAACATTGCAATAATCCTCTGGTATGAAAGTGATGTAAACTGTGTAGATATTAAGCAGATGTACAGAACACACGAGAGAAAGAGATACGTACAGTGGGAAACAAATCGCTAAGGAAATGACACAACGAAGTCTCCTACGCCACCGAAAATACCAGCCAGAGAGTTTGTAGCACCACTTCCTAAGCAATTTATGCTGAACCCTGTACCCCCATTATCGTTGTGTAAGTTACTGATGCAAACATTGTCGCCTACACGATACAAATGACACACTAGACAATGTTAAGGTGTAAGATACAAAATAAATCGCTAAGGATTATCATATTTCAAAGATTTATTAAGGGAAATCCCGATCTCCCCCTTTCATGGTATGCGTGATACCTTACATCCAACAGTACAATGTATTATTCTGCATATATAATTAAAACCCTAGTACTTAAACAAACTACACTTTTAATACTGTCGCAGAAGTGAGATGCATCTTTGGGAAAATCCATGGTATTTTAGGTAGATTAGAAATAAAAGTATAAAAATGTATTAAAAGTTATAAGACTATATCAGAATGTGGATGGATATATATATTGCAAGGTATTTACCCCGTGGGACAAGTATGGTAGATTTATAGGCACTTACATATAATATGATTGAGAAAAAATAGTAAAACAATACGTATGAAAGAATATGCTGTGCAATCAGTAGAGAATGCAGTAGTTTGAGGGATATGATACCCTTTGTGGCAGAATGTGTTGATACAGATGTAAGCTACTAGGCCTCATTATTCGTCATAAGTACATACTTCTCCTGGAGGCTGAAGTAGGCACCAGTAATAGTTCCTCGTTCTCTTCATTTGCATTTCCTTTTATCCTAGTAGTGATGATATCCATAAGTCTTGTAGTGTTGCCTATCTTATTATAAATTTTCACCAAAACAACCCCTTTCAAGTAATAGACACTGGGTTGAAATATGCTCCTACTCCCAGGTACGTCCTGTCGTCCTTAAAGCATGAGGGTTTTAAGGGGTAGTTAAATTCATCTCGTGTAAAATTCAAAGTGCATAGTTTATGGAATACATCATCATCAGTATTTGATCCCTGAAACCAAATCTTGCTTGTAACTCAGGGATTGCAGGAATATTTCCGAAGCACAATCTAACGAAGGTCGCCTAAAATACGGTTCCCTAACCGTAACCCATATCGGATGGTACTGTACACTCGGATTTTGTTGCATTTATATTATGCAATGTATTTGCCTTACAAAAGCGTCACTGTCTTCTTCCACAAACTTCTCTTGTAACTCAGCATAGTGTTAATCGAATATTTGTGCATGTCAACTATGGATTCCTACACAAAGGACGCCATTTTCGCCTCAGTCCCCAGGTAGGTAAGGTTAAGTAAATTAATTACTGATCTACGAGAGAAATGCATGAGTGGGAAATCATGTTTCAGTCAATTATTTACGTATCAATACTATTCATTAATAGTGTCGCTCAGGTTTATCCTCATATCTGGTAGGCTACTGGAAAGGTAGGCTACGTCTTCACGTGGTGACACTGATATGACCGGGCAGCTCCATTGTCCAGCTGTATAAACACTATATTCCTCTCCTGTCCCCCAAAAGGGGAGGGGCGACTTCAACCTGCAGTCCACCGGGCTCACGTTTCAAATAAACCTGTAACCACAACTGCACTAAAGCCCATATTTCTTCGCCAGGCCGTCGACATGGGTGACTCAATGTTCGTGCATGCGTTTGGGGCGTACTACGGGCTGGCTGCGTCCCTGCTGCTGTATCGCCGTGACGTCTCCACCCCCAAGGAAGGATCTGACTACACCTCAGACCGGTTCGCCATGATTGGTTAGTGAACCATCATTGCACTCTTTGCTTCACTCACACTCTGCCCCACTCTTTCCTTTTCTCTGGTTCACGCACACTCTTTCTTTTTTCTTTCTTTCTTTTCTTGGATTAATGGCTGTCGGCCATATGTGACCATTTAGCCAGAGAGTCTATGTATAAGATAAATACACAAAACAAATACACAAAAGACACTGAAATAAACAAAAAGTGCAAATCCTCAAGTAAACAAAAGATGCCCGAATAGATAAAGACAGTTACACAAAAGGACACTTATATTCAGCTCAAAATACAGGCAATGGAGGGCTTAGTCACACGGGAGGCAGTGATATGAGGCTAATGGCCGAAGGGTGGTTAGACCTCAGATGAAGCAGAAGAACTGGAGCCTGAGTCAGAAGTAGAGTCTGTGCCATTGAGGTGTGAAAGTACAATCCTGAGGGTGTAGGACAGGATTCGAACTTCCTCGGGGTCGGTTACAGCCTGAAGGGACCCCTGGCGCAACTCTTTGAAAGAAAGCAAGGCCCACTGGTAGTCCCCCTTACTGAACTCCTCCTGCCCACATTCCTCAGGTGCCTTGTCCTCGTAGTACCGCAGCTGCTGCTCCATGCTCTTGAGGCCAAACCGGGTGAGGGAGGCAAAGTTGCCCCAAGAGAGTCGCCGAGCCGAAGATGAGGGTGTGGGACTCGCCGGTGCTTGAGCCTCAGATGAAGGGGTAGGCACATCCGGAGGCACCATGGGAGACACAGAAGGGGTGGGAACTCCTACCTCAGGTGATGAGGGCTCATCGTCCCCAACTTCAATGGACACAGCAGGGAGGGACTGCGAGGTATACCGGCGGGAGACAGCACGCCCTGGCAGTCGGATCCTCGTTGGGGGAGTTGACGGTTACAGCTGCAGCACCCCCGGGACCAAAGAAGTGGGGGTCGCAGGGGGCCCAGAACGACGACACGGGACCCTCCTCTCAGGCCTCCTCTGCACTATGGGTGTGGAGGAAAATGACTCTGGAATTATGATGGCAGGGAGCCCATTGGCCTTGAAGGTGGCAGGCAGGTGCTGGGCAAAAACTGCCAAATCTCCCCCCCGAGAAGGCCTTGGCAACCTCCACACACATAGTAACGATGGTGGAGGCAGAGGAGGCAGGGAAGGAGGCAGAAGCCGCAGCTGGAGGCTGGCACTGGCGCCGACGACGGGAAAGGGCGTGGGAAGAGCCCTGCACCACCTGGCCTGCAGGGCCAGTGACAAAGGCAGGTGCAGGACCCTTGGGGCTCTCCTCCACCACGAACTCCACCACCTCGCCAGCGGCAACTGAAGGTATAGGATGGGCTGGGTTTGGGGCCACAATGGAAGAGCAGAGGATAAAAACGTCGTCGCCTGTGTCCCGTCGAGTCAGGAAGCCATACCCCTTCCTGACGTGGTACCACTGTACTTGCCCCACCACCTTACTCCCCATGCCTCCGTGTTCCGCATCCTCGGCTAGCTTTATGTTCACCTTGGTACGAGCCATGGTGCAAGTCGACCTGGCTGGCCCCATGCCCCACTGCTACCGGCCAACTCTCTCCCGCACACTCTGTCTTGCTCTTTGCTTTACTGTGGCCTACATTTTGCTTCGTTTTGTTTCACTCACACATTGTTTCACTTTCGCTCATGTTCACTCTTTGCTTCACTGTCCGGTTCAGTCTCACTCAGGTTCACCCTTTGCTTCACTGTCTGGTTCACTCTCACTCACTCTTTGGTCCACTGTCTGGTTCACTTACACTCTAATTCACTTTTTGCTTTATTCTTTGGCTCACTGGGTCCCTCGCATTATGCAGAACAGCTTAATTTTAACAGGTGTCCAGGTTGTGTGTGTGTGTGTGTGTGTGTGTGTGTGTGTGTGTGTGTGTGTGCATTCTACTAAACACAATTTAAATGATCATGGAGGGACGTAACGGTTACAACTTCAGGGCTGGCAAGTTAGCTGCCATCAACATTACATGACGCTGTCTTCATTTCACGAGTCAGTCTTGGCATATGCATTCAAATTGCCGGAATGAATGTAACTAGAAACTAAATATTATTACAATTTAAAAAATAACTTAACCGTACGAGAAGAGTAGAGAGTATGAATAACTTAAAACTGGGTGCTGGATCTTTTCTGCTGAAGGATTGATTTCACATTCAGAAAGACAAGACAGGCTGCACTGTGCCTGAAATGCGTGGGTGGAAAAGAAATTGAATGCTGAAACTTCTCCAGGGACTAAAAACTCGCGATAAGTTACCCTGCTGGTCGAGATTTTCGTATTCGCAGTATATAACTAATTCATGGTCATTGTTTCACTGACCCTGAAGCAATGATGAGAAGTGGAACATTAAATGTCACTGGAATAAAAAAGAGAGGTGAGGCTAAATTGAGGAGTGAGATATAAAGCGTTGATGAACGAGAGATTGAATTAGCAAGAGCTGCGTACTGGAGTTTGAATTCAGAAGTAAGAAGGTTAGCTAGGAGAGATGAAAGAAGATGTGTGGATGAAAAGGTTGCAGAGACTGAAATCTTAATAAACAAAAATGATGGACAGAGTCAAAGAATAGCATATGAATCGATTAGAGAACTGAGTGGTAATGCAGGTAAACGCAAGGAAATACCAGTTAGAGACAGGGAAGGAAATTTATTGACAAAAGATGGAGATATTAAAAATAGATGGAAAGAGCATTTTGAGACAGTTCTTAATAGACCAATACCACCAGAAGAGGATATACCGTCTGCTCAGGAAGATTTAAATATAGAAACAGGAGAGTTGAGGCTTGCAGAAGTGGAGAAAGCAGTAAAACAGTTAAAGAATAATAAGGCACCAGGGGAGGATGGTTTATTTCCGGAAATGTTTAAAGTGGAGGGGGATAGATTAATAATGATCATGCCCAAGCTATTCAATAAGATATGGGTGACGGGGTTACTACCATCAGTTTGGAAGAATGGTGTAATTGTTAAAGTTCCGAAGAAGGGAGACCTGAGTGAATGTGGTAATTGGAGGGGAATCTCTTTGTCACCGATAGCTTTGAAAGTTTTCAGTAGAGTGTTGTTAAATAGGTTGGAGCCGGTGGTTGAGGGTATTCTGAGGGATGAACAAGCTGGTTTTAGAAAGGGACTTGGTTGCAATGATCAGATCTTTATAGTTAGGCATTTGATGCAGCAAGTTAATGAAATGAGAGTACCGTTAAGTCTTTGTTTTGTTGATTTTGAAAAGGCTTTTGATAGTGTTTCGAGAGAGACTATGGGGAAGATCATGAGACATTATGGAATACCAGAGGAGTTTGTGAGGGTCATTATGAACATGCATGAGGACACATTTTGTAAAGTGATGGTTGATGGTTGTCTGAGTGATTCGTTTGAAGTCAAGTCCGGAGTAATTCAAGGTGGTGTTCTATCGCCTTTACTATTTATATTGGTCATTGATTACATTATGAAACGCGTTGGAACAGAAACCGGTGCAGGTATACTTTGGGGAGAGAACAGGAAACTTTTGGATTTAGATTATGCAGATGATATAGTTTTGATTTGTGATGGGCCAGAAGAGATGCAGAGAGTGTTGGACTGTTTGGTGAATGAAGGTCGCAAGGTGGGTTTGGTTATTAATTGTGGAAAAACTGAAATAATCAATATGAATATGGAAAATGCGCAGGAATGTGTAATTGGAGGTGTGGTTGTGGAGCAAGTTGATAGGTTTAAATATTTAGGTACTTATTTAGCCAAGGATGGTTCTTTGAACTTTGAATTCGAGGAAAGGTTAAAGAAGGCTAATCAGGCAATGGGAGTGCTTAAAAATATTTGGAATGATAACGATTTTTCTGTGCATACAAAAATCAAACTTTATAAGGTGGTGGTTGGGAGTGTCTTAATTTGTGGACACGGGTCTTGGTACAGCACAGTGACTGTGGAAAGTGGGTTCTTGGTGTTTGAAAACGGAGCACTTAGAGGAATATTAGGAGTTAAGTGGTGGGAAGGGATACCAAGTGGTAGAATTAGAGAAATAACGGGAGTGCGGCCGGTCGATGAATATGTTAGGTTCTCGCGATGGAAGTGGCTAGGACATGTGTGTGGGAGACGGGGAATAGTGCGAGGTGCACCAGGGTGGGTGGCACTTGGTGGGAGAGGTAGAGGAAGGCCAGAGGAGACGTGGGTGGGGACAGTGAGACGGGAAGCTGGAGATGAGTGTTGGGGAGATCTTGAGGAGTTAGCACAAGATAGGATGTGGTGGTGTGAGTTCATCGAGGCCCTATGCATCCCCGAGGGTGCCACAGGAAATGATTGATTGATTGATTGATTGATTGGAATAATCTGGACACCAATATCTGTAAGTCAGACAACCGAGCAGCGGTCGGTAACCTTTGATGGACTCGCGCCGGAACTGCTGTCTTATTCAGCTGGCGCCTGGCGGGCCAGATGTGTTGAACTTGTTAAAGCCTACACCCCCTCCTCCAATAATAATAATATGAATATGAATATGAAAATTAGATGTATGTCAATATGAAGATGAATATACAAGAATACACGTTAATTAGAATAACATTTATTCAAAGTATATTTTCTAAAATTATACTGAATACAAATTTTAATAAAATTAATACATAAGAAACAAAAGAAAAAACTTTCACTGAAACAGATATCATCATGTTTCGTTTCGTTTCGTGTTTGAAGGCTCCAACATGCATGCGTCGGCCTTGGTCACCTAATGGCGGCTTTCCGTGCTGCTCTATCTCTGGCAGCTTCCTTATTCAGTCCCTTATCCCTTAGGTCACACACAATGACCTCGTCCCACGTCATTTTCGGTATACCTCTCTCCTCAGCCCTACCCCCAACATCAACACTTCTTACTTTCTGCACCCAGTTATCATCCCCCATCCTCTCCACATGCCCAAACCACCTCAATCTACCTCTCCTCATCACGACACCAATACACTCCAGTCCCATCATACCTCTCAACTCTTCCATAGTAAACCTAGCACACAAAGGCCTCGCAATCAGGGACGCACCGCACATCCACCTAATCA
This sequence comes from Coenobita brevimanus, assembly GCF_032717465.1. Classification (NCBI taxonomy): domain Eukaryota; kingdom Metazoa; phylum Arthropoda; class Malacostraca; order Decapoda; family Coenobitidae; genus Coenobita; species Coenobita brevimanus. The sequence continues at coordinate 18,698,310 of NC_137020.1, read as the reverse complement.
TTGACATTTCTGTACGTTTGAGGATGTGAATACCCTCTGCCCATGTCTCACTACCATACAGCATTACACTCCGAATACATGCCGCATACAAAGATACTTTAGCACGGAGGGAGAGCCCTCTCAGTGCCAAGAGAGGCAGCAGCTTCCTGAACATCTTCCAGCCACTCCTCACTCTATCCACAGAGCCTCACCTTCAGCACATAACATGTCTCCCCTCCCCCCCCCCCAAAAAAAAAAAAAACTCTTCCACACGCCTAAGAGACTCACCAGAAAGCTTAATCCTTTCACGCCTGGCTATCTCCACGTGCTCTCCCCGACACACCGCATACATGAAATCAGCTTATCTCGCAGTCTACCTCTAATACAACCACTAATCACTAACACTGCACAAGTTGGAATTACTTCCCACGCTCCTGTGGCAAATCGCACATGGCCACTCTCCCTCTTCTTTGACAGTACCGCAACTAGCCCTAGATGCCATCGCTTTTGTTTTATGTGTAGTAGAAATATTCAGAGTATTTCTTGAAAATCTCTATCTGTTTGTCAGTCTATTGCAAGATACCTAAAGGGGTGTCCACAAACAAATCGCCTTCATGTCGCCCTGTCCCCCGCCATCTCACTGCCCTCCCCCCCAGCTCACACCTCCCTCACACATAGACCTCTCCACTCAATCCCTCCATCTCATCCTCGGTCTCCTCCTCCATCCCTCCCCCCTCCACCTCACTCACATACACTCTCCTCATTAGTCTCTCGCACTTCATCCTCTCCACATGGCCAAACCACCTCAGCATATTTCTCCTAAAGCTTTCTGTCACTCTTACGTCCACACCACAACACTCCTTCGCTTCCTTATTTGTCAGTCTGCCTCTCCTTATAACTCCAAATGCTCCTCTCAAATAACTCATTTCCACCCCTCTCACTCTTGACTTGCGTCCTTCCAACAAGGTCAAAGCTTCACTTCCATACGTTAGAGTTGGTATCACAATACTATCATGCAGCGACTTGTTTTTTTACATACCCTCTTCCCTATTTCTTATCACTGCTTTCAAAGAACCAGCAACCTTTCTTCAGTGCTGTATCCTTCCGAGCACTTCATCCTCTAAACTTTCATGCTTACTCATCACACTGCCCAAGTACTTAAATGCACTAACATTTTCCATTTCCTGATCATCGGACCTTTCTGTACATTCAGTTACTTCATTTCTCTCGAAGACCATATGTTTACTGTTCTCTACAGTCATCTTTAGATTCCGTTTCTTTCACGCTCTCCCAGAAGCAATCACTAAGCGTTGCAGGTCCCCTTCGTCCTCACTTAGTTATACAGTACCATCTGCAAACACTAGAGCAGGAAGTTTCCAAACGCTGCCCTCTCTCATTAGGGCCGTTCCAACATCCACTGCCCTTCCTTGTATTTCTTTTATAACCCCATCCAATGAACAACCATGGAGACCTAACACATCCCTGTTTCAATCCAACATCCAGATAGAAAAATTCGCTCAGTTCACAGTCCACAAGCACTGAAGCCATTCTACTACTATCTCTCCCCCATGCTTCATCATTTCAACACACACTCCATCAGTTCCTGGGCTCTCCCCATTTGGCTTTCTTCACTGCTTCCTCTACTTCCATCCTGCTGATCTCTTCCTCCCTTCTCACCTCCCTTTCTCTCCCAGCCATTCCCCAACCATTTACACTCGCATTACCTTTTTCTTTGTGTTTAACAGTTCCTTAAAGTGTTCTCTCCATCTGTTCACTTTTTCTCCCTTCTCCACCAGCAGTCTAACATTTTTATCTTTCACTCCCTTACTAACTTCTTTATCACACTGTCCAACACTTTTTACCTCGTTCCAGAACAGTTTCTTACATTCCCTCCACTTAACACCCAAATTCCTCATCCACTCCCTTCTTACTCTCTCTTGCTAATCTTTTCGTCTCTCTTTTCCGTCTCTCAGCTTCTTCCATGTCTCTGCTTCCCATCCGCTCACTGTATGCTTTCTTCTTTTGCGCCACAGCCTGTCTCACCTCTTCATTCTACCATGATGTTTCTTGCACCCTTTTTCGTCTTCTCGTCACCCCACACACCACCTCACATGCTGCACAAATTTCTTCTGTGTATATCTTGCACACACCCTCCACATCCCCCATCTGCTCCAAATCATATTTACCCAGTCGCTCCTCCGCTTCTCTCTTATATTCCGTCGTTTATTCATCCATTTGCAACCTTTCTGCCCTCCTTATATGAACTACTTCCTCCTGTCCTTCCCTCCTGCTATTCCTCCATTGCACTTCAACCTTGACTTTCACCACCACCAAGTGATGGTGAGAAAGTCCACTCCCCCAACTACTCATGCATCCATTACACACCTTCTCATTCTCTCATCCACACACACATAATCACTTGCTGTCTTATGTTCATTCAGTTCACCACCCACTCTTTTCATCACTCACCACGTATACGTGGGATCATTTTGTGTTTAAAGAGGGTATTGGCTATCACCAACCCCCCGTCCCCCTTCACACATGTCAGTTAGTGCACTGCCATTCTCATCCACTTCTGCAGACACACCCCACTCATCAACTATTCCATACACCTTCACATTCTCTACTTTTCCTTTCATTTCTCCAGTCAAAAACACTCTTTCATTCCTTTTAAACTTTTCTCTGCACTCTTCCACACTTGCCCAGAGCTCTTCTTTCACTCTGCTTGCATGATTTTGCGTTGTCGCCTACACACAGACAGTCTCCCACCTATTAAATCCTACTTTCAATCTTACCCACACAATTCTTGAACCAACTGATCCATTCTCTATTATATTCTCCTTCCATCTCTTGCACACAACAATACATACTCCCTCTTTTACCCTCTCATTCCCAACTGCTCCTGCGCATATACCCCATCCATACTTCCACTCTCTCATACTTTCACCTTACCATTTAGTGTCCGTTAATCCATATATGTCCACTTTTGCACCTGCAAGCACCTGGACAATCTCTTTCTTTCACCTCATCATTCACACCCTTACATTCCATGTAGCAATCCTTATCATGTTCTGTATTCGGTCCTTAGTCGTCACCTTTTGGTCAGTCCTGGTCCGAGGCTTCTTGTTTGTATTTTTAGTTAGTAGTTTTCCGGGGAGGGGCACTAACCCACCGCCAACCCACTTGTTGACACGTAGGGAACACGTGTTGGTTGACTATAAGGTTACCCAGCGTCTTAAATTATTTACTGGTTTACAGGAAATCATTTGGGTTGCCACTCGGTGTAGAGCTACCCTGCAATAGAATACCACTACACTAAGTGAGTGGATGATGGGCGCCCCCACCCACCACTGAATACAGTTTTTATCAAATTATTGCGTTATAAACAGAAGAAATAATTTTCAGTGAAACAATCATCACCATGTGTACTAGAAATATTTTTATTCACGGTACTTACTAATTACTTAGATATTTTTGTGTAGTCATACTGCCAACCAACAGGCAATGAGAGTCAGTGTGATTTTTTATGCTGCCTCTCACGCGAAAGTTTCTCATTATTAAGCTTCAGGCTGGAGGCGGCGAGTTGAAGTATTCCATTCAAATGTGAATAAATTTTTCCAACAGACTAAATTTAACTAGTGTTTGCCATAGTGATTAACAGCCAGTAAGACTTGCTGTGTTTTCACTAAAACGGGAATATTTTTGTGAATATGTGGAGCATACTGGCGGGCCGGTCAAATTAGGTTTACGGGCCGGGTCAGGCCCGGGGGCCGTAGGCTGCCGACCCCTGCAATAGAGTACACAGATATCCACCGGATTTACGACAGAGAGTCGGATAGAAATTGCTACAACACGTTTGTCCTTGCCTGATAAAATTTCTTTAACACTTTCAGATTGATTCATGGCCATATATAATTAAACTGAGAGGATGGTTTGCTTAGTAACCAAGGAGGCTCATCACATGCCTCATAACTACGGCCCATAGGATTTCATGCAATAACTACTTACTATTCAAGTTGACTGAGTGTCCCAGTTCTGTGAGATGAAAACAAATCGACTATGGTGGGTCGTATTTGGCTCCTGGGCCACTGGCATGAGGTAAAGCCTGGGGGATGAGGGAATGAATACTCCCTACAGCTGGGTCAGGAACATATTCTATGTAATCGTCCTCCTCTAGAATTCATGTAAACCATAAAAAAGAAATGCAAAATTAAGCCTACAGTTACCCTCAGAATTGAAAATGAAACTATTTCAAAAACAGGAAAAAAACTGCAGAAAATGTTATCATAATATTTTAATGGATCCGATGTGGTAAGCTAATAATCTATAACACAACCGCTAATGCGATAATGCAGTGATGTCAGATTTGTTTCTAAGTAATGAATCGTGCTGATTTCCTGTCCTCCTTCTGCCTCACGTTCTTCACTCACTTCCGTCTGCAGTGGCTTCTCTTCTCTCAACATCTAAGTACACTTTAGTATAGGAAGGCATACCATTCAGTAATCAGAATAATTCTACGCCAGTGGCTACTAATTGGTCAACCCTGACTTGCAACAGTTAAAAACTGATGCCAAAAACAAAAACATAACACGTAATGCTGTGTGAGTTTAGACCGAAGCTGATTGTTAATATCAGCTGGTTGTCTGCAGCGCCAAAACTGAACCTCTCTGTAAACTAAAAGCCATCTCCAATTTGAAGTGTTATGTACTTCATGAATTTCGATGGGTATGCCAAGCACTGGCCATGAGGTAGCAGACACTGTACCCTTCCATCATCATTACATTATGTCGTTGTTGTTGTCGTGGCTCCAGGTTCATCTGAAACGAGAACCCAGTAGATTGCAGGTTTAAGCGGCCCTTCTCATACACTCCACCATCCTCCTTTATGGGACAGGGAAGTAGTTGAGGGACTTTTATATAACCGGGCAGTTGAAGCACCCAGTCATATTGGTGCCATCACACAAAAGCGTCCCTCTCCATCACCCCATTAACATTTTGCGCTAAGAAGTGCATAGAAACACTTAATTTGGATGCCTACAGAAAGTTTAGTTATTCCTTGCGATATTTTCCGGCTCCTTGTGTAATATTCTCCCTGTACCTGTTTTACCCTACTCCTTCTCATCCTCTGGCTTTACCATCAACTGTAATGGGTCATATGCAGCGGATGATTGAGACTCTGGGCAGTTTCCACAGTTGATTTGTTTGCACCTCAACGAAACAAATCCTCAACATGGTAAGCTTTTTTGGGTGGTATTATGCCCACTAAGGATTCCATAATAACCATTCAAACAATGCTCATGTTCATGCTTCATTCAAGCAAGCGTTTGGTGTGGACGCGCCCTAAGCCATGTTATTGTTCTCTCCCCAGGCACGGTGTTCCTGTGGCTGTACTGGCCGTCGTTCAACGCTGGTGCTGCCCCTGGTGACGACCAGCACCGCGGCATCATCAACACCTACATCTCACTCATCACATGCTGCCTCACCACATTCGCACTGTCATCACTACTCCACAAGGAAAAGAAGTTTGACATGGTAACTGCCATTGTGTTCGTGACTGACGTGGGTCTTAACCTGGTCGATGAGATGAAGAATTTTAATCTTATTCTTGCCACCTCCAGATTATTTTATTCAGCTCAGGATTTTTTTTTTTTTTTTTTTTTTTTTACTGTATGGGTTAGATACGCCCTTCACACAAAGAAGTACAGTTAGGGTTCCTTACTGAGCTCTGTAAAATCGTCGAGGTAAAGCAAGAATATGATAAAAATGATGCTGTAGCCCCTTTGAGCCTTACCAGTGCACTCCCTTGTTTGGAAGAACTTCTCGCACCGGATGGGGATTAAAACCTTCATTAACTCATAAGCTGAATACAATCGTGGCAATAGAAATAATAAAATGTAGAAGGCGCCATCGTAGCAGATCCGTTAAGTTAGAACCTTTGTCGTTGTGTAGGGGTTAACCGTCTTGATATAAGAACTTGTACATTTTCTTAGAAATTATACACAGTTACTTATAACTTGGCGAAACTGGGCCACGCCACCATCCTGACTGGTGAGCCGTGATTAAGTAAATTTGAGAAATCACAGACGCAGAAGTTCATTTTCATCATCACCATCATCAACCAAACCTTTATTTCCGCGTGAAGTACGATGCAGAAGTAAAGAAAAGAAAACAAAGGTAGAACTATCGACAGCATTCCCAGTGATGTGGGTCACACAGTCATTTACAGATCATTCAAGGCCACGGAATCCTGGCTTCACATCACAGTCTTAACCGTCTGCGTATATTTCTTTCGATATATGCTTTTCATTATATGTGCATTACATACTCGTACAACTCTCTGATGGAGACATTCACTAATAGCGCTTATTATCGACTCTTTCACCAATACGTATTCAATAAGCGACTTAGTTCTATGTAGCCTGGAATTAAAAATGTGATGTAGATAGTGAAATGAGACTGACAGTGACACGAAAAGTTATACTGTCTCAAAGTATAATCAAAATTAACCCTTTCAGCCCCAGAGACGGTATTTATGTTTCATCCTTGCTACCACCAATCGACCCTATTCAGATTAAGAGAGCACCTTAGTACTTAGGGCTATACCTGACCGTCCTGTTCGGTCCTTCTGAACTTGATACAATAGTCTGGAGATCGCAAGAATAAAATGAAAGTGGCAGCGTCAGTGCTAAGGCGTCTTCTTTACTTCATTTTTGATAGGTCCACACGAGTTCATAGCGTCTTGAAAAGACATTGAGAGCTGTTAAAATAATGTCACCCGTACAAGGGATAACAAAATGTCAGGAGGTAATACCATGAATATATTAGGAAAGACGTGCTCTGGCTGAACGTGTTAATTTTATTTGTAACTGTCATTTATACAGATTGCGATACAATTTGTATAGTAAGTGTTCGGACCTGGGTGTTCATCATATTCGTTCAAATAAAATGTTGGCCTATTATTTGCAAATACATGACTGCTAGTACAAGGAATTAAGTTTTGCCATAATGTCCCCAAATGATATTATATTCTTCAGCTCCACTAAATGGTCATGTTAATTGTTTAGTAACGAAGTCTTGTATGATCCTTGCTGTGTTCAGCGCATTATTTGTTATCCGCTGATCTCAGATTTTGCAACACCTCTCCTAGAATATACCATCCTTTCACCACAAGATATTAAGGTGCAAGGCAACCCTTTGGCATATAAAGGATTAACTTGTACTCATTTTCGCCTTTCCCTACCCACTTACCTCGTTAACTACCTGTCTCCTTTCCTACCTACATGGCCACCTACCTACCTATCTCCCCAACCACCTCCCAGCCTACCTCTCTACCTACCTCCTTGCCTACCTCCCTACCTACCTCCCTACATAACTACCCACTCACTCCCTGCCTGTCTTTCTATATGCCACTCTACCTACCTCCTTACCTACCTCCTTACCTCCCTCCCTACCTACCTCCCTGCCTTCCTCCGTTGTGCCTTCCTCCTATCTCCCTGCTTGCTTCCCTCCCTGCATTTCTACTCACCTCCCTGCCTACCCACCCTCTTCCGTTCAGTAATAGAAAGTACTTCGGTTCAGTAATAGAAAGAGGTAAATATACAAAAGGATGTGGAAAATAGAGTGTCACAGGGAAGGAAAGTGGTTGGTGGCATGAATGTCTTGATACTAAACTGAGGTCTGAGTGTGAAGGCGCGTAAAGACGGCATGAATGTGTGTCAGTGTCCACATTAACTTATGGGTGTGAGATTTTTGTTGTGGCGTGAAAACAAAAACTCAAGAGTAAATCCAGCGGAAACAGAATTATTGAGGAATGCGTGTGGAGTGCATTGAATGGATAGGATAAGAAATACCGTGATTCGCAAAAAGATGTAAAGAAGTCTTGTTAACACGGGAGAAAAGAATATGCTTCGATGGAAAAAGAAAAAAAAGTAGTCTGTTTAGGGTGGTGAATAAGTGAGTCTGAAGGGGGAAAGAGACATGGTAGACCAAGAAGGATTGTGGATATGGTAAATGAGTGTGTGAGGAAACGACATGTGAAAGTTGATGAGGATAGAGAAATGGAAGTTGATGAGGCTAGGAAACTGACACGGGATCGCTTTGATAGAGTGAATTATGTAGGAAGGAACACATGACGAAGGTTTAACGCCCTTTGTAACTAGACAGTCGACACATGACGAAGGTTTAACACCTCTTTGTAACTAAACAGTCGACGCACTGACTCCATGTGATAGGCTTATATAAAGTACATCTTTAGAGAATTACATCTTTAAAATATGATTGCTGGACTTGTAAAAGAGCTTAATAGTCCTCCCACTATGAAGAAGTCTGTTTCCCTTTCCGTCGATCTAACCTCACCCAATCCTTAGATGGAAAAGAGAGTCAGGATGATGATAACGATGATGACGTCAGCTGTGAAACCTGCCCTTCAACAGTGCTCACCCCCCCCTCCCCTCCGCCACAGGTACACGTGCAGAACAGCAGCCTTGCTGGTGGAGTGGCCATTGGGACCTCAGCCGATCTGATGATACATCCGTGGGGGGCAGCACTGGTTGGCATCATCGCAGCCACTGTGTCCGTACTCGGATATGTGTACTTGACAGTAAGTAGAGAGAGAGAGAGAGCCAGAGAGAGCACAGGTAAATTAATATAAGTATATAAATAGATTTGACAGGCATATAAAGTGATGGATGAGCGGATGGTTGTATAAACAGAAAGATGAATAAGAATATACACAGATAAGACGGATCGAGAAATAAAGATATAGAAAGACAGGTATAATATGTTATAGACATAGAGAGGTACAGATAAAGAGACTGATCGAGAGGCTGGCTAACGGACAAACAGACGGACTGAGTAGGGAGTCTGACAGACAAATAATCAGATAAAGAGACATATTAATGAAAAGTGCTAGGTTCGCCGCTCACCCCTCCCCTCCCCTCCTCAGCCTTTCCTGGCCTCTCGTCTGCGCATCCACGACACCTGTGGAGTCAACAACCTACACGGGATGCCTGGAATCATTGCTGGCATTATAGGCGCTATCATGGCAGCCTTGGCGTCAGAGGCTACCTACGGACCAAGGTAAATGTGTGTGTGTGTGTGTGTGTGTGTGTGTGTGTGTGTGTGTGTGTGTGTGTGTGTGTGTGAGGGGAGGCGTGGTAGGCCAAGAGTGTGGATGCCCGAGACGAATGTGTAAAAAAAGATACCTGGACTCATTAAGGTTATTGTTGTTGCTCTCTTGGCCAGCAGTGTTCCAGAGGCTACGACCAGACTAGGGTATTTGTGGGTGAGTAGGGGGGTAGTTGTGTGAAACTAAAGGAACAAAGGTAATTTTAACTGAGTTTTAGGATATATGCGAGTCAATCTGCAGGTGTTTTGAGTATCAATGAGGGTGGAAGGAGGCGTGGTTTGTCAAGAGGATGGATGATGAATACTGGGAGGGAGTCTCTGAATAAAAAAGATTTAAATAGAGAGAGATGTGAATACCGTAGTGAAAAGATAAGGGTAGAGGGAGGCATGGTTGTCCAAGAAGGTAGATGGATATAGTAAATCAGTGTGTGACAACGCTGTGTGTGCAGGTTGACGAAGCACAGGAATTGACAAGACGTAGAAATACTTGGGTAAAGTATGTGTTGAGAAGGATTTGACGAGGATCTGACACTTCTTGTTTTATGTGTGTTGATGGCATAACTGCCTGATAGGTGTATGTCGGGTACATCTTTGAAGGAGGAGGAAAAAATGCGTAAATAACTATGCTTGCGAGATGTAGCTTGGATATTAAAGGCCTGAATAATGCGCGAATGACTGTGTGGCCGATTTCCATAGGAATGCTGGTGATCACTGTCCCACCGCTATGATTTCTCTTTCTGTGTTTCTGAAACCAACCTCACCCCATCTTTTTAGGTGGGAATAAGAATTGGAATATGATCATGCCTTTCCTTGCGCGTGTGTGCGGATGGGGAGGTTGGTTGCTGTAACTACTTCTCCAGTCTTACACATAACGAGAGAGAGAGAGAGAGAGTAATTTTCTTCACCCTCCCTACAGCCTATATGAGATCTTCCCAGCTCGCGCCCCAAAAGAAGGCTCCGAGGAACTGGAAATTCTCAGGAAGTCCATACCAGGTGCAGTGTTCACACTTTTTTCTTTTTTCTTTACCTTTATATTGCTTGTATACAGTTTTCTCCATTCATACTCAAACAACAGTCATTACAGACTACAGTCAGTATGAAAGCTATTGGTACTATAGCCATAACCAAGCTGAATAGTAGTAACAATAGTAGTAGTAGTAAGGAGTAGTAGTAGTAGTAGTGGTGGTGGTTGTAATAGTCGTAGTAGTAGAAGTAGTAGTAGTAGTAATAGTAGTAGTAGTAGTAGAAGTAGCAGCAGCAGTAGTAATAGTAGTAGTAGTTGTTGTTGTTGTTGTTGTTGTTGCTGTTGCTGTTGTTGCTGCAGTAGTAGTAGTAGTAGGTGTTGTTGTAATAGCAGTAGTAGTAGTAGCTGTTGTTGGTGTTGCAACCCCGGTTTCATCTGAATGTTAACCCAGGAGACCGTTGCATGATGTTACCCTTCTCCTGCAATGCACACTCCTTTCGAAGGATAAGAAGGGAGCTGAAGGGCGTTTATATAGCATGGCAGTGAAGCCGTCTGGTATATCGGTGCCATCACATGAAGGCGTCCCTTCCAGCACCAGAGTTTGATATTAATGTGAAAAAGTTGTTACCGTAATAACTGGAATAATTGGTTAGGAGGTTCAGTGCACAGCATATGTCCTCAGGCTCCACAGTCATAAACTTCTTCAGTGTAAAGGCTTCAGGTCGACGACATTAAATATTATATTCCTTCTATCTTCAGACGGTTTCATTCAGCCTGGGATAGGCTTTTCTGAACTGGAAGTATTAGCTAAAACCTTCATTAACCCCTGTCAACATAGAAGGTCTTTCCTAAACTGAATAAAATCGTCTGACAATAGCAAGAATAAAAAAAAAAAAAAAAAAAAGAATCACGTCATAAGACTGATGGAATTCACTGTGCATACGACTGTTTAAACCATCAGCTGCACTCATACAACTACCAAAACCAAACACTTCATAACCAAACCAGAGTGGATGTTAAAGTGAAAAAATGTAACCAAATAAAATTAATCATGGTATTCATTTAGTGGTAATGAGACTTTTGTTTGTCATAGTAATTGGTTAGTATGTATTATGCAGACTGCCTCAGATTCCATCATGACCCACATCTTTGAGCTAAGGTTGTACTTGTGATTGAATAAACAGTCAAAGGCTGGTATTGTCGTCTGGTAAGGAGGCTTCCCAGTACCCCTTCCTGAACTATTTACTTTCTTTTTTTTTTTTTTTTTTAATGCGAGGAAGAAGGAATCAAATGCCAGGACCACGCAAAACAGTTACCTCCAAGAAAAAACAAAAACAATACAAAAGAGAGCCAAATCCAAGATATCCAAGATCCATTCATTTCGAGATGCCAGGAAACACTGCGTTTGAAAGACTGGAGATCATAGGAAGTAAGAAATACAGAGAGAGAGACAGTTCCAGTTGCATAAATGAAGGACTGGGAGTAACGGGTAACTCTTGCATTAGAGAGTTGGACAGAAAACGGATGAAAATTTGTTGCTACGCACCCGTCGTAGAGGTAGTGGGATGCAAGGCAGACAGTTCAGAGGAGCAGTGACCATTGAAGCAGCGATAGAAAAGAGATAAAGAGGCAACAGTGCGGCGAAGAGACAGAGGTTGAAGGGAGTCAGTAAGAGAGGAAGAGTTAATGAGACGAAAAGCCTTTGAGTCCACCCTATTGAGAAGAACTGTATGTGGGGAGCCTCCCCATACATGAGAGTTGTACTCCACACAGGGGCGAATAAAACCCGTGTATAAAGGTAAACAACTGTGCAGGGGTAAAGAAGGTACGGAGTCAACTTAGCACACCTAACCTCTTGGAAGCAGATTTTACAAGAGATGTAATATGATCTTTCCAAGATAAATCCCAAGTGAATGAAACCGCAAGTATGTTTAAAGATGATGCAGGATTAAGCTGGATATTATTAAACATTAGTGGGTACTCCTGTGGAAGATTTTGTCGGGTTGATAGGTGTAAGAACTGAGTCTTTGATGCATTAAAAACAACAAGATTATTTTCACCCCAGGCAGAGATACGAGCCAAGTCAGACATTAGGTGTGCCATAGCCTCATCCCTTGTTTGTTGAAGTAACTGCTGAGATGGACACTGCGGGAACAGAATGGAAAAGTGAAGGGTGGAATCATCAGCGTATGAGTAGATAGTGTTAGATGTACAGCTTAGAAGATCATTGATGAATAAAAGGAAGAGAGTTGGTGATAAGACAGAGCCTTGAGGAACACCACTGTTGATAGATCTAGGAGAAGAATGATGGCCGTCTACAACAGCGGCTATAGAACGACCAGAAAGGAAGCTGTAGATGAAAGCACAGATAGAATGATAGAAACCGTAAGAGGGCAGTTTGGAAATTAAAGATTTATGCCAGACTCGATCGAAAGCCTTTGAGATGTCAATTGCAATGGTGAAGCTTTCGCCAAAGTCCCGAAAGGAGGATGACCAGGAGTCTGCAAGGTAGGTGAGAAGATCGCTAGTGGAGTGTCCTTGACGGAACCCATATTGACGATCAGAAAGAAAGTTGCTTAAAAAATTTTCAGTTAAGAATAGACTCGAAAACTCTTGAGACACAGGATGTTAAAGCAATTGGACGATAGTTAAAGGGTTGGGAATGGTCACCCTTCTTTGGGACTGGCTGAAAGAGAGCAAACGTCCAGGAAGAAGGAAAGGCAAAAGAGTTTACCTAGGCAGGGTGTAAGTACAGAAGCACAGTTCTTGGGGAAAACAGGAGGGACTCCATCAGGCCCATATGCCTTGTTAGTACTGAAGCCAGTGATGGCAGAAAATATATCAGCTGAAGAAATTTCAATATCAGCCATGAGGAAGTCAGAGGGGGGAAATGATGGAGGAACAGCACCGGAATTGTCTAAGTTGGAATTGGAGGAGCAAGTCTGAGTGAAGAGATCTGCCCTATCAGTGGAAGAAATAGCTACAGAGCCATCAGAGTAGAAAAGAGGAGGGAAGCATGATGAGGTAAAGTTGTTAGAAAGGTTTTTGACTAGGTCCCAGAAGGAGCGGGAAGAATTCGAGTTGGAGAATTGAGAGCCTTTAGTATGGATGAAATTATTTTTAGCTGAGTGAAGAAGAAACTTAGTACGATTCCAGGCAGAAACATAAAAAAGATGTGATTTAGGGGAGGGTTGCCTCTGGTCCCTTTTATAGGCCCTCTCCTTGTTGCATAGAGCATTAGAACAAGCGTGAATAAGCCAAGGCTTTCTTGCATTAGGCAAAGGATATGAGAAAGGAATGAACGCTTCTATGCCCGAGTACGGTACCTCCGTAATGCGAAAGGCACACTCAGATGGCTCCTGGCCATGGAAGCAATAATCATTCCAGGGAAAATCAAAGAAGTATTGCCTGAGGGCCTCCCATTCTGCAGCTCCAAAGTGCCACAGTCGACATTTCTTTGGAGGGTCCACAGGCCGTACCGGAGCAATAGGACAGGTTAAGATAATAAGGTTATGATCAGAGAAGCCCAACAGAGAGAAAAGATTAACAGTGTAAGCAGAAGGATTAGTTGTTAGGATGAGGTCAGGTATGTTGGAGCTCTCTCCAAGGCGGTCAGGGATACGGGTAGGGTGCTGTACGAGCTGCTTTACAGTAGGTCATTAAGGATATAAAAGATGTAGGCTTGTTCACCAGGTGGATCAGTGAAAGGAGAGGAGAGCCAAGGTGGTGGTGAACATTGATATCTCCTAGAATGGAGATTTCAGAGAAAGGAGAAATGGATAGAATGTGTTCCATCGTAGAAGTAAGATAGTTGAAGAATTATTCATCAGTAGAATTAGGGGATAAGTAAACAGCACAGATATATTTAGTCAGAGAATGACAGGAGAGCCGAAGCCAGAGAGTAGAGAATTCAGAAGAATGAAGTTCAGGAACACAAGAGCAGATAAGTTGTTGCATACGTATACACAACAGCCACCTTTGGCTTTGAAATAAGTATAAAGAAAGTAGGAGGATACAGAAAAGGGTTTGCTGTCAGTTGCCTCAGACAGCTGAGTCTCAGTTAAAGAGAGAAGGTGAGGTTTAGAGGAGGAGAGGTGGTGTTCAGCAGAGAGAAAGTTGGAGGAAAGGCCCCGAATGTTGCAGAAATGAAGAAGAAGTGAGTCAGACAGTGGTTCCAGGGAGCTTGTTGAGTCGTCACCGGGAGATGGGCGGATGGTGGGGGCATTTATGGTCCGCCCCCCCTTCTTTCTTGTCTCTTATCTTTTTATGTCAATTTATATTGCATAACTAACACACAAAAATATAGATACTAGCACAAATAGATATAAACCAGTTAGAAAGTGGTGTTAGTTTGCCTCCTAACCATACAAGCAAAATAGATATAAACCAGTTAGAAAGTGGTGTTAGTTAGCTTCCTAACCATAAGAGAACACCGCCCAAAGAAATAACTATCTTCCCACTTCCGTCTGAAGAAATTTTCCGACTGGCAATGCACAATGGGAATCACATCTCCACTAATACGTGCCTCAGATACTTTGACATTTCTGCTACATATCCTAAAGAGAGATGCCTATTTCTTTGTGTGTACACTAGCTCCAGAAAATATCGGTGCATCATAAATGCTAAATATTATGGCACATGGATCAGAGAATAACGGGAAATGCACTTCTGTCCTCGCACACATTGGCTTGCCACATGGTAGATGGCTGTTGTATCAGTAACCACCTGCAGTGCGTGTAATAGGTAGGGAATCATGGTATTTGCTGTCGTATATACATTACATGTACTGTCTATCTATCTATCTATTGCGAGACGCCTCAATCCTGTTCGGGGTGGCCACAAACAAATCGCCTCCACGTCGCTCTGTCCCCCGCCATTTCACTGCCCCGCTCCCAACTCACACCCCCCTCTCTCATATACCTCTCCACCCCCTCCTTCCCCCCTCCACCTCACTCACGTACACTCTCTTCGTCAGTCTTTCACCCTCCATCCTCTCCACATGGCCAAACCACCTCGGTGTATTCCTCCTAATGCTTCCTTTCACATCCACATCCACACCACAATGCTCCTCTATATCCATATTTGTCAGCCTGTCTCTCCATGTGACTCCACAGGCTGCTCTTAAATAACTCATTTCCACTGCTCTCACTCGACTTGTGTCCTTCCAGCAACGTCCAAGCTTCACTTCCATACGTTAGAGTTGGTATCACAATACTGCCATGTAGTAACTTTTTCACTTCCATGCTCACTTCCCTGCTTCTTATCACTGCTTTCAAGGAACCAGCAACCTTTCTTCCCTGCTGTACCCTCTCAAGCACTTCACCCTCCAAACCTCCATCCTTACTCATCACACTACCCAAGTACTTAAACGTACTCACATTTTTTAATTCCTCACCATCTAATCTCGCTGTACATTTACTGACTTCATCGCTCTCAAAGACCATCACTTTACTCCTCCCTACATTCACCTTTTGATTCCGTTTCTTACCCACTCCCCCAAACTCATCCACCAAGTCTTGCAGCACTCCTTAGTCTTCACTCAACAACACAGAATCATCTGCAAACAACAGTACAGGGAGTTTCCAAACACTATCCTCTCTCACCAGGGCTACTCCAACATCCACTACCCTACCTTGTACCTCTTTTATTACCTCATCCATGTACTATCACGATCCAAAGTTTCTTTACCCCCCTGAGTGGAAGAAGGTCGAAGCCAAGGTTGTATCAAGACTAGATGATCGGACACTGCCAGTATACAAGACTAAAAATGGTTCATGATACCGTGATTCATAAATAGGCTTGTGTGTTTCATCCGGGTGATTCTTATTATCCTAAGCTTCAGGTTAGTGAACCCCTCCATCATGAACTGGCCTGTGTTCGATGGCCCGTCATTTCTTCAACCTTGGCTTCGACCTTCCTCCACTCAGGGGGGTAAAGAAACTTTGGATCGTGATAGTACAGATTGAACAACCATGGAGACATGACACATCCCTGTTTCAACCCAACCTTTAAAGAGAAAAATTCACTCATTTCACCATCCACACGCACTGAAGCCTTAGCAACATCATACATACTTTTCACAGCATTCAACAACTTCCCATCTACTCCATATATTTTTAATACTTTCCACAATCCTTGTCTATCCACCTTGTCATATGCTTTCTCCAAATCCATGAAAGCCACATACAACTTCATTCCCTTCTCTAGAAACCTTTCCACTAAAGATCTAAGAATGAATATCTGATCTACACAACCTCTTCCCTTCCTAAAGCCTCCCTGTTCTTCTCCAACTAATTCCTCTGTTCTTTCTCTAACTCTGTCAATAAGTATCCTACCATACACTTTTCCTATTATACTAAGAAGACAAATGCCCCTATGATTACCACACACTTCTTTTTCCCCTTTTCCTTTGTAAAAGGGAATAATTATACCTGACTTCCAATCCTCCGGGACTCTACCTTCCTCCCAGGCCAATCTGCACATTTTCCACATCCATTCTACTACTATCTCTCCCCCATACTTCAGCATTTCACCACACACTCCATCAATTCCTGGGGCTTTCCCCAATTTAACTTTCTTCATTGCTTCCACAACTTCTATCCTACTGATTTCTTCCTGTCTTCTCACCTCCCTCCTTCTCCCAGCCATTCCCCAGCCACTTATACTTGCATTACTTCCATCCTCTATGTTCAACAATTCCTTAAAGTGTTCTCTCCATCTGCTCACTTTTTCTCCCTTCTCCACTAGTAATCTACCATTTTGATCTTTCACTCCCCTGCTGACTTCACATCTACCCCGTCTTACTCTTTTTACCTCTTTCCAGAACATTTTCTTACAGTCCCTCCACGTTACACTCAAGTTCCTTCCAAATTCCTCATCTGCTCTCTTCTTACTCTCTCTTACTAATCTTTTCACCTCTTTCTTTCTACATACAACTCTCTCTTCCGCCTCTCAACTTCTTCCACGCCCCTATTTCTCATCCAATCATTGTATGCTTTCTTCTTTTGTGCCACAGCCTGTCTCACCTCTTCATTCCACACCCCTCCGTCTTCTCTTCCTCCCGCACACCACATCACATGCTGCACATATTTCTTCTGTAAATATCCTGCACACACCTCCCACGTCCCCCATCTGCTCCAATTCATATTTGCCCAATCGTTCCTCCACTTCTCTCTTGTACCCTGCCTTTTTCTCATCCTCTTGTAACCTTTCAACTCTCCTTACAAATACTCCTTCTTCCCGTCCTTCCCTTCTTCTATTTCTCCATTCTAATTGGACCTTGAACCTTGATTCTGGCCACCACCAAGTGGTGGTCAGAAAGTCCACTTCCCCAACCTCTATAAGCTCTTGCATGCATTACACATTTTCGCATCCTTTCATCCTCACACACATAATCAATCACTGCCTTCCTTTCATTCAGTTCACCACCCACCCTTCTCATCACTCGCCATGTATACCTGTGGATCATTTTGTGCTTGAAGAGGGTATTGGCTATCACCAACCCCCTCCCAGCACAAGTGTCCACTAACGCACTGCCATTCTCATCTATGCCAGCAGGCACACCCCACTCATCAACTATTCCATCCACCTTCGCATTCCCTATTTTACCATTCATATCACCAATCAAAAACACTCTCTCATTCCTTCCATACTTTTCCATGCACACTTCCACATTTGTCCAGAACTCTTCTCTCACTCTGCTTGCACGATCTTGCGTTGGCGCATACACACACACAATCGCCCACATTTGTATTCCAACTTTCAATCTTACCCACACAATCCTTGACCCAGCTGATCCATACTCTCTTATGCTCTTCTTCCATCTTTTACTCACAACTATACATACTCCTTCTTTTGCCCTCTCATTCTCACCTACTCCTGCACATATACACTATCCATACTCCCATTCTCTCACACTCTCACCTCTCCATTTCGTTTCATTTATTCCGCATACATCAACTTTCGCACCCTCAAGCACCTGGACAATCTCTCTCTCTTTCACCTCATCATTCGCTCCCCTTACATTCCAAGTTCCGATTACCATGTCCTTCTTCCGGTCCTTGGCCGTCATCTTTTGGTCAGTCCTTGTCCGAGGCTGTTAATATCACACAATCGAATCATTCTGGATGGCATCGGACCCACACTGCACCGACAGTTTTCGGAGGTAGCTGTACTTTAATCTGTACTCGTGTAATTACCATACACTTCACGACTAAACTATACTAAATACTAAAGTGTATTTTGTCATAGTCATAATTAACATTGAGCGTAACTTGTGAGTCTGGTTATTTTTGCAAATCTCCGAAGTTCATCATTGATACACTTATTTCAGTTTAATTTGTTTATGCAAATGCTTGTTTATGCTTTCATCTTCACGCATGCAGCCATTAAACACTTCATAACCACAGCTGAGTAATATATATATATATATATATATATATATATATATATATATATATATATATATATATATATATAATGTGACCGACTCTGGGCATAGGCTTCACACCCTGCTTTCAAGGCCCAGCAGTCCTCCTACGTACCGCACACACCTCGTCCATACTGAATACATGCTAGGGCTGTCTCATACAGGACTGGTGTATATATATATATATATATATATATATATACACGACCAGACATCAACTACAATTAGTAATAATGTACTAGCAATGCCACTTGTATTTACCTTAGTAATTAATTAAGTGCTTTTTATAATACGTCCCCAGACCTTGGAGCCGGTTACGGCATCAGCGCTGGGGCACAGGCCACCAACCAGGTACAGTATTTATAAACTTTGTTAAGCCTATGTTGTGTAGATTGCCTATTTGTTCTTCTGTCCCCTTGTTCTACATTTACAAGATTTCATAAGTTATATTTAACCCTTCCAGTACGATGACGCCTTTTATAGTTTATTCTAGCTACCTCCGGACGATTTGTCTTTTTTCAGTTCAGGAAAAAGCTCTCATACCGAACTGGTTAATGTAGACTGTATCTAACCCCATCAGTCTGGAAAGTCTCTCCCAAGCTGACTGAAATCGTCCGAACATAGCAAGAACAGAAATGGAAAGTGAGCAGGGGAAGTGAAGTGGTTAATATTGTTTACTTATACGTCAGTCTCCATTATGGGTGCATCCAGGTGGTGGCCCAGGCTGGCCAGACAACTCTCATGGCTCTTCACACTGACATTAGTGTACAGTACTTTACACGTTGGGTTTGCAGCTTTCACAATGGCTGGTTTGTTTTCACCTAATGGAACTGGACGATTTTCAAAATTCGTAAATTAAACTGTGGTTGCTGGAAATTTGATGAACCTTAGTTATGAGTTTAGGAATGAGTCTCATTGGTTACAAGTCAAATTCATTCTATATTCAGACTACACTTGACCATAAACTAAGCTGAAAGGTGGTAGACATGTTTGTCAGGTATGAGACAATGCAATATTGCTATACGGTAGTTAATTGACTTTAACCTGAAGGATATATTCGTCCTTTTGCAACAAATTTCCATAGGTCAGCGGCAGAATAAGGCAGTACTATGGCTGTATATATTTCTCATAACACTTCTTCCTGACTAGTACCCTAATTCATTGATAATCTCATGCGACAACACAATCATTAAGGAGAAGAGGTGGCAATATCACCCCTTACTAATGCGAACAGAGTATAGTTGATTCCTCTCACACAAGTACGATACAAACCATCCTTGGCTGACGATCATTACTTATCTGACTGAGAGAAAGGAGTACCAAACACTCATTTTGCTTTGAAAAGTGGTATGCGGAACACCATAAAATACAGAGTTGTCCCATAAGTAGCGCTCCACTGG
Source organism: Coenobita brevimanus (assembly GCF_032717465.1). Taxonomy (NCBI): domain Eukaryota; kingdom Metazoa; phylum Arthropoda; class Malacostraca; order Decapoda; family Coenobitidae; genus Coenobita; species Coenobita brevimanus. Next base: position 18,678,414 of record NC_137020.1, on the reverse strand, counting down.
AAGCTCACCAACTGGTATCCCGTGCTGTGAAGACGGTCAGTCTGTTGGTGTGGGCGTGGGTGTGACAGTGGGAGTACGAAATGCTTAAACGATGCAGGATGGACCCTTACTATGCTGACTGAACCGTAACCGCAACACAGGAGAAACCCCTAACTTCCTTTCGACAAGAGAGTTCTACAAAAATGACTAAAATCGTCTGGAAAAAGCAGGAAGATATCGGCACAACACGTCACGGGACTGAAAAGATTAAAGGCAGGATATCGACCAGAAATATAGCTGAAAATTCCAGTCTTGGTAAAACTGCCATGAAGAGCATCAGTTAACCCCTTCACTCCTTTTTCTTTTTTTTTCTTTTTTTTCATTTCCACGTCCAGGCGATTTTGTTCAGCCTTCCAGGGACTTCTCCAGATGGAAAAGCTGACACCTTGAGTAGGAGACGCTTACCCTAAACTGAAATAAATCCTCTGAAAGTAGCAAAAATAAACTGGAAAAATGCGTTATGGGACTGAACTGGTTAAACTGTGGAAATTACTGTTTAATCAGTACTTTCGTCTTCATTTATTTACCAGCAGAGAAGAATCAGTGTTAACTCTCTTACTCGGATATTTTTTTTAGTTTATTTTTCCCACCACCAGACGATATTACTAAGCTAAGAGGAGGCGTATTCCAGTGCAGGGGTGAATGAAGGCTGCGTCTAACATCAGCAGTTCGAGAAATCTATCTTAAGCTGTGTAAAATCTTCAGAGGTACCAAAAACACAGCACGAAATACAAAAATACATCATCTAATTCAACTGGAGAGAGAGAGAGAGAGAAAGAGAGAGAGAGAGAGAGAGAGAGAGAGAGAACAAAATGATCCCCGGAAATTCTACAATGCTACAGGCACCTGTTGTTCCCTTCAGCCCTGTGACATATTTTTTATTCCACTCTTGCTGTCTTTAGACGATTTTATTCAACTTTCGAGAGATTTGGCGAACCGGATGTAATAATATAGCCTTCATTAACCCATTCATAAAGGGAGGTCTTTCCTAAGCTGAATGAAATCGTCTGTAGACAATATTACAACAGATAAGTCATTGTTGTATTGAGGAAGTCAATCGTAAAAATAATTAACCACTCCAGACCGAACACATATTTGTATTTGATCTCTGCTGCTGTTAGACGACATGTTTCAGCTTAAGGGAGGCTTCAGTTTGTAGGAGTGAGATAACAGCCTCCATCATTCCCCTTCACTTGAAGTCGTTGAGATAACAGCCTCCATCATTCCCCTTCACTTGAAGTCGTTCCCCGTGCGTTTTATAAAATCATCAGAGAGAAGCACATATAAAATTAGAAATGCGTCATTGGAGTGAATGATATAATACTCCCAGCCTCCTAAGCCTCACATTACGCTAAATAAAATCGTCTGGCGTTAAGATTATAATGGTAGACTTTTTCCTGGCCATGAGAGGGTTAATGGTGGCAGTACTAACACTCCCAGCCTCCTGTGATTCACTCTTGTCTTAAACTCGTGTGGTGTTAGCTGTGATTTAATGCCAGAGTTGTGGCGACCATGAGAGAGTTAATAGTACCTGATAACTACTTTCCCTTGCAGATCCTAGCTCTGGTGGTGACTATGGCCTTCGCTCTGGTGGGAGGGCTGTTGACGGGTAAGTGGGTAACCCTTGGACACAAGGGAAGTTTATACAGTATATGAATGATGTCACAGTTCTTGTCAAGGTGCAAACGTGTCTTGTCAAGGTGCAAATATGTCTCAGGCAGCGGTGAATTCTTTGGAGAAACAATATACCAAAACACTGGAATTATTATTACTATTATTATTATTATTATTATTATTATTATTATTATTATTAAAATACCAATTTTTTTTACTCGGCCAACATGTCAATCATGGAATATAATGCTCGAATATTGCCGACGATGAAGTCAGTGGTGGCAATGTTAACTTGCAGTGTTAATGCTGTCACCAGTACTATTGTCTGTTGGGAGCTGGAAAAGAAGGCTGCAACTGACCCACACATGAGACAGTCATTTTTTTTTTTTTTTACTTACGTATTTATAATACTTATGTGCGGTAGGTTTTCCTTAGGCACAGTAAAATCGTCCGTCGTTAGCCATGGTAATATGCTCTGCAGGTATTTCGCATCGAAGTGGTCATTTACACATTCGATTCAGGACAAAAGGCAGTATTCTTGTCATCATAGGAGGCTTTCTAGCACCTCTTCCTTAGCGGCTTATTTGGCATATTACACCTTAATACCGTCTTGTAAGTCGTTTCTGTATTTTTATTATCGACACTGATTACATAGATAACATAAAATGAACTATTAACGTGATATATGCAAAAAAAATTAATAAAGAAGAAATGCTAGGGAGAATACGGCCCTAAGGTCAGATCTTGCATGTGGTCCAGTATCCCCAGCTTAAGTAGGCTACACATGTGAGCCGTAGTTCCTGCTTACCCTCTACCTGTACCTCTGTCCATCATCTAAGCCTCTGTTTCCCCATAAGGACCCGAAGAACCCTGTGACACATGCACCAAGTTCGTGCATGCACAAAGTTCCTTATGCACAAAGTAATCCTTATCACATCCCTGTCTTTGGGTATATACGACAAAATAGCTGGTTTTCCTTTGGTAGACAGAGGGACAGTGTATGAACAGAAATCGAATTGTCCCTCTGACTGTCCTAGCAGATCACCTATTTAAGATTATATGCTCAAAGACCAGAGACGCGCTATGGGGTACTTTACTGCACAGGGTACATTGTACATGCAAGAAACTGAGTGACTGGTGAGTGACTGGTTCCGAGTAGCTTCATATGAGCTATGAATCCCACCTGTCCCTCGGATTTACACACTTACTAGCAAATAAACTCCTCTCTGGCCACACCCCGTAGATGTTAACCTCCCACTCACCTGTTTTCCCCCAGGTACCTATCCCTGCATTGACAGCTTTCCCTTCATGGGCTCACTTTTCCTCTTGGACCTTTCTTCCCCAAGGACCTACTTGTTCCATGGACCTCTTTTCCCCCATGAACCGATATTACCCCATGGACCCGTTGTCATTCAAGGAGATATATTCCACATGAACCTATTTCACACAATGATATATTTATCCCTGAACCTATTTCCCACCTTGAAACTTTTTCCCATGCATCCATCCGTCATCCAATCCTACGTTGCCCCATGAGGAGCGTAGGAGCCTGGGGCTAGGCAAGTTGGTCCTGACATTTAAGATGAGAGTGACCAGCCTCACTCATCCCTGAGTGGCATTACCTAAGCAAGAAACCGCAACCACCCCTTGGATATAAACCTTCACCGGCCCAATCCGATTGGAGCGCCGTAATTGCCACTAAACCACCAGGCGCCAAAATATGGTTATGTGATTACCACCCAGCTAGTAAATGGTTTCCTGGTGTACAGGAGACCATTCGGCTTGTCACTCAGTGTTGAGTCACCCACAGGGAGAAGGAAGAGGAAAGAATGAAGGACAGAAAGACAAAAGAGGGAGTGTAAAGTCACCCGTAGGCAGAAGGACGTGGAAAGAATGAAGTAAGGAAAGACAGAAGAGGAAGGAAGGAATGGAGGGAGGAGAGGAAAGGGCAGACACCCGAGAGCAGCATTGCATCGAGTGAGTGGATGATGAGCGCCCCAGCTACCGACACTAAAAGGGTCCATTTTCCCCCAGTGGCTTATTTTCCCTCTTGGAACTATTTTCATTCATGGATGTATTTCCTCCCCAAGGTAAACTACTGAGTCCATGTATGGACCTATTTCCTCAGTGGATCTGCTGTACCTCTGCCCACTGGACTTATGTTCATACTTGGCTCCATTCACCAGACATCTTCCTCTTGGATCTGTTTTCCACATGGACCTATTCCTACCATGGATCTATTCATCCTTTGGATTTAATTCCTTTGGACCAATTTTCCAGCTACCCCACCCACCCACCTACCTACCCACCCCAGCTACCCATACTCACCCCCACCCACCTATCCACCCAATCCATCCTCCTCACCCACTCCACCTATCTGCCAACCAGCCTACTCACCCAGCCATCACCCTCCATCAGCAGGATGAATTACAAGTTTACACATACACACGTGCATGAGCGGGTGCACATCCACACCAATGCAGAGAGAAACAACTGTTTTTATAGTACAGATAGGTAACCCACATCGGTATAGCCCGTGTTAACCTACTAAACAGCCAGATATGTGGTTACATTGTTAACACCCAGTGTAGTTGACTTTGTGGGCTAAAAGGGAGCCGTTTGGCTTGCCACTTTGTGTTCAGACTCCTAAAGCTAGGACTACATCGACTGAGTGGATGATGCACGTCCCTACTTCTGGCTGAAAAGAAGTCATAGCCAAAGATTCACATCGAACAAGAAGCTGTTGTTGGTAGTTCGAATCATTTTTTGAACGCTTGAGTCATTGTCAAGTATTCCCTGCGTAGGTTGTCAGAGCTTTGAATCACTTCCTTGACACCAGGCAACAGGTCTTCCTTCAGTGTGAAACTCTGACTAAGACTTTCCCCTCCCCACCCAGGAAAGGCTAACAGGGTGAGCAGGAACCATGGCTCTCTTTTGTAGTCGCCAAAAGAACTGTCAACACCCCAAGCTCGGTGTAACTGGAGTTGAGCGATAGTTTTCTGGATGTTTCGGTGTGCCTGGTAATTTTGATTCACTAAAAATCAGGCAGCTTACATTTTGTTACTTTAGTGAGTGACATGAGATTGCTGGAAGAGGTTGAACAATGCGTTGTAGTATTTCAGTGCTGTATTTTGTTTCAATATGTTTTTCATGACTGAAAATGCTACAGGGTGGCCTAGGAGGAATAGGCAAGACTTCGGGACCTGATATACGAAGATATTATAATAAAAATATATATTGCGAATATAACTGCTTTGTGGGCAATGGATGTCAAGCGCAAGTGCAGGTATTTCAAAATTTAGGCCAACAGTTCCATCACCGCATTACATCAACCATCCATTATGTATCTTTCATCTTATTCTCCCTTAGCCAGTACTAACCATCCCTCTCTCCCTTGCCCCAGGCGCTCTGCTCCGCCTGCGTCCTTTCGCCATCCTGAGGACTGAGGAACTTTACGAGGACGCCAAGTACTGGGTCATGGAGGAGGGTGAGGACGAGGAGGAGGTCCACAAGGGCAGCGCCACACTCCCTATGGCTGACAACGGCACCTCCAAGTAAACACATTCGCAAGTAAACACATTCCCAAGTTAACAAATTCGTAGGTATGACGTAGGTATAACGCATGAACGTTATACTGTAAACATATTCCCAAGTTAATATTCAGATTTAACAGTTTGTAAGTCAGCATATAAATGCAGTGTATTCACCAGTAAACACTTAAACAATTAAACAATACAATCGCATGTTAATACATTTCCAAGTCACCATATCTACATGTCATCACAATTGCAGGTCAGCACAAGTACAACAGTACAGCACATCTCAAAACGAGACTGAAAGTATGTCCAGGACTTTCGTTATTTTTTAAATTAACAAGTTACGATTGACGATTGATTAATTACTTAATTCTCGTGCACCTGGGAGGCTTAGTACATCTTCATTAGCGGTTTATGTTACATGCTTCACATTCATATCTTGTGTTATTTATTTATGCCATTTTAAAAACAACATAGTATGCATAAATAAATTCAAAACATAAGACTTAATGTACTATATGCAGTGACAAATTAGTAATGTGATGCCCTAAAAGCACAATCTCTGTACAACAGAATGAATGACTGATTAGTCAATAAGTTGTTCATTTACATAGCAATATTTACACGAGTCCAAACTGGGTTCCCTCCTTAGCAGCCACAAGTATGGAAAAGCTTAAAAAAAAAACATAACCTAAAGCTTTCAAAATTATAAGGTATACAAAGATCACAAATACAGGTCACTTACATAAAAAATCAAAAGTCCTTTCGATCACAGCCACATGAACATGAAAGATACTTTACTCAGTCCACCGTGTCAGCACAGGAAGCTTCACACCACAAACATAAACAAATAAACTAAAATTAATAACCTCCCATCAGTAAACAGAATGCCTTAAGAACATCCCTTCTCCTACACCCAGCACTACACATTACAGACATATACAAAAACTTATAGCCAACTCAGCCATCCAAAACCATAGCGCCCTTCATGAACTCTCACCAAATATTTATTCTTTAAAATCATTCTTCCCATATGCACACCCCCTTGTGGCCATCACCCTTCTAGGCTCCAGTGTCGCCAAACAAACAGCCCACCATGCCATAACTGCAGTACACCCACACACACCATAGCACACTTACCTCATGCACATTACTTTCTTAGTACAGTCTTTCAATATAATCTCTACAAAGATCTCTGGAAGTGCGTGGCAGAGGTGACCGTCACTGATGTGAAGAAGTTAAACGAAGGAATGAAATACTACAAATGCCCTGCCATTAGTACATGGGCATATATGGGTAACTTTTTTTATAAGGATAACTTGTGCTATAATTTTCTCTGATGTCAATAATCACATATCATTATCACTCACCTTACTGATCAAACTGTTGAATCACATACTACTAAAACTGTTAACCATAGTTGGCTAAGACAATCTTGAACGGATGCGCGCCAGTATAGATGATACACTTGCTTTACTAATGATAATCCTACATTAGGTGCGATTTAATCAGTGGAAAATGTTAGGAATTGTAATGAAGATATTACCGACAGGGGTATATTAAAAATTCTTTATTTGTATGAATGCAGGGATATGCCGATGGGGAGGGAGGAGGGGAATCCACACCCACTAATTTCATAGCTGGTCAAGTGCTAGACAAGAAATAACTAGATAAATAAATAAAATACATAAATAGATAAAAGTAGACTACTGCTTATCTTTAACAATTTATCAGATTTGAATACATGATGTCTTAAACTGTTTATATTGAAAACCTCGCGAGTTTATGAAGGTACAGTTTCTACTTTGTAACATTTCTGCATACCCGGAGTTGATGACAAATGATCTGTCCTCCTGTCCAATCTTGAGCTCTTGTCATATACTGGTTGTAGGCTGTGTAAGTTAGTCTACTAATTTGTGAAGACTAGTGAGCCGATATGCTAATGAAGAATATATTTCCTGATAGGCCGCATTTTTGTCGCTGGAATTTTAGTAACACTTTTTTCTTATGGGGTTTATTCTGCACATTACACCTCAGTGTTCAGTATCCACTTGTGTGTTATTGATGTAATTATATCGATATTCAAATTATACGAGTAACATACAAGTGACGTTAGGGTGTAATATCCAAGCTACTTGGGACAGAAAGAGGTACAGTACAACGAAGCCTCCTGCGCCATCCAGAATACGGTCCTGCCAGCCGTGTCCTTGCTGGCACTGGAAATATCGTACCACTTCTTTCTTTGAGTTATCTTACATATTACACCAAATTTCACTACGATGAATTTTCTAAGATATTCTGGTTACCACCAGACTATTGATTCGGCGTAAGAAACATTTCGAAATAGATGGGTTAGATATAGCCGCCATTACCGCTTCATTACTCCTTAAGTGAAAATACTTATCTGATAGTGACCTACTCCAAAGCTTGAAAAAAATAAAAAATAAATAAAAAGTTATGTTTCACTGCGAAACGCCATCCCTAAGTGGAATGAAATCTTTTGGTTACAACAATAATAATAATAATATTGAAACTAGTGCAGGCAAGCACAATACAGACAGATAAACACCAAATATTAGTACATTATTACAACACACACACGTCGAATTTTGACCTTACTCCACAATCTTGACCTCTGAATGGTTGTTCTCAAAATCTAATTTCTTCATCCTTGTTTTAACCTGAACCTTTTCACCAAGTTTGTTCTAAATCGGATAAAAACTGCTTAAGTTAACCTTGCCATGTCACCTTGACCCCTGACCCATTAAAGATAATAATAATAATAATAATAATAGTTCAACCAGTTGGCTGACCCACAACCCTTCCTCCAAAGTTGGTCGAAATCAGATAAAAAAAAATATCATACTTTTTCAGATACTAACACACACGGGTCGAATTTTGTCCTTGCAGAGACCTTATCGGGCTTTTCTGAAAATAGACTAATTTCGTTTTTGCCTCACCCTCAACCTTTCTTCCAGGTTTGGCTAAATCGAATTAAAATTGTTTAAGTTTACCCAGTTGTGTTACCCCTTGGCTGACCCTCAACTCTTTTGCTAAGTTTAGGTAATTTTTAAAGTTATCTAAGAGTAATAATAGTAATAATACACTACTGCTCGGCCCCTCACGTGCGAACCAACATATAGTTCCCTGGCTTAAGTAGTTAAATAGTCAGTAACAAAGTGGGATATATATATTCTGTAACTGAGGACCTTTCTGTTTATTACTGTAGGATCAGATGATTTTATTTTTACGAGAACACTGTAGTAGTGAGGGGATTACGAAGGCAGTGTACAACCTTTCCAGTTCAGAAAATCTCTCTTCAGCTGAATTATTGAACGCTGGAAGGACCAAATTCATATAAATTTGATTATTCGAGTTCCTGAAGTCTCCGAAAACTTGAATAAATTCATCTGGAAAGTGCAAGAGTTAGATGTACATACTGTTTAATTATAATATGTAAAATAAAGCTACTATGACAAAGGGAATACTGCCCGAAATACTTACGTAGTACACGGGCTGACCCAGAGGCCATCTTGCTGGGGAGGGGGGAGGGGGAGGTTCAGAAATTAACTAGTACAGAAATATCAAAAGAAAGGCTATTGACAATCAAATATTGTATACGCTAAAGCAGTATGCCCGTCTGTGTGTTGTAGCTACCTATATACCGCCTCACCTTAAGAGAAAAACGATGTAATGAAAAATGGTATTGTTTTGTCCACATGGCTACTCAGAAGGCATTTTACTATTATTATTATTATTAATTATTATTATTATTATTATTATTATTATTACTGCTACTAATACTATCAATATTATTGTTATTATTATTATTATTATTATTATTATTATTATTATTATTCGATGCATATTTTAACTGGTAATTCCGTTTCACTCACATTTTTGTTTTTCATATGCATTATGTATCTACGAGTATAAGTCAATCAGCAGGTATGTTCACTCAGTATTGCTGGGAAGCCATTTTCCTTCTTTCCTCCACCCCACACCCCCGTCCACCACCTCTTCCCCCGCTGGATCCGTTAATGGAAAAAGTTAAGAATATTTAAGAATCAACTGTGAATTATGTAAGAAAAATGTATATTTTTAAAGGTATTTTTGAAGTAAATCACGTGTATTGTTCATTAACCCCATTAATCTGGTAAAGAATTTCTTATTGTTATCGCAACCTTCAGACGATTTTGTTCTGCTCACATGAAAAATATATATATATATATATATATATATATATATATATATATATATATATATATATATATATATATATATATATATTCCCTCGTTAACTCCCTATCATGAAATCTCCCCATATGCAAATAAAATCGGCTGAAGGTACAAAAATTGTGTCAACGGATTAAATGGAAAAGGGTAAGCAGCTCGTAGGCTACTAACGGCTACTTTTATGCGGCAACTTCAGTGTGTGTGTGTGTGTGTGTGTGTGTGTGTGTGTGTGTGTGTGTGTGTGTGTGTGTGTGTGTGTGTGTGTTCAAGTATACTGTATGTAATGCTGATGTCTCTCTCTTTCTCACCATTTGTAGAGAAGGCATTGTGTTGGGTCGTCTGCTGGCGTAACATCCACAGGTAGCCAAGTCAGCCACAGGGCACTGGCCAGAGCAGGGCCTCCAAGTCTCACTCCAACTCTACCTCACTAAAATATAAAAAGCTAATTGGCGCCTAAGCGTTGGGGTGGAATCATATGAAGTACAGCCAAACGATAATCTGCACTCAAAATAAAAACATATCTCAATACTACGAACCTGAAGTAAGTTACACTATTCTCGCTTCAGCTACTAGACACTGGATGTCCGTCAGGGAAACTAAAAACATAACTATGAATTGAAACGGATTGATTTTGCACAAAAATTTTATCTTAGAGGCCTTGCTTCAGCTCCACAGAACATAATATATTATCTGGTCACTATGCCGACCTAAGCGTTGCCCAATACTTCCCAGAGATTTCACTGATGCATACCTAAAGAAAGCTAAAAGTCATACCTAAGTCTTTTCCATTAACTGACCATTAATTTTCCAATTTACAAAGCATAACTGAATTTATTAAACTTCTATTACTCATGCTTTTATACAATGCACAAGGTTTTGCCAACTGTACAAACGATAATTGAATATATGAGGTTATAACACGTGCACTCATGAGCCACAGTTCCTGTTCCCTGTCCAATCCTACCCTTGCTTGGAAGGAGTCGGGGCCAGGGGTGCTCACCGAACGAAGACTTGTTTGTGGTTCAGTTTTTCTAGACTGCCTGAGTAACGGTGTCATTAAGAAACTGTTCCTCGTGCAGTCTAGCAAACCTTGGTACCACCATCTAATGGCCTACATACAGTATGTAAGTGCTGTAAACAGTATAGTGCCAGCTACCACCTTAACATCAGGCAAACGTGTCTTCGTTCCGTGTGACACACTGGCTAAGACTTCCTATCAGCCAGGAGTTGAACTGGAAGATGAGCAGAATCTATGACTCGCCAGTGTATTAAAATATAAGCTGTCAAAAGGTTAGATAAACTAACAAAGGGTAAATGTCGGAGGTCGTACTTAACAGAGCAATGACGTGTAAATTGAAAAATGTGTATTGTACTTTGACAACATGATAGCCTGTAGCTGAAAACAATCACTCTGGGACAAATTAAAAGCTTTTTTTAGCTGATACCACAGTACATTCTACAATCTGCGAAGTGTCACATTCACTAGTGTATATACAACTCTAAGGAAATTTTTTTAAGATTTAATTTTCAGGTTAACCACAAGCAAATAATATTATCTGTAGGCTTCCCCTTGTCTGAATATATTATATCACCTGCCTTTAGCCTCAACAATATAGAGAAGGCTTTATTTCAATTTTTTTTGTTCTGCATCTCTTACGTCTTGAAAAACAAATGAATGCGACTCTGCTGCCACCTTGGTTTAACATATACGAGTATATTATTAACTAAATGAAATGCCTATATAAAATCGTAAATGGTTGTTAATCCAAGGACCAAATTTGGTAAACAGATGTTGGTGCCAAGATATATATTGCCTTGTATTAATACTCCAAAACCAAACTCTATGTCTGTGTGTGATAGATCATATTTCAGAATATTTTTGTATATGAACTTAAGAGTTTTAGTCAAACTGCTAATCATCATCGTCATCATCATCGTCGAAGGAAAGGTCGAGATGATGATGATGATGAAAAGATGTTTTATTAATATGTTTAAGTATGTTAGTGATACGTGTGTATAGCTTACCTCTAAGTGCACACTTATTGTTTTACTTACTTTGTCACCTTTTTACTACATATGTAAGTCAGGATATTAATCATAGGTTGAATAACTGTAAGCCACAAAAAATAAAAGTAAACATATTATCCGTTTTTCCTCTGTGCCTTATCACTGTTCCAGCAAGCTAGCGAAAACACTGATATACTTACGTAGACAGGTGGTACATCACAGCACCAAAACATAATTTTCTTGGAAACTAATAAACCTACACCGAATCTACGTAGATTTTTGGAAAGCTTGTAAAAAACAGAGTGTTATTACCTAAATAACTTTTCTCAGATTTCGTCACACTACAACTGAAAAATAAAGCCGAGGAATGCCAACTGGAACACCAAAACTGAGTTATATTAGTAACCATTAGAGGAAAGGAACATCATGCACGTCGTTGGAAAGCCTATGGAAAATTAATAGGTATTATTTGAATAGTTTTGTCAAAATTTCAAATCGTTTATTATTATCAGGCAAGTGGGATGCCATAGTTCTTTCAGCTATAACATTAGCAAGCTTGCTCGTTTGGACACGTTTCATATTGTCAAGTGTGGACGTATAAAACTTTATCAACGACACGATCATGAGGAGCAGGTAACGTTGGATTAGGAGAGCCCTTTGACTACTCTAATTTATCTCAAAGGAATAAAATCATCTGGTGTTCACGAAACGAAAAAAAAAAAAATCGTAAGTGCAATGATAACAGTGATAAGTTAGTTTACTGTAGATAATCTTCAGTCTCTTTATTTCACTGATTTCTTTAACTGAATATAATTACCATCAGTTAGCCTTACAAGCCGGTAGGCGACGATGGCCAGCTCTATGCGGACCAAGCTTTCTCAGTGACTGGAAGTGAATTTCGGTATGAAAAATCATTTTATAACCACTCTCAACCCTGCATGTAGATAGTGTTGCCTGCGGCCGTAAGTAAAATTCGGGACCAAAACTGAGTCCTGTAAGAAGGTACTCCTGGACAATATTCCATCCGAGATTCATTGCCCTAGGTGAGTAACTTTCGGAGCCTTAGCCTTTCGAGAGAGACTGATTTGAGCAATTTTCATATTTTTTGCAACTGACGACCTTAGAACCCTAACCTAGCGGATATAGGTCATGGATGTACGAAGCACACTTATAGTACTCATTAACGTCTATAAGCATGCAAAATTTCATCCGATTCCATCCACTCACTGTTGAGATAGAGGGCTTGAAATTCATGGAATGGCCCTCCCGAGGCACAAATTATAGGTGGCACTGCCAGCGACCAGATGTGAATTTCGACACCAGAATTCATTTCTATATGGAGGTACTCCAGTGCAACATTCCGCCAAAGAATCATGACCCTGGCTTCATAATCTTTGAAGCCATAGCATTTCGCACGAGCAAGGTCATAATTTTAACATTTTTCATATTTTCTGCTCCTGATGACCTTTGATCCCTGACCTGGCGAACATAGGTCATGCATGTACGAAGCACACATATAACAATCATTAATATTTATAAGCATTCAGTTTCATTCAATTCCATCTACCCACTGTGGAGCTCGGGATCTTGAAATTCGTGGAATGGCCCACCAGAGGCACAACATTTAGATGGTGCTGCCAGTGACTGGAAGTGTTTCGACATTAAATGTCATTTTTGTATGGAGGTACTCCAGTGCAACATTCCACCCAAGAATCATGGCCCTGGCTTAATAATCTTTGCAGCCTTTGCATTTCGCGTGAGCACAGTTGTGATTTTAGCTTCAAATTCGATGACCTTTGACCCCTGACCTGGTTAATGTAGCCCATAGGTGTATAATAGAAAGTTGTAATACTAATTAATGTCTAAGCATGCAAAGTTTCATTCAGTTCCATCGAGCCGCTGGGGAACTAGGGGGGCATTTTTGAAAATGGGTACCGGTTGCTAGGGACACAGGCGCATCTTCATGGGGTTGCCACTTGAAAACTAAAGGAGAGAGGAAAGTGGATGACACACTTCCAATAGTGAATGACCTCAGGATTACGCCTAAAGAAGTCAGAGTTTCCTACACCCATTAGTAATGCTTCTACAGCTCAAGACGTGAAAAGTAAAAAAAAAAAAAAAACGGTTTTTCGGCCGTTGCTAGGCAACGAGTTGTTGCCTAGCAGCCAAAACCTTGTGGACACAACTAGGTTATAGGCTGGTCATTGTGACCAAGTTTGGTAGGAATCAGTTAATTCTGAATGGTAGAAGTGCCTGGCACAATTAAACAAGAAAGACCAAAAGAAAGCAACCAAGTAAGAAAACACGACTAACAATAAGGGCAGCATGAGCTGGCCAACAATGACCTAAAGCCACGAATAGCGGAGGAAGGATTAACCCCTAGCATAGAAGAGGAGAGGCCACTCCAGCTAAGTGAAATCGTCTGACGGTAGCAATAATGAAATAAGTCGGTGGCGATATTGCTGTTGCCTAGTTAAGACACTTGTACCCATTGACTGCACAAAGGGTTCTTGGGACAGACAACCATTGTGGTTTATAGGGTCGTATGCTTAAACTCTGGATGAGTACCATGTTTTTAAAGCCAGGAAACCATTTGCAACACCGGGTGATAACTGTATAACCAACCCAAAAGTGCTCCCTACGTGTCAACAAGTAGGTTGGAGGAGGGTTAGTGTCTCTCCCTGTAATATGACTCAAACGGCCACCCTATATAGGATTATGGTGTCTGGCTATGAATAGATAGATAAACGGATGAGTGACGTCACTTCAACCTTCCCCTCAGTGTAGTGATGCCTGCAGGTGAATCAACACAGTGACATGCCAAATGGTTCCACTTAACCCATGAATCCATTTACTTCTCTCTCTCTCTCTCTCTCTCTCTCTCTCTCTCTCTCTCTCTCTCTAAGACTAGTCTACACAAGTTCAGAAGTATAGGCTTCTCGACCTCCTAGATGCCCGTACCAGTACTAACCTGAATGCAGCCCATACTGGCAGAAAAATCGTGTGTACGGAGCCATGAAATAGGAGGAGTTATGTAAACAAAAAGAGAGGTATGGTGATAAATAAATCTGGACGTTAATGTCGGCGTTATTACTGTATGCAGTTCCAGCTATTACAACATATACAAAATAAGCGATAACTTGTTATTCCATTCACCATGGCGGTCATGATAATGGCGTTCTTACTATGTCATGATGTGAAAGAAGCCTGCAACTTACCCTTTAGTGAAAACAGCAATGTAATTACCTATACAAAAGTAATAGGTACAACACTCGTCATTAATTAAATCATTACTGGACAATACCAAAGTCATCTTTACCTTAGAATACTCTATAGGGATTCACAAACTCCGAACTTCTCTCCGTTACTATTATCTCACTAAATAAGTGACTTTTTCTATTTTGATTTAAGTAACTATTCACTTGACTTCGCATCTACATTATATCACCTTCCTCCGTCAATGGTGGCAGTCAGTACGAAATTCAATATTTAGAAATACATGTTTTTTAAATCCGTCCGCCAATCTTCACTGTATTAACTGTTTACCCCCGGATGCGTTTTTTTTTTTCTTCCTCGTGTACACTTAGTCATCCACCCACATTAGCACATCATAGCCAGTTCTGTGAGAAATTATTCGGCAATATCCCGCCTTCGCTTGGGGATAGATGAAACAATTTGGCTAATCAAACCAAAAAATCACCAGAAAAGCCGTGTTTTGACACCAAACCAACATATGCCTAACCTAACGATAATCCACCATAATAGCTTATTTTGTTGGGGGGGGGATGACCAGATGACGGTGCGACTTTGCCGAGTCTTTTCTTGAGGCACTCGATCCGAAGTTGCCAACATGACTGGATGACCAATATACCAGGGACAAAAAAAATTACCGCCTGGACAGGGGATGCTCATTTTTTCTAGGTATCTTGTTGCTCAGGGCTACCGCTCATCACTGTGCGCAGCGCCAGTCCAAACCAGCCCTGTCTCTGAGGCAGAACTACTTTAGATCAGCTTTCAAAAGAACAGCCACGGGACGGGTCTGAATCGGTCTGGACAGTTTTAAATGCCTCACAAAAAACTTGGCTAATGTAGTAGTAGTAGTTGTTGTTCCCTAGGCAGTCTGGCCAAACAGCCCCGAGTCCCTAAGGAAGGCCATGACCGAGACCGGGATTTCCCACAGAACTCTCAAGGAGTGTATGTTGTGTTGTTGGTACAGGTGACTGTGTGTAATGCAGTCTTCCATAATGTGCTTAATAGTATGGGGTGCTGTGTTACATCCTGGACAGGCATCTGCGACGGAGTCATCCAGCCTCTTCTGGTAACTTAACAGGGCTGGATGATGCTCACATCTCAGCCTGGCCAGGTGGACTCTGTTCTCACGAGGGAGATGTGATTCAGAAGGGCGGATATCAGGAGGCCGTGCATGCAGCTGTGTGTTGTCTTTAAGTGAGTGAATGGAGTGGTGACTGATTTGAGTATGGATATGCTTCTGGAAGTTGGTCTGAGGTGGGCGAGGAGGAAGAGATGACAGTATTTGTGTATGATATCGTGTGCCGGGTGTTGTTCTGATGTTCCTTGGTGTGTGTGGATGTGCTGCCATGTAGTGTAGTGGATGCTGTGGGTTTGTGGAGGCTGCAGCAAGAATTTGGGCGCCTCTCATGTCTAGGTGATCCTTGACTTTGAGGACTTTGGTTTCTTGATGTAGGTGGTATGTGGATGTAGTAGCTGTGCAGTCTGTGATTATGTTTAGGGCCTTGTTCTGTATGGTTTATAGAGTGTTGTAGTGTGTTTTAGTGAGTTTAGGAGCCCAAGCAGGGCTTGCATAATTCATCACTGAACGTATATATTGTTAGTATACTGTGGTGGTAGTTTCTTTGTTGTGTCCGAATGTTGTATGGGCAAGTGATCTTAAGGTCTTGGTGTTAACTTATCTTGAATGTTTGTGATGTGTTGTTTAAATGACATTGATATGTAGTACCGGTAGTTACACCAAGGATTTTGGGTGTGTGTGTGTGGTAGTGGAGTGTTGTTTATGGTGAGGTGTGGAATGTGACTATGTTCTGCTGTCCAGTTTGTGAGAAGGGTTACTGCAGATTTGGCTGGGGCTATTTTGAGCCTCTTTGTGGTGAACCATTCGTGTAGTGTGTTGAGGTAAGGTTGGAGGATGTGTGCAGCTGTATTTGTGTGTTGGTGTGTACATGTAAATGTTACATCATCTGCATAGAAAGCCATGTGTATCTGTGGTGTGTGGGATGTGGGTATGTTGCGCATGCATAGGTCAAAGAGTGTAGGGGACAAAACAGATCCTTGAGGGATGCCATTTGTGAAGTTTCTGATGTTTGAAGACTGACCGGCAAATGTTACATGTGCACATCTGACTGCTAAGTAATTTGCTAACCATCTTTTTGTGTTATTGTGCATGCTTGTGTTGAGTATTTTGTTTGTTAGGTTGTGGCGGGGGATGGCATCAAAAGCTTTGCTGATGTCTAGTGTGACTAGGAATGTTCTGTGTGGTGGCGTAGCGGAGTTCATGCCATCAAAAACTCTTTGTGTAAGGTCTGTAAGAAGAGTGGTTGTGGAGTGTAATGGCCTAAAGCCATGTTGTGATTTTTTTATAGGCTTCAGGGCCTATATCTCGGGGGCAGTAGCCTATCCCAAGGCCCAGTAGTCCTCCTACACCTCTATATGTCACCATTTCGGCACTAACACCCACCATCCACATTGAATACATGCTTGGGCTGTCTCATACAGGACTGGTGTATTGGTATTAGCGGGGGTATTTTTACATGTTGCTGGGCAGTGCCGGTCCTAGCTTTTCTGAGGCCCTACGCTGGATCTTTGGAGGCCCCCCCCCCAACTCTTTGTTTGCATTTCTCCCCCTACCCTACATATACATCCCCCAAGTTATATCCCTATCCCGAGCAATGTAAAGTAAAAAACTTGTACTGCATAATCTTTTATTCTCTGAATAAAAATAAAATAATGATATCTTGAGTGAAACTATAATTTACATATAATCATTATTCAGATATATAAAAACAGAAATTGTCATTGCCAAATAACTCCATAGTGACAAAAAGGCTACGATTTTTTTTTTTTTTTTTTTTGTAATATTATGAATTAGGTTACTCCTATTAGAAAAGGAAAAAAATATAGCTAAAATGCCGAATAGTAACATATATGTTGGAACAAAAACACTGAAACAAAAACGTGTAACATCAGTAAAAATACCATTATAATCGGTAATAATTCTGAATTTTACACCAAAACTCTGTAGGCTCTCAAATATAAGTAATCATTATCCACAGAAAGTTTTAATATTCTAATGTTATACTATAAATAGCGATAATGAATATCATCATTATTAAACAAGGACGTTCTCCCTACGTTTAAGTGGGGTTGGTGGAGGATTAGTGCCCCTCCCTGTAAAACAATTAACTCTAAGCCCTTGGCCACCCCGTTTGGGATACATGGCGTCTGGCAATGAATGAATGAATGAATGAATATTAGCAATTAATTTACACTTTCACCCTCCTGCACTTTCTTGAGGCGAAGTCGTCTATTACATCATCATAGCTGAGATGCTTCCTAAGCTCTCTGTTGATGCTAATGACAGCAAGTCCACTCAGGCGTTCTTGACTCATCGTTGAACGCAAGTAGGTCTTGATTAGCTTCAATTTGGAGAAACCTCTTTCCGCGGAGGCTACAGTAACTGGAAGTGTCACAGCTACCCTAAGTGCTATCCACAGGTTGGGGTACATTCTTCCAGTTGTTTTTCGTGGATTAAAGACAGCATCTCCAGTGCTGTTGTCTGGAGTGGTACTGAAAGAAGGTTCTGAATTTCTTGTGCCAGTTCAAGTCCATTTATATCTGATTCACCATTGCAGCTCAAAGTCGTCTCTACTTTTGCACACTGACTTTTCAGTGATTCATGAGAAACTTTCTCTATATTATTGAACTTCAGCAGCACTCCAAATTTCTCCTGCACCTCATTGAGGGAATGGAATCTCACTTCTAATGAACCTAAAGCCGAGTCCACTACCACATTAAAAAATGAAATCTCAAGATTCTTGAGAGCATCGCCAACTGGCTCATCTGCACCTTCATAAGCAAAATGCCTTTTTGTGCTCCTGATCAGTTTTTGTTTCAGTTGTGGCTCAACATTCATATCTTCACACAACTCTTTGGCAGTGGTTTGTGCTCCAGCAAAACCAGATTCTCTGTAGAGTGCAAGGGAGGTCTTGGCTTTATTTATCAGATCAATTGCAACATCTAATTGCATGGAAGCTGACTGAAGCAGTTTGTTGACCTGGTTGACAATAGTTAAAATATCACACCAGACAACAGAACAAATCAAGAAGCGGTAGGATCCAACCTCCTCTGCTAAAGCCTGGGCTTCCACTTTGGCAACAGGATCAGACACATTCTCTCGAGCCTCTACAAGGGCATCTCTGATCCGAGTTGCCTGGTGTCTGACTGCATGGATGCTTTGCAATCTACTCTCCCATCTGGTGTCACTCCGAGACTTTACTATGAGATGTACATGTTTTCTGAGAACAGTCCATCTTTGTGTGGCAGCTGAAAAGAAAGTAAACAATTTCTGGAGATGCCCAAAAAATCCAATAGCATCCCTTGATACTTTTTCTGCATCTGCAATTACCAAGTTCAGTGTATGTGCCCCACATGGAACATACACTGCCCTGGGGTTTTTCTGAAGAAGTCGAGCTTGAACACCTTGTCTTTTCCCCTTCATATTTGCTCCATTATCGTAAGCTTGACCCCTGCAATCTTGAAAGGGTATATCAAGCTCCTTCAGTTTTTCCAGTATCACAGTAGACAAGTTTAATCCGGTTGTCTCCTCCACTACCACAAACTCAAGGAAATGCTCCTGGATTTCTGGCGTGTTCTCCAGATTCAAAGTCCTAACAATGATGGACATTTGCTCCTGGTGGCTAATATCTGGGTTGCAATCGAGTATGAGGGTGAAATATTTTGACTGGCGGATTTTTATAACAATGTCCTCCATCAATTTGTTGCTTATCTGGATCAGCTCGTTCTGGATATGCTTGCCTAGATAATGTGTGTGCTGTTATTTGTAATTCTTGCTAGATGTTGATCCATGACTGGGTCAAATTTGGCTAACAGTTCCATTTCTTTGAGGAAATTCCCGTTATTTGGCTCATACAGCTTGTCAGAGGATCCTCTAAAACCTAGATTTTTCTCTGCAAGTGACTGAATGATGCACACTAAGCGTGTGAGCACATTCCGCCACCTCTTTCTTTCTACCTCCATCATTGACATCTCTTGCTTGCCCAATTTCAACCTCAGTTGCAGCTCTTTCCAGATCACCATGGATTTTAAGTGGTCTGGACTGCACTCATGACTGAGAATCAGTACATTAATGTTTGACCAGTCATTTACACCTCCTTCTATGAATTTCATATTTTTAGTCTGAAACAACTTGCAGCAAAAACAAAATACGGAATTTGTATATTCTGAATTCATGAGCCAGCTTCTTGGAATTTTCTCACCATTAGGCATTTTTCTTAATAACAGACCATCGTGAAATGCTCTTCCACCTTTATTTTTTGGATATTTGTAATTTTCTCTTACCAATAAATGGTCCTCTGCGTACCATCTCAGTCCTGAAACTGTCTGTAATGGGAGATAGCCAAAATGCTGGATCAGTTGGTGGTGCTGTCTTCTCTGCTGATACTGCCGGAGAGGCAATGCAAATTGTTGAAACTGAGGGTGCTGTAGAAATGGTGGCTGTGGTCGAGTGAACTGCAATAGTGCTGGCTGGGGTCAAGGGAACTGCAGTAGTGCTGGCTGGGGTCAAGGGAACTGCAGTAGTGCTGGCTGGGGTCAAGGGAACTGCAGTAGTACTGGCTGGGGTCGAGGAAGCTGCAATAGTGCTGGTTGGGGTCGAGGGGGCTGCACAGGTGGTGGCGGGGTCAAGGGAACTGCAGAAGTGCTGGCTGGGGTCGAGGGTGTTGCAGTAGTGTTGGCTGGGGTCGAGGGTGTTGCAGTAGTGTTGGCTAGGGTCGAGGGTGTTGCAGTAGTGTTGGCTGGGGTCGAGGGTGTTGCAGTAGTGTTGGCTGGGGTCGAGGGTGTTGCAGTAGTGTTGGCTAGGGTCGAGGGTGTTGCAGTAGTGTTGGCTGGGGTCAAGGGAACTGCAGAAGTGCTGGCTGGGGTCGAGGGTGTTGCAGTAGTGTTGGCTGGGGTCGAGGGTGTTGCAGTAGTGTTGGCTAGGGTCGAGGGTGTTGCAGTAGTGTTGGCTGGGGTCGAGGGTGTTGCAGTAGTGTTGGCTGGGGTCGAGGGTGTTGCAGTAGTGTTGGCTGGGGTCGAGGGTGTTGCAGTAGTGTTGGCTAGGGTCGAGGGTGTTGCAGTAGTGTTGGCTGGGGTCGAGGGTGTTGCAGTAGTGTTGGCTGGGGTCGAGGGTGTTGCAGTAGTGTTGGCTAGGGTCGAGGGTGTTGCAGTAGTGTTGGCTGGGGTCGAGGGTGTTGCAGTAGTGTTGGCTGGGGTCGAGGGTGTTGCAGTAGTGTTGGCTGGGGTCGAGGGTGTTGCAGTAGTGTTGGCTGGGGTCGAGGGTGTTGCAGTAGTGTTGGCTGGGGTCGAGGGTGTTGCAGTAGTGTTGGCTGGGGTCGAGGGTGTTGCAGTAGTGTTGGCTGGGGTCGAGGGTGTTGCAGCAGTGTTGGCTAGGGTCGAGGGTGTTGCAGTAGTGTTGGCTGGGGTCGAGGGTGTTGCAGTAGTGTTGGCTGGGGTCGAGGGTGTTGCAGTAGTGTTGGCTGGGGTCGAGGGTGTTGCAGTAGTGTTGGCTAGGGTCGAGGGTGTTGCAGTAGTGTTGGCTGGGGTCGAGGGTGTTGCAGTAGTGTTGGCTGGGGTCGAGGGTGTTGCAATAGTGTTGGCTGGGGTCGAGGGTGTTGCAGTAGTGTTGGCTAGGGTCGAGGGTGTTGCGGTAGTGTTGGCTGGGGTCGAGGGTGTTGCAGTAGTGTTGGCTGGGGTCGAGGGTGTTGCAGTAGTGTTGGCTGGGGTCGAGGGTGTTGCAGTAGTGTTAACTGGGGTCGAGGGTGTTGCAGTAGTGTTAACTGGGGTCGAGGGTGTTGCAGTAGTGTTAACTGGGGTCGAGGGTGTTGCAGTAGTGCTAACTGGGGTCGAGGGTGTTGCAGTAGTGCTAGCTGGGGTCGAGGGAGCTGCAAAAGTGCTGGTTGGGGTCGAAGGGGCTGCAGTAGGGCTGCCTGGGGTCAAAAAGTCTGTTTCGGGAGTAGCTGCTTCCGTCTGGTTGGTACGAAGAAATTTCAGTAATGACCCTGGGCGAAATGAAACACTGATAACCCCTGGCGTGGCTCTTCAGAAGTTCAGTACACGATTTTATTTTTGAAGCAGTGCAGAATATAAATTGGATATATAAGCCTAAAAGTAAGCCAGTTTTAAATTTATATGCATAATACCACATTTCTCAATGTACTATCAAAGTATGGGAAGTATAGTGCACAACACATTTTGAAGT
Source organism: Coenobita brevimanus (assembly GCF_032717465.1). Lineage (NCBI taxonomy): Eukaryota > Metazoa > Arthropoda > Malacostraca > Decapoda > Coenobitidae > Coenobita > Coenobita brevimanus. The sequence continues at coordinate 18,656,472 of NC_137020.1, read as the reverse complement.
TTTCGTTTACACTAATTTTGATAATTAATACACTTTATTAAAATAATGGATTTATTTTCACTTGAGTAATATCCTCATAATAGAATATTAGTTTTCACCTAATGCTTCAAACTATACAAAAATACTTTTTGTTGTGAAATACTGAGGTCAATACACTTGCCACACCATAAACACATGTATAAGTGAATTAACGAATTTTTAAGTAATATATAGTTTCGCATGAAGAGGGGACAGCCACGGGAGCGTTGAATGGCATCGCTTTGTCTGGAAGAGAGGAGGCGAGGGATGAGGGAGGCCAAAGGGGTGACTAGGCTACATGTGATGCAATTAGTGACTTGGATATAGCAGTAATTTCTTAAACATATAATTTGTAACGTTGCGTTCTTACTATTGTAAATGGATGAGTATCGTTACCCACCGAAAACTTTAAATTACCCCCGACAGAGTGATTTACCCAATTGCCGATCCCTATGCGGTGCCACTAAGGCCTATGAAAAAAAAACTTAACGCCATAATGGACGAAAGTGAGCATCTGACGTTCCCGTTTTCGTACCATAATAAATTTGCTGTTCACGCCAGGCGATCGTCACCTGTTTATGGTGTAAAATAGTATAGTACTGGAATGTGACAGTAGGATAAACACAACCGGAGACCTCCCCCTCCCTTTCGTGTAACAAATTTAAATATTCATAACTACGATAACGGTTTTTCCATTTAAAAACAGTGAATAATTCCAGAAGAAAATTTTCTTTAGCAGGCTAAAATATATTAGAAATACAAGGCTGTTCATAAAATTTTACAAGACTAAACGTTTCCGTTAACGAATACGAGTAAACAAGAACTTCCAAGGTGGCATCGTGGCGAGTAAAATTGGAGTTAAGACATTAAATTATGCTTCCTAGTTTATTTCAGACTACCTGTGTACCTTCTTAGTAGATTTTTGAAACGGCAACTGTTTGAAAGTTTGTGTGTTAGCCAGCTCAGTGCTGTTGTTAGCACATTTGAGGGGAAGCCAGTAAGCTTCTCCCTCTAACCCAACAACATCCTTGTTACAATTCTTGCCTATGAAAAATCATGAAATAAATGACGTGTATGAAGTTTATATATAATATTATATTACAAGGCAGATATAACACATCAGAGTTGCGTCACTGTTGGTAAATGGTTAGGTTTGTATTTTTCACTAGCTTTAGTGTTTGCTTTTACAGTTGTTACAGAAACTGGTGATAAAACAGAAAATTTTTTCGTCAGTGCCAACAAGTATGTGCAGTCACTGAAGTTCTTTATTGAAAAATGTGCTTCGTTTTTGCACCAAAATAAATTGATAAGCTGATGTTGTTAGCCTAAAATAAGGTTACCAGAAATGAGTGAATTGGTTGATTAGGATGCTGGCTGAGATATTTACCTGTTTCAGTCAAGCACTCGGATTTGAGCACAGGTGTGTTGGCCTTAAAGCAAAATTTGCTGGTAAATGCAGATTATTTCATGAGAAAAAAAAAAACATCCTGAGGCATCTTTCCATCCCAAGAGCTTTTCTTGTAGATAACTACAGGCCTAAGGAAATGGCCTGTACCATGAATATATAATATAAAAGGTACTTAATTAGATAGAAATGGCAGTTACTGTAATGGAGAAGTAGATGGGTGTAGGAAAGACACAGAATACTGGTTAGGGTGGAACGGTTATACAAAAGCATGAAAGGTGCAGTTAAGCAATGACTGAAACAGGAAGCAATGAGATAAATATTTAGTGAGGAGACAAACATCAAGCATATGACCAGTTTAGGAGAAACCTAAGAAAACAGAACAGTAAACATTCTGAAAATGTATAAAACAGAACTGGAAGAAATTACTATAGAGGTGGAATGATTTATGGGAAAAGAGGAAAGCTTATCTACAAGACTGGGACAGAAAAAGAAATGCTGTACCATATAACTTAGGAAATCATTGCATACTGCTTGAAGGGAAAGGTAATAATGAATGTGAATATCAGAGTAGCTAGTCTAATTACTGAGCTAAACAGGATATTTTATGGCAATTGCTGAAACAGGGAAGGTGACAATAATATAGCCTAGGGGAAAAAAGAATATAGCTAGATATATAGACACTGAATGAACAACTGTTCTAGTACACACATCTGATAACCTATGTTTTCCAATATGGTCTGTTGGTCATGGCTGGATGACAGGTGTGGAAAGAAACTGCTGAAAAAAATGGAGGAGGTGTTACTGCATCCCTCTTGTGCAGGTGCTGCAATGACTGTGACCATTCAACCAGCTTTGTAAAAAGTAAATTAGTGTCCATGCTAAATATAAAGTCTCCAATAACTGTATTTACATCTTGCAATATAAATTTAGGAACACATGATCTAGTCTACTGCTGCATGAGTAGAGGTGCACATAGCCTGGATAAACTGCTGTATAATTCATGACTGGTGAGCTGGCCGGAAACAATATGCAAGTATACGAGGTATGCAATAATACATTCTCTTTGCTCATATGAATTCACACCTGGATAATCTCAGTAATTATTTCATGCAGATAACTGCAAAAGGAGGATAAATCATAATTCATTCCTGCCTGATCTATACAGTACATTGTATTTTGCTTGTAAATGCATGGTCTTTATGCATTCTGCCATCATTTGTTATCAATTCTAGCGCAAATATACTTATTTCCTACATAAAAATAACAGTTTAGAATGGGTTAGGGAAGTGTTTCGTTTATTAAACAGAAGAAACATTAAAAAATTGTGTTCTTTTAGTGCTCATGCAGCACACTCCCTCCTAATCTAGCATCTGTCGTGGCATTCAAACACCAGAACTGGGTTTTGCCAAGACTGACGGTCCAGATTTTTTATAGTAAGTATGACTGATGCTCAGGAACGTCTGACAACTGAACGTCGCCTTTGGACCACCTGAACTCTGGGTTTTTATATTATGGCCCATCTGTGACCTGTCAGGAACATTAACAATAAAGTTTAGCCAGTTTCGTCACTTACGATATTCTAAAAACAGTAGCCTACAATCGCATGATGAGTGGCAACGTAACATAAATTACTGACCTTTACTGTTAGCATGAGCTTCCTCTTGTAGTCTTTTCTTTGTTCGTTTTGTGAACCTGAGAGATGTTTACGTTTGGACGTCATGTTGCTGACTGAGGGCAACAGTCGGCAACAGCGACTCAGCTGATTTCCTGCAGTGCAGCACTAGGTATTGCCATCAGAATTTAATGTTAAATCCCACTAAACAAATTTGTAGTTACCACTGTTTTTTGTTACTCTAAAAAACTAATGTAGCCCAGTTTTTGCCTGCAATTATTCAGTTATTATTGTTTATACAATGTCCATGCACGTGGAATCAATTAGTCGATATAAGCAGCATTCTCGACGTACTTTTATTTTTTAATTTTTTGTCTGAATTTTTTTTTTTAATACACTTCCTGAGGACGGGAGGCCCCACCAGTGATCGGAGGCCCTACGCACTGAGCGTAGTGAGCGTATAGGAAGGACCGGCCCTGTCGCTGGGTCATCTGGTAGATCAGGAAAGTCTGCTTTTTATGAAATTCAAATCCTTAAACTGTCCCTTGCCCCAGTCGGGATTCGAACCTGAGTCCATCAAGACTGCAGGCCGCCTCTTTACTGATTCAGCCACCGCCAAGGGGGGTGTGAGTTGTAACTAGTTGTAGTACCAGTCGTTCAGTGACTTTAGAGGGGGTGCAGAGGAGTGTGATGGGGCGGTGTGAGGAAGGTAACGTGGGGTCTTTGTTAGGTTTAGGGATAGTGATGATAATGCCATGCTTGCAGATGATGGGTATTAAGTTGTGCGAGTAGCTCTAGTTTGATATGTTGGTGAGTGCTTGTATGCGTTGTGGCCCAGGGTGTTTAAGGTGAATGTTGCTTATGTTGTCTGGTCCACAGGCAGATGAGTGCTTAAGGCTGCTAATGATGTGCTTAGTCTGGCTATAAGTGAAAGGTGCGTAGTCTGGGTCTGTGGGGAACTGTCTCTTACGTCGGATGATACTATCGGTCGTCGCATTGGGGGTTTAGATGGCTGACGTGTGAAAAGTGATTGATGAGGGTGTTTGCTTGTTGTTTGTTTGAAGGTACGGTGACTGTTGTTGTGATGGCAGCGTGTGATTGTGTAGTGTTGCTGTCGGAGAGTGTGATTCTGTTTAGTGTTTTGTAGAGTTTATTTGTGTTTGTTTTGTGGTCAAGTGTTTGGAGATAATTACTCCAGTTTAGTGTTTGCTGTTCCGATATTTTATCGTTTTATTTGAGTGTTGAGTTCTTGTATTTGTTGTACGGTGTCTTGTTTATGGGGTGTTGGGTGTCGCAGTGTGTCCCGTTGACTGATGAGGCCTTGAATTTCTGATGTGAAGTTGGGATTGTGTCTCTTTCTGTTGCCTCTAGGGATGTCTTTTGTCTGCATTGTATATAAATGTATTGAAAGTGTGCACAGCGGTGTTGATGTTTGTGATGGATGTACTGTTTAGTGTTTTGAAATGTTGTTCTGTTTCAGTTGTGAAGGCCTCCCAGTTGGTTCTCTTATAATTAGTGTATGTGTGTCTGTGGCCAGCTGGGATGATTCTGGTTTTGGTAGTGATAATGATTGGGAGGTGATCAGATCCAGTGGTTTTGACCATTCTCCAGGATGTAGTGGGGGCGAAAATTGGGGGGCAGAAGGTGATGTCTGGGGATGATGGGAGGAAGAGGGTTTGGTGTGGGATATGGGTATGTTGATGGGGATTATTGAGTATGAAAAAATTATCTGTCTGGGATTGCAGTACCAGCCCTCTGTCTATGTCAGGGTTGTTGACATACCAGGCCAACGCCTTGGCTTTGAAATCACCACCCAAGATGATGTTGGGTATGTCAGTGATATGGTGTATTTGTGGAGAGTAACTGTGTTGACACAAGTCAAGAGTGAGAGCAGTGGAAATGAGTTATTTAAGAGGAGCCTGTGGAGTCACGTGGAGAGACAGGCTGACGAATGAGGATATAAAGGAGCGTTGTGGTGTGGATGTGGATGTGATAGGAATCGTTATAAGGAACACACTGAGGTGGTTTGGCCATGTGGAGAGGATGGAGGGTGAAAGACTGACGAAGAGAGTGTATGTGAGTGAGGTGGAGGGGGGAAGAGGGAGGGGGAGGCCGAGGATGAGATGGAGGGATGGGGTGGAGAGGTATATGAGAGAGGGGGGTGTGAGTTGGGAGCAGGGCAGTGAAATGGCGGGGGACAGGGCGACTTGGAGGCGAGTTGTTTGTGGCCACCCCAAACGGGATTGAGGCGTCTGGCAATAGATAGATAGATAGAACTGTGTAGTACTGTGGGGGACGACTGGGGGGGAATGTATGGGTTAGCGATTGTTATATGTGATTTGTTACCAGTGCGTATTTTAATTTATTGTATTTCTGTTGTGGTGTCATGTGGGGGGAGAAGTGACTTTATGTGTGCACTGGTATCTGAAAGTTGATGGATTTGTATACCAGGGTGATGAGTCCACCATCGACATGTCATAAAAATACCCTTGCTAATACCAATACACCAGTCCTGTATGAGACAGCCCTAGCATGTATTCAATATGGACGGTGGGTGTTAGCGCCGAAGTGGTGACATGTAGAGGTGTGAGGTACGTAGGAGGACTACTGGGCCTTGAAAGCAGGCTGTGAAGCCTATGCCCAGAGTCGGTCACATAAAAAAAAAAAAAAAAAAAAAAAAAAAAAAAAAACGTCGTCGGCCTGGTCATGTCGAATGGTGGCGAAGTTATGAAATGTTGGTGTTTTCTGTGTTCTGTATAGTTTTGTTTCTTGGCTATTGTAATACTCAGTGGTTACCATATAATCAAACGGGGCCGGGTGTTCTAGAGGGATACGGAGCTCTGACAAGATGGGACACGTAGTATTTACATCCATGCGTGGTAAGGATTTATTTTGCACATAATGCCACTCAGCAGCAAACAAGACCGATCACCCTCCCCTTTATTATCATGACTGAGTTATAGTCCCGGTTTCCTAAGCTTCACATGGAGCAAAAATGGATGACATACAGCTCAGTCCCTCATCTTCTCTCAGTAGGCTATCCGTAAGGGTTTCATTCTCTCGGGACCTATCGTGGAAATATCACATTTCCTCTCTTACATACGAGTAACCTCTTCCAGAAAACTGAGTGAGATATTGCTTCTTGGTGCCTCCTTTTACCCCCACACAGCTGTTGACTTTGCACAGGGGCCTCACTCGCCCTTGTGTGGAATACACCTCTCACGTGTGGGCCACGTAGTGTTTTTATTCTTGTTTGCAGTCTGTATTTAATAACTTCTAACGACTTTCAGAAACCGATCTAGCGGCTCTTAGTTTCCATGAATTGGCAACTCTAAAATAGCTGCCTCATAATTACATTATAATTATTAATTTTGTTAGTAGTAGTGAGACCTGGGCAATAAAGGAAGAGGATATTCGGAGGTGTAAGCGTACAGAAATGTCAGTGAGTAGCTGGATGTGCAGTGCATCCCCGACTGTGAGGCCTGGGGGGACCAGGTTTATGATGGAAGAGTTGAGAGGTAGGATGGGACTGGAGTGTACTGGTGTTATGATGAGGATAGGTAGACTGAAGTGGTTTGGGCATGTGGAGAGGATGAGGGATGATAACTGGGTGCAGAAAGTGAGAAGTGTCAATGTTGGGGGTAGGGTTGCGAAAGGCAGACCGAAAAAGACCTGGGACGAAATCACCGAGTGTGACCTCAGGGATAAGGGACTGATTTGGGAAGCTGCCAGGGATCAAGCAACATGGAGAGCCAAGAAGGTGACCAAGGCCGACGCATGCAAGCAAGTTGGAGCCTTCACAAACGAAACGAAACGAGTGAACCACACACCCATACTTTCAGGGGACAACAGTAGTTTTGTACTGAAAAAAAAAAAAAAAAAAAAAAAAAAATCAAGCAGTGACCTTGATTTGTTTTTATGATCTTGATCACAAAGAAGTGCTATGAAAAGAAAGTATAGCCGTAGCATTTTTTTTTACTACCGTTAATCTTCGTAGGTGGTGGTGTTGAGAATAATAATGCCTCAATTAATGTCATCATCTACACAAGACTGGCATGTGTGCAGCCATACACGCCAGAAACGTGATTGTCAATATGAAACAAGTCTCAGAGAGACTATATTCCACTTCGTTACAACCCGCAAACCTGTTTGTTAAAGTAAAGGGGATATAAATAAAGTTTCAAAAACAGAAAAGTGGTCATAATTCGGCCATCTTGGATTTTTTTTTTTTTTTTTTTTGAAAAGAGGGCCATCAAACTGCTATATGGCCCTACAATCATACAAAATATGAGAAAATTCCAATAAATGGTTTCTGAGATAGATAAATACAGCATGGAACGGAAGAACGGACGGACGGACATGACCTAAGATTCCACTTCGTGAGAAATGAAGTGGAATAGCAAAGCACCGGGTTGGAGTCGCTGCAATATCGGAGTGTAAACGCTGGACGGACCCCTAAGTCTCGTTTCCTCTTGTCCATCACGTGCTTGGAGCAAGTGTGGCCACATGCAAAGACACACACTCAGTTTTGGCCAAGCCCAAAGCTTTCCTTAGATAACCATACTCAACAGTCCAGTGTGCAGCAAAGGTTCCTATTTCAGTTCTAGGGTAGGGATAAGTATGAATTAGCTGTGGTCCAGGGGTCTTATACTATCTGGGTTAGCAGACTTTGTTGCATCATCGAATGTACAGTCCAGGTCCCTATATAAATAAGGGTGAGAGTTTCGTGTGGACTGGTAAGGTTTGTACTGTATGTGTTAGAGGACTTTGTAACACCATCGAATCTACATTTCAGGCCCCTGTTTCAGTAACGGTGAGAACAGGTGCGCCTTGGTTTGGGTTGTATTTGGCTGTGTAAGGAGATTCTATAGCACGATTGAACGTATAGTCGCGATCAAAAGAAAGGATCCAGGCCATGTCGATGCCGTGGCCAGGAAACCAAGAGTAGTCTGGTGTTCGGATACAGCTTTAAACCCCTCCCCTCTTCCTCCCTCCCTCCATTATCAACTACCACCACCTCCCTTGATAAGGTAGCTCACTCCTTTGCTTCGCGGTTTGAAACGCACACACACCCACACCCACACCCCCACCCTCACCCTCACCCTCACCCTCACACCCACACCCACACCCACACCCACACTCACACCCACACCCACACTCACACCCACACTCACACCCACACACACACTCACGCCCACACCCACACCCACCCACCCGCACACCCACATTCACACCCACACCCACACACACCCACACCCACAGACACACACACGCACGCACACACACACACGCACACACACCCACACATCCACACCCACACACACGCCCGCACATACCCCCCCCCCCCACACACACTCTCACACCCACACCCACACACTCTCACACCCACACCCACACACACTCTCACACCCACACCCACACACACTCTCACACCCACACCCACACACACCCACACCCACACCCACACCCACACACAGGGGTACTGCCTCGCAAACCACTCTGGGGGCGAGGTAATAATATTTGTAAGAGGAAGACATCAAATATAACATAGTTCGAGTGTACTGCAGTCAGGGTTATTATTATCATTATCGTCAATCTTACAGTATAACAGTGTTCATGCTTACCGAGGTCAGCCAGATTCCCTGTTTCCTCATGTCCCCTTATCCACTTGATGACTGTTGTCAGGGTCACTGCCAACTCCTGCGCTATCGCACGTGACGAAAGCCCCATGTCATGAAGGGCGATGATCTGAGCTCTCTTAAGTAATGCAGTTTGCTGCCTGTTCATGATGAATTGCAGAGGAGGAATGCCAGATTTAAACATTAGGTGTATACAACATCTCGGTCTACCTATGATTGGCTGACTGGAAACATTTTGCTGCTGCGTGATTGGCTGCCGCCACACTCAAGTCATTCAGTAGTTATCATATCAGTGATCATTTTCAGACTACTATACGACATAGGGTACTGGTCTTACATTTGGTCTTTCTCATTTTATAAGGAATTATATGGGCCAAAAAAGGACAGCAGGATTCACAACCACAACAAAAAATATGTGAACTTTGCACACTACTAGAAATTGAACTTGCTGCCTGTTTGAAATAGTTTATGTGAACGTCCGCTGTGTGAGCCACCATGATAAAGCATATACAACAGATAACGGATATATTCCATAAATCTATGCTACAGTGTAACTGTTAATAAACTGATGGCAGGGAGTTCAGTAATCTAACATTACAAACCGATGCTCCTACAGCAAGAGTATGTAATGAACGTTAAAATAACATTGTTTTCTCCTTGAAGACATATTGTATACAGTACATGTAATATAGATACGGTACCATATTACAGTATTGTAATATTTCAGTGTTAGTTTTTATATGGTGATTCAGGTTCCACCCCAAAACATAATCATATATTATTATGCATTATGCTGTAAACGTATAAATAGAACCTAATAAATACTGAGGAATGTGTCATCATGTGTTATAGCCAAGATTACATTTATCAGTCGTGGACGTCCTTAGCCACATATCCACACACCCACATCACCATTATGATACACGCACATTTCATACTCACTACACTCCCCCACCCCCATGACACGCATTGTCCCACACCCAAGCCCTCTCACATACACACATACTGTATTTGACATTCTGTGTACTGAATGAAATCCTACTTTGAATTCTGTTGTTCCAAATGAAAATAAGTTTTTAGAACTGCAACATTAATAGCATGTTCGTTAACATTGCACACTGCCAGGCTGGCAATACTGAAACAAACGGACCTGAACTGTGACTGGTGAGAGCTGCAACGCTCTCACAATAAGCTCCATAGTATTTCTTGAGAGTTCATATAGGCAGTTTATATTTTTCATAAGAAATGGTTGTTCATCAGTAGGTTAACTTTAATTATTGACATAACTGGAGGAAGAGGAACCTCAACAGTGATACTATAACGCAACCAGCATATAGCTATGGGAATTGGGGGGTGTCAACGGCCACCTCCCCTCTAACTAGTATCCTCCGCTGAACACTATCTTTAACATTACGAAAATATCTTTGTCTACCCCATGACTATTACTGAAACGTAGACTATGCAAATACGCTGGTTAACGAAAACCGTAATATGTATTGCACTTGTATTTTAGCACTGTTAAATTTTAGATAAACATAATATATGCAACGTCATTCCTCATTAGCACAAACTAATAATGTGCGTGTCTACTGATAGGCAGCTGAGAGAGAGAGGGAGAGAGAGAGAGAGTCGGTGGTGAAGCAGGCTATATGTTGTCCATTAACGAGGGACGGGGTATCCTAAGTTTAGTGTAATCTAAAGTGCGTAATTATTTGTTTATCAAAATAAATTATAAAAATAACTAGGTTCATTATTTAGGATACAGGATATCATTGACACCTTAATATTTTTTTCTTTTTTAAGTGGGTAAGAAGAAACCAAAGGCCACGAGCTCGCAATAACTGTTCCCTCCAACATAAAAACAAAATACAAGAGAGAGCCAAAATCAAGATCTGAGCATTTCGACATGCCTGGACACACTGCGTTTGAAAGACTGGAGATCATAGGAAGCAGGAAATACAGACAGAGGGAGACGGTTCCAGAGTTGACCTGTTGCATAAATGAAGGACTGGGAGTAACGGTTAACTCTTGCATTAGAGAGTTGGACAGAAAAGGGATGAGAGTTTGCTGCTAGACGTGTGCTACACGCCCGTCGTAGAGGTGGAGGAATACATGCAGACAGTTCAGAGGAGCAGTGACCATTGAAGTAGCGAAAGAAAAGAGATAAAGATGCAACACTGCGGCGAAAAGACAGAGGTTGAAGGAAGTCAGGAAGAGGAGAAGAGTTAATGAGACGAAAAGCCTTTGACTCCACCCTATTGAGAAGAGCTGTATGTGGGGAACCTCCCCACACATGAGAATTGTACTCCACACAGGGGCGGATAAAACCCGTGTATAGAGTCAACAATTGTGCGGAGGTAAAGAAGGTATGCAGTCAGCATAGCACACCTAATCTCTTGGAAGCAGATTTTACAAGAGATGTAACATGATCTTTCCGAGACAAGTTCCGAGTAAATGAAACCCCAAGCATGTTCAAGGATGATGCAGGATTAAGCTGAATATTATTAAACATTAGATTTTGTCGGGTTGATAGGTGTAAGAACTGAGTCTATGATCCATTAAAAACAACAAGATTATTTTTACCCCAGTCAGAGATACGAGCCAAGTCAGACATTAGGTGTGTCATAGCCTCATTCCTTGTTTCTTGAAGTAACTGCTGAGATGGGCGTTGCGGGAACCGAATGGAAAGGTGAAGGGTGGAGTCATCAGTGTATGAGTGGATAGGGTTAGATGTACAGCTTAGAAGGTCATTGATGAATAAAAGGAAGAGAGTTGGTGATAGGACAGAGCCCTGAGGAACACCACTGTTGATAGATCTAGGAGAAGAACGATGGCCATCTACAACAGCAGCTATAGAATGACCAGAAAGGAAGCTAGCGATGAAGGCACAGATAGGATAGAAACCGTAAGAGGGCAGTTTGGAAATTAAAGATTTATGCCAGACTCGATCGAAAGCCTTTGAGATGTCAAGCACAATGGCAAAGCTTTCACCAAAGTCCCGAAAGGAGGATGACCAGGAGTCTGAAAGGTAGATGAGATCTCCAGTGAAAAGTCCCTGACGGAACCCATACTGACGATCAGAAAGAAGGTGGTGATAGGAAAGATACTTTAACATTTTCTGTTAAGAAGTGACTCGAAAACTTTTGAGATCCAGGATGTTAAAGTAATTGGACGATAGTTAAAGGGTTGGGAATGGTCACCCTTCCTTGGGACTGGCTGATTGAAAGCAAAATTCCAGCAATAAAGAAAGGTACAAATTGATAGACGAAGGCGAAAGAGTTTGCCTAGGCAGGGTGTAAGCACAGAAGCACAGTTCTTGAGAACAACAGAAGGGACTCTATCAGGCCCATATGCCTTGTTAGTATTGAGGCCAGTGATGGCAGAAAATATATCAGCTGAAGAAATTTTAATGTCAGCCATGAGGAAGTCAGAGGGGGGAAGTGATGGAGGAACAGCACCGGAATCGTCTATGGTGGAATTGGAGGAGAAAGTATGAGTGAAGAGATCTGCTTTATCAGTAGAAGAAATAGCTACAGAGCCATCAGAAAAGAAAAGAGGAGGGAAGGATGATGAGGTAAAGTTGTTGGAAAGGTTTTTGGCAAGGTGCCAGAAGGAGCGGGAAGAATTCGAGTTGGAGAGTTGAGAGCGTTTAGTACGGATGAAATTATTTTTAGCAGAGCAAAGAACAGACTTAGCACGATTCCGGGCAGAAACGTGATTCAGGGGTAGGTTGGCTCCGGTACCTTTTATAGGTTCTCTCCTTGTTGCGGGCAGCATTAGAACAAGCGTGATTAAACCAAGGCTTTCTTGCATTAGTCAAAGGATATGAAAAAGGAATGTACGCTTCCATGCCCGAGAGAATAACCTCCGTAATGCACAAGGCACACTCAGATGGCTCCCGGCCATGGAAGCATTAATCAATCCAGGGAAAATCAAAGAAGTACTACCTAAGGGCCTCCCTCAGGCAGTACTGTAATGGCTAAGAATTAAATAACTGTTGGAATCAACGATGTGACCTCACCTCACCCCCCTTCTCTTCACCTGCCATGCTCCCTCCCACTCCCCTACTACCCCCTTCCCCTTCCAACGCGCCATTTGTGGGTGAACTTGCCCACCTATTCCGAACCACAACTCAGCCTGTATCGTGGTTCATGCTAGAAGACAGAAGTTATTTTATATAACCCAGACTTTATAAACAGAACAATGCACAGCTCATTATCCCAGTCACAAATGTTTATTAACCTGTATCATGGCATAACACAATGGCCACATAATAATAAAATACAGAGGATGAAGCTTGGTGATTCAGAAACTTGTGCACTCCAACACACACACGCGCTCTGTTGCTACATAAGCCATATCCCGCGACCAGGTGGTCCAGTCGGAACTTTTGTTGAGTGTACATGACTCCACGATTATCTAGTGGGGGGGATAAGTATTTTCGGGAGTCAAAGAGCGTGAATGATTATAGGTACACGCAGTAAGATTTCCAACTGGACCATCTGATTGCGGGTTTTGACTAACGTGGCACAGCGCGTGCCCGTGTGCGTGTGTGTGTGTGTGTGTGTGTGTGTGTGTGTGTGTGTGTGTGTGTGTGTGTGTGTTCTTACCTAATTGTATCTTTATAGGAATGAGTCAAGCTCGTACTGTCCCGTGTCTTAAACCATATTTATCGTACATATCCTTAAAATTGTGAATTGTTTGGGCACACACTATTTCATTCGGTAGTGCATTCTGGTGATCAATTGCTCTATTTAGGAAACTAAATTTCCTTACGTCTTTATCACCTCTCTTCTTATGCAGTTTTTTGCAGTGTCCTCTTCCTGATGCTTCCCCATAGGTTAAGTAATCATTTATGTCTATTTTCTCCTTCCCTTATATGCATTTATATAGCATAATCATGTCACCTATTTTCCTTCTCTCTTGTAGTGTTGGTAGATTCAGTTTATTTAGTCTTTCTTCGTAGCTTAGATCCCTTAAGCTTGGTACCCATCTTGTAGGGGCCCTTTGAACTTTTTCTGTCTCGTCTATGTGTTTTTTGAGATGAGGACTCCAGACTACTGATGTATACTCCAGGGTTGGTCTGATGAATGATGTTAATATCTTTCTTAGCATGTCTTCATTTATGTATCTGAATGCTATTCTCATATTTGAAAGCAGTGTATACATGTTCCGTTCCTTCTCACTGATGTCGTCAGCCGGAGATAGTCTGTTATTGATAATAACACCTAGGTCCTTCTCTCTTTCTGATGTGTGTAGGGTTTAATATCCTAACGTATAATCCCAAGCAGGTCTTTTTCCACTTTTACCAAACTTGATTACATGACACTTGTCCACACTGAATTCCATTTGCCATGCATTACTCCATTCATAAAGTTTATTTAATTCTTGTAGCTCTTTACAAGAGTCTGTGTTAGTAATTCTCTTTTGTATATTTGCATCATCTGCAAACATATTTAGATAGCTTTCATTTCCAGTGTTACTGTTTATATCATTTATATACACTAAAAACATGATTGGTGTCAGCACTGAGCCCTGTGGTACTCCACTAGTCACTTCTTTCCATGATGAGTAATTTCCTTAGTACTATTCTTATTTCTCTTCTTATGAGAAAATCTTCTATATCTATCTATCTATCTATTGCGAGACGCCTCAATCCCGTTGGGGTGGCCACAAACAAATCGCCTCCACGTCGCCCTGTCCCCCGCCACATCACTGCCCCGCTCCCAACTCACACCACCCACTCTCATATACCTCTCCACCCCCTCCCTCCATCTCATCCTCGGCCGCCCCCTCCCTCGTTCCCCCCCCACCTCATTCACATACACTCTCCTCGTCAGTCTTTCACCCTCCATCCTCTCCACATGGCCAAACCACCTCAGTGTATTCCTCCTAACGCTTCTTATCACATCCACACCACAACGCTCCTTTATATTGTCATTTGTCAGCCTGTCTCTCCATGTGACTCCACAGGCTCCTCTTAAATAACCCATTTCCACTGCTCTCCCTCTTGACTTGTGTCCTTCCAGCAACGTCCAAACTTCACTTCCATACGTTAGAGTTGGTATCACAATACTGTCATGTAGTAACTTTTTCACTTCCATGCTCACTTCCCTGCTTCTTATCACTGCTTTCAAGGAACCAGCAACCTTTCTTCGCTGCTGTACCCTTTCAAGCACTTCACCCTCCAAACCTCCATCCTTACTCATCACACTACCCAAGTACTTAAACGTACTCACATTTTCCACTTCCTCACCATCCAACCTCGCTGTACATTCACTGACTTCACCTCTCTCAAAGACCATCACTTTACTCTTCCCTACATTCACCTTTTAGATTCCGTTTATTACACACTCTCCTAAACTCATCCACCAAGCCTTGCAGCTCCCCTTCGTCTTCACTCAACAACACAGTATCATCTGCAAACAACAGTACAGGGAGTTTCCAAACACTATCCTCTCTCACCAGGGCCACACCAACATCCACTACCCTACCTTGTACCTCTTTTATTACCCCATCCATGTACAGATTGAACAACCATGGAGACATGACACATCCCTGTTTCAACCCAACCTCCAAAGAGAAAAATTCACTCAGTTCACCATCCACACGCACTGCAGCCTTAGCACCATCATAAATACTTTTCACAGCATTCAACAACTTCCCATCTACTCCATATATTCTTAATACTTTCCACAGTCCTTGTCTATCCACCCTGTCATATGCTTTCTCCAAATCCATGAAAGCCGCATACAACTTCTTTCCCGTCTCTAGAACCTTTTCCACTAAAGATCTAAGAATGAATACCTGATCTACACAACCTCTTCCCTTCCTAAAGCCTCTTTGTTCTTCTCCAACTAATTCCTCTGTTCTTTCTCTGACTCTGCCAAAAAGTATCCTATCATACACTATGCCTATTATACTAAGATGACAGATGCCCCTATGACTACCACACACTTCTTTTTCCCTTTTTCCTTTGTACAAGAGAATAATTATACCTGACTTCCAATCCTCCGGGACTCTACCTTCCTCCCAGGCTAATCTGCACATTTTCCACATCCATTCTACTACTATCTCTCCCCCATACTTCAGCATTTCACCACACGCTCCATCAATTCCTGTTGCTTTCTCCAATTTAACTTTTCTTCATTGCTTCCACAACCTCTATCCTACTGATTTCTTCCTGTCATCTCACCTCCCTCCTCCTCCCAGCCATTTCCCAGCCACTTATACTCGCATTACTTCCATCCTCTATGTTCAACAATTCCTTAAAGTGTTCTCTCCATCTGTTCACTTTTTCTCCCTTCTCCACTAGTAATCTACCATTTTTATCTTTCACTCCCCAGCTAACTTCACTTCCACCCTGTCTTACTCTTTTTACCTCTTTCCAGAACATTTTTCTTACACTTTACACTCAAGTTCCTTCCAAATTCCTCATCCACTCTCTTCTTACTCTCTCTTACTAATCTTTTCACCTCTCTCTTTCTTTCTACATATAACTCTCTCTTCCGCCTCTCAACTTCTTCCACGCCCCTATTTCTCATCCATTTATTGTATGCTTTCTTCTTTTGTGCCACAGCCTGTCTTACCTCTTCATTCCACCACGCTGTTCCTTGCACACCCCTCCGTCTTCTCTTCATCCCACACACCACATCACATGCTGCACATATTTCTTCTGTAAATATCCTGCACACACCTTCCACGTCCCCCATCTGCTCCAATTCATATTTGCCCAATCGTTCCTCCACTTCTCTCTTATACTCTGCCTTTTTCTCATCCTCTTGTAACCTTTCCACTCTCCTTACAAATACTCCTTCTTCCCGTCCCTCCCTTCTTCTATTTCTCCATCCTAATTGGACTTTGATTCTGGCCACCACGAAGTAGTGGTCAGAAAGTCCACTACCCCAACCTCTATAAGCTCTTGCAACAATTACACATTTTAGCATCCTTTCATCCACACACACATAATTAATCATTGCCTTCATTTCATTCAGTTCACCACCCACCCTTCTCATCACTCGCCATGTATACCTGTGGATCATCTTGTGCCTGAAGAGGGTATTGGCTATCACCAACCCCCTCCCAGCACAAAAGTCTACTAACGCACTGCCATTCTCATCTATCTCAGCAGGCACATCCCACTCACCAACTATTCCATCCACCTTCACATTCCCTATATCACCGATCAAAAACACTCTCTCACTCCTTCCAAACTTTTCCATGCACACTTACACATTTGTCCAGAACTCTTCTCTCACCCTGCTTGCACGATCTTGCGTTGGTGCATACACACACACAGTCGCCCACATTTGTATTCCAATTTTCAATCTTACCCACACAATCCTTGACCCAACCGATCCATACTCTCTTATGTTCTTCTTCCATCTTTTACTCACAACTATACATACTCCTTTTGCCCTCTCATTCTCACCTACTCCTGCACATATACACCATCCATACTCCCATTCTCTCACACTCTCACCTCTCCATTTCGTTTCCGTTATTCCTCATACATCAACTTTCGCACCCTCAAGCACCTGGACAATCTCTCTCTCTTTCACCTCATCATTCGCTTCCCTTACATTCCAAGAAAGTCTTGCATCCAGCAAAACAGTTTGCCTCGAATGGGGTGCTTCTGAAAAGCCTAGTATTCCGTCAGATGGCTCCACTGTAGCAGTAAACACATTCCCGCGCTGTTTAAAAAGCATAATTTTATTTGTTAAATATTTAAACTGTTGTGTGAAACTGTGAATCATGGTAATGTCATATGCCGTAATATAAATAATACAAACAGAACACGTATATATAACGTATCATGAATTGTTTATATTTATCATAAACTGAAATTAAAATATCACTGATGGCATGTGATGGCAATCCGCCATTTCAGTGGTCCTATATTATTTAATTTCTGCTACATTTAGTGCAAGTTAGATTCTTAATACATAGTTTGTTCAGAGTGTAAAGTACACCTAGTGGGTATCTTGACTCATCCAGTCTCTATGTGGGCAGAAATTTAATGTTGAGTAAATACTGGCATTCACCATCAAAAATGATCCGGTCTGAGGAACCGTCCCAAAACCAAGATCGTTTACGCGTCATTCTTTGCCCGGTCTCACCGAGGACAGACGACTGTGGAAGGTACACAAGCCAAGACATCGCCTCCAAGTGATCCACAAGATTCACACGGAGTCAAGTTCAGTATTCACGAGTATATATATACATACATATATATATATATATATATATATATATATATATATATATATATATATATATATATATATATATATTATACACACACATGCAAACGTGAGAACACATGATGAGTAAATACTACTGCATCCTCTTAAATGTCTACCCCGAGTGAGATTGCGTCCAGGTCAAGAGGACTGGTATGTGCACAAGCTACTGACTCAGTCAGTGGAAGATCTTACAAACATATGTGTGTGGACAGGTGGCCTGGGAGACAGTTCTCACATGACCATACCATTGGGGACTTGCCAAGAGGGGGCAATGTGTGTGAGATATTGATGATAAGATGACCTTAAGGTATTTATTTGGTAGGCACTTGGTGAAATGTAAAAATTAAAATAACCACTAGTTCTCAACAGAAAAAGACAAAACTTCACTGTAACACTTTATTTACAAAAAGCTACAATGATAAATATACGACTCACTCATGGTGCAAGGAAGCTGCAGGGGAAGGTCTCTCTCTCTCAGCTCAACAGTCAGGAACTCACATTACTGAACTATATGTGTTTGTGGGTGTGTCCATTTACGACAGTAATGTAACCAACGTCGGGTACAGGGACATGAGAAATGGGCGTAGCTTAGTTAACAGCTAGAGAGGCAATATGTGGGAATGACAATCACACAAAGATATCGCTCAGTGAAACACACTGCCTGTACATAGTCACTTACGAACCAATGACGAATGTTATGAATTTAGCTTGTTTCTACTCTGAGTGAATCCGTGACATTACACGCCATCAAAATAAAATTTTTCATGGAAACTTGGCATCCCTCGTGAAAAACTTAAACACGGGACTGTCTTGTGGTGCGCATGCGTGAAGGAAGCGAGCAAAATGTTGAATGCCAGTATTTACTCAACATTAAATTTCTGCCCACATAGAAACTGGATGAGTCTAGATACCCACTAGGCGTACTTTACAGTCTGAACAAACTATGTATTAAGAACCAAATTTGCACTAAATGTAGCAGAAATTAAATAATATAGGGTCACTGGAAGGACGGGTTGCCATCACATGCCATCAGTGATATTTTAATTTCCGTTTATGATAAATGTAAACACTTCACGATACGTTATATATACGTGTTCTATTTGTATTATTTATATTTCGGCATATGACATTACCATGATCCACATTTTCACACAACAGTATAGATATTTACACAATGAAAAATATGCTTTTTAAACAGTGCGGGGAATGTGTTTACTGCAACAGTGGAGCCATCTAGCGGAATACTAGCTTTGAAAGCACCCCATTCCTCCTTGATGGTACAGTTTCCATAAAAGTCTTTGGTGTGGTACTGTGTCAAATGCTTTCTTTAAATCTAAAAAGATACTGTCCACCCATCCTTCTCTTTCCTGTAATGTGTCAGTTACTCTGTCATAGTAGCTCAACAAATTAGTAACACATGATTTTTCTTTTCTGAAACCAAACTGTCTTTCTGTTATCATATTGTGTTCATCTACATGATTTACCCATGCTTTTCTTATAAGCTTTTCTAATACCTTGCTTACAACACTGGTTATACCCTTTCTCAGGAAACATGAGGGAGAGAATTTTACAAAGCCTTTGCCAAAATCGGAACACGAGATCCCCTCGGGATTCTGGACCTTCCTCCTTCCCTCTTCCGTTTTCTTTCCTCTACACACACACACACACACACACACACATGACGCTTAAATAATAAAACAATGTGTAGCCTCTATTTGTCTGTCAGTGTCCAGATATCGGTCCATATTAGGAGGGATGGAGGATGGGAGTGGCCCGGGTCGGAATGTGGGGAGGGTTAGGGTAAGGAAGCCAATGAAATAGCCATGAAAGATGAAGAAAAATTATTTTATTTTATTGTATTGTTTTATTACTATTCTTTATGAAAAAACATAAACTGATTTACAATAGTATTACTGATCGAAGGATCAACAGTAGCATTTCCTTTATAAATATTCATTATATTCTAAAATTTACATTGAAAATACAATATCGCTCTCTCTCTCTCTCTCTCTCTGTCTATCACTCGATATTCATGTCTCCCTCATCTAAACCTTCTTCTTCACTGGTGGAATCCCCCTCCCCCCCATCCCGTTAATCCGATCCCTCCTTTTCCCTAGGCTACTCAGCTATCACTATGAAAACACACACACACACACACACACACACACACACACACGACGCTTAAGTAATAAAACAATGTGAAGCCTCTATTTATTTATCAGTGCCCAGCAGGGGCGCACCAAGGAATTTTCTAAGGGGGGGGCCCCATTTGCCTGTTTCCTGAAGTTTACATATAAGTTTTATAGTTCTAAGTTGTGTATCTATATATATATATATATATATATATATATATATATATATATATATATATATTGTTACATAGCCTATGATTTCATCATCCTTTGTGTAATTCTAACGTACAGTGTGCTGCATGTTTGATCACGAGCGTGTTCTACCTCAGTCCACCCTTCTACCGTTATAGTAGAGTAAGTCGTCCTTTCTGTTGTTCAGAGCGGGATTGTTAACTCTTTGTCCCCATGGCTTCATTTGCGCGTCCTTCTTACAAGTTGTATCAAGCTCTGCCGGCCCCTATATAATGAGCTCAATCTCTGCATTATTGCCACTTAGATCTACTCCTCATTTTGTTCACATCTCTGTCCTCCCTGTACAGTTATTATTGTGAGTGCTCAGGAAGTCTCCAACCATCTAGCAGCTGTGTAATTTGAGTATAACTGTTGTTGCATTTTTTCTTGTACTGTGTAGCATAAGGTTAATTCTTAGGCCTAGTAAGGTTTTTGTAATTTATGTAGGGTTCTTGTTGTCAGCCATCATTAATAATATTTTGTATCTGTAATAATATATCTGTCATTCACTGAGTATTATCTGGTATCTCATTTTATCAGGGCTGACATAGGTAAATTTACTCTTGCTAATTTCGTGTTAATAGAGGCTATTGCAGTTAACCATATATTTAACCTGTTTTTTTGCCATTACATTATCCTTATGAGTCCTGAATGTTTTGTTGTTAGTTTGAGCATTAAACTTTAACTTGTAATTTTACCTAACTCTTTTGTTTTGAACCTGGAACTTTATGGGACAGTAGTGATTTTTAGTATTCTCACTTAAAGTGTACATTATCTTTTGCTGTTCCGTAACATAAATTTGGCGACCTCATATCAGGATATTCAGGATATTATCATAAGGATATTGCTCGATATTTTGTGACTGTGATTTATTCATGATGTCTACTATTACTACACTTGATGAAGCCAAAGATTTTTTGTCAAATGTGCAAACAGTGTTGGATGTAGAAAACAGAACAAAGAATGAACTTAAGCTTGTTGCTCAACAATTGGGAATTGTTGTTCGCTCTCATCATTCTAAAGATCAAATTGTTGACATGATTAATGAAAGCTTGTTTAAAGTAACTCCTCCAAATGAGCAAACGCAGATTGAATTAGCTAAGTTACAGCTAGCGCTGCAGGAGGCTCAGGCTAAGGAGGCGGAGTCTCGTGCTAAGGAGGCTGAGGCACAAGTTGAACTTGCTAGGATTCAGGCAGACCATGAGTATCGCATGAAACAAGATGGAACTGGATCATCTAGCTCTGATGATTTTGATGTGGCTAAAAATGTTAAACTTGTCCCTCCTTTTAATGAATCTGATTTAACAAAGTATTTTCAGTTGTCTGAGAGGGTAGCTACAGGTTTTAATTGGCCCAAAAAGTATTGGCCAGTACTCCTTCAAACTGTTCTCACCGGTAAAGCTCAAGTAACTTATGCATCTTTGCCTCAGGATCAATCTGATAATTATGATGTAGTTAAGAGCTTGATTCTTAAGGCCTATGAGCTTGTTCCTGAAGCATATAGAGTAAAATTTAGGACAACCTACAAGCAAGATAAGCAATCCCATGTTGAGTATGCAAAAATCAAAGAAGATCTGTTAGAGCAGTGGTTAAATTCTAAGAATGTGGATTATGATTTTGACAAATTTAAGCAGATGATTTTGCTGGAGGACTTCAAAAGGTGTATTTATAAAGATGTAAGCCTATATCTTGATGAGAGAAGAATAGATAATTTGTCTGATGCTGCAGTTTTAGCTGATGAATATGTTCTCACTCACAAGAGATATTCTAAAGAAAAAGGGAAAGCTGAGAGTAAGTACATTGCCTCTACTCAGAGTACAGGTAACAGGAAAGAGAATAAAGATGATGTTTCTCAGGAAGTAAATACCAGCTTCACCTCTAGATTTCAGAAAAGTAAATGTACTTATTGTAGTAAGCTTGGTCATACTACGGAGAAATGTTTCAGGAGACAGCGTGATGTGAACAAAAAGGAGTCTTTAAATATTCAGTCAATTGGTCTAGTGTCCACTCTTGAGAGTTCCCAGAATTCTTTTAACTGAGTTAATTGAACCTGCTTTGAGGGGTAACTTAAATTCCTCATGATGGAGCTCCTCTTTTGAGCAGTAACGTGGGTGACACTCTCAAGAGTTCATGTGCTAATTTCCTGTCTGATGGTTTTGTCAGTCCTCTGGACAGTAATGACAGGAAATCAGTTAAAATATATCGTGATACAGGTGCTTGCCAATCCCTTATGCTGACCAGTGTTCTAGGCTCTAATGTTAATTCCTCTGATGAAACTGTAATCTTACAAGGTGTAGGGAATAATTACTTCTCTGTCCCTCTGTGCAGAGTGAATTTAGAGTCTGGTTTTGTTAATGGTTCCGTTATGGTTGGGTTGGATGAGACACTCCCAATGTCAGGTGTAACTTTCTTACTTGGAAATGATATTGGTGGAAGTCAAGTGTGTCCAGCTCCTCAGTTGTCTAGTGAACCTGTGACTGTGACCCAGAATCGTGATGTCCCTGATGTGTTCCCTGCATGTGCTGTCATTAGGGCTAAGTCTAAAGTTACTGATGACTTAGAGGATAATGATGATGATGATGTTATCCTAGCTGACACTTTTCTTGCTAATTTGGACCACTCACCAGATGAGGCAGTACCCTGTAGTGTTGATAATTTGTCTCTGTCAAGAGTTGGTTGAGTTGCAGGTTGCTGACCCTGAGTTGAAAGGTCTAGCTAACTCTTGCAGTGAGGAAGAGTCAGCTGGTGCTTCTACTTGTTATTATGTAAAGTCAGGAGTACTTATGAGGAAGTGGAGACCCCCAACAGCATCAGCCGACTGTGAATGGGAGGTTGTACATCAAGTTGTCATCCCTCGTGTTTGTAGGCAGGATATCATTAGAGTGGCTCATGATTTCAGTTTGGCAGGACACCTTGGAGTGAGGAAGACTGTGGCACTCATTTTGAAACACTTCTACTGGCCAGGTATCTTCAGGGATGTTTCCTGGTATTGTAAGTCTTGTCACACCTGTCAAGTTGTGGGGAAGTGTAATCAGACCGAAAAGGTTGCACCTCTAGTTCCCATTCCTCCTTTTGAGGCGCCTTTCACCCGTGTGTTGGTGGATATTGTGGGCCCTCTTCCTAAGACTTCTTCAGGATTTTCTTATGTGTTGACCCTGATTGATATGGCTACTCGTTATCCTGAAGCCATTCCACTTAGAAATATCTCAGCAAAGAACGTGGTTAAGGAAATGCTAGGGTTCTTCACAAAGTTTGGTCTGCCCAAGGAGGTACAGTCAGACCGGGGAAGTAATTTCATGTCATTTTCAAGCAGTCTCTGAAAGAGTTGGGCATCACCCAGATCACGTCTTCAGCTTACCATCCCCAGACCCAAGGAGCGTTGGAGAGATATCATCAAACACTCAAATCGATGCTCAAGAAATACTGTTTGGAAAATCAGAAAGACTGGGATAAAGGTCTTCCATTCGTTGTGTTTGCTGCAAGAGAATCTCCAAATGAATCACTGGGCTTCTCACCTTTTGAACTACTGTTTGGCCATGAAGTAAGAGGACCCCTTAAGCTACTCAAGGAATGCTGGCTGTTGGAGGAAGATGACGTCAACCTGCTGGAGTATGTGATGAAGTTCAAAGAACGGCTGTCCACTGCTTTACAGCTGGCGTAGAGAGAATTTAGGAGCTGCTCGGGAGAAGATGAAGACTTGGTATGATAAGAAGTCCAGGTTACGCCACTTTCAGCCAGGAGATCAGGTTTTGATTCTGCTACCGGTTCATGGGCAACCTCTTCAAGCCAAGTTTAGTGGTCCTTATTTCGTGGAGAAGAAACTCAGTGATGTCAACTATGTCATCGCCACACCAGATCGTAGAAAGAACAGGCAACTATGTCACATCAACATGCTAAAGTTATATCACAGGCGGGACGAAAATAATCCAGTCTGCACTGTAGCTGTTCCACCCGAGTCTGCAAGTGAAATTCTCCCATGCAGCATGAGCCTGAGTGATAGTTTGGGGAAGAATCCTGATATCATGAATGATCTCCAGACTAAGCTTTCTCATCTACCTCCCGAGGAAAGGCAGGAGTTTTCGGCATTACTGCAGGAGTACCCGCAAGTGTTCCGTACCACTCCAGGAAGAACCACTGTGTTGATGCATGATGTCGATGTTGGAGACGCAAAGCCAATTAAACTGCCTCCTTACCATGTGAACCCAGTGAAAGTTCCTCTCATCCAGAAGGAGCTTGGCTACCTGTTGGACCACAAGATGATTGAACCCTGTCAGAGCGAGTGGAGTTCTCCTGTCACTCTAGTCCCTAAGCCAGGTGGGTCACAGTGGCTTTGCATCGACTACAGACGTGTTAATCAGATAACCAAAACAGACACTTACCCTCTCCCTCGTGTGGAAGATTGCATAGACAAGATCGGAAAGGCTAGGTACATAAGTAAGTTTGATTTGTTAAAGGGATATTGGCAAGTACCTATGACTGAACGTGCTAGGGAGATCTCATGTTTTGTAACACTAGGAAAGACTTTTGCATGTTCCGTAATGCCATATGGTATGAAGAATGCACCAGCCACTTTTCAGAAGCTCATGAATGTTGTAACAGAGGGTTTGGCAGGGTGTGTTGTTTATATTGATGATGTATTAATCTTCAGTGACAACTGGAAAGATCACCTATGCCATGTCAGTAAATTTCTTGACCGTTTGGTTCAGGCTAATCTTGTAGCTAATTTATCAAAGTGTGAGTTTGGTCAAGCTAAAGTTCAGTACCTTGGGTATGTAATTGGTGATGGACATGTTGCACCACCAGGAGCTAAGGTTCAGGTTATAAGTGATCTTCCCAGACCTAAAAGTAGGAAAGAGCTACAAAGATTTTTGGGAATGGTAGGTTATTACAGGAGATTTGTTCTTAACTTTTCTATTCTTGTATCACCACTTACAGACCTACTGAAAAAGGGAGTTAAATTTGTCTGGACCGATAACTGTGAATCCTCTTTCAACAAACTTAAAGCTATCCTATTAAGTCAGCCAGTGCTCGCTGCTCCAAATTTTGCTAAGCCTTTTAAGATGGCTGTTGATGCAAGTGATACAGGAGCTGGGGCTGTTTTGCTGCAAGAGGATGATCAGGGTATTGAACACCCTGTATCTTATTACAGTAAGAAGTTCACTCCACCTCAAAAGAACTACTCAACTATTGAGAGAGAGCTTTTGGCCTTGATTTTGGGTTTACAGCATTTTTCATTTTTATTTGTGTTCTGGTTTTTGACCCCATAGTCATTTATACCCATCATAACCCACTGAAATTCCTTAGTAAGTTTAAAGATAAAAATCAGAGATTGACAACATGGAGTCTACTTCTTCAGGAGTATTCATTAGACATACAACATGTCAAGGGGAAAGAAAATGTTATTGCAGATTGCTTATCTAGACTTTAGACAGATTGCTTTAGAGTAATTAGAAATTTCCTTTGTAAATTTCTTTTTTCTTTGTGGGGAGGTGTTACATAGCCTATGATTTCATCATCCTTTGTGTAATTCTAACGTACAGTGTGCTGCATGTTTGATCACGAGCGTGTTCTACCTCAGTCCACCCTTCTACCGTTATAGTAGAGTAAGTCGTCCTTTCTGTTGTTCAGAGCGGGATTGTCAACTCTTTGTCCCCATGGCTTCATTTGCGCGTCCTTCTTACAAGTTGTATCAAGCTCTGCCGGCCCCTATATAATGAGCTCAGTCTCTGCATTATTGCCACTTAGATCTACTCCTCATTTTGTTCACATCTCTGTCCTCCCCTGTACAGTTATTATTGTGAGTGCTCAGGAAGTCTCCAACCATCTAGTAGCTGTGTAATTTGAGTATAACTGTTGTTGCATTTTTTCTTGTACTATGTAGCATAAGGTTAATTCTTAGGCCTAGTAAGGTTTTTGTAATTTATATAGGGTTCTTGTTGTCAGCCATCATTAATAATATTTTGTATCTGTAATAATATATCTGGCATTCACTGAGTATTATCTGGTATCTCATTTTATCAGGGCTGACTTAGGTAAATTTACTCTTGCTAATTTCGTGTTAATAGAGGCTATTGCAGTTAACCATATATTTAACCTGTTTTTTTGCCATTACATTATCCTTATGAGTCCTGAATGTTTTGTTGTTAGTTTGAGCATTAAACTTTAACTTGTAATTTTACGTAACTCTTTTGTTTTGAACCTGGAACTTTACCCAGGGACAGTAGTGATTTTTAGTATTCTCACTTAAAGTGTACATTATCTTTCGCTGTTCGGTAACAATATATATATATATATATATATATATATATATATATATATATATATATATATATATTATAGTTTTATATATATATATATATATATATATATATATATATATATATATATATTTTTAGTTTTATATATATATATATATATATATATATATATATATTCTGATAGAATGATAGATTTTGGTAGGTCGTCAGTTATTTAAACAAACGTGTTTGTTTATATTTATCGTTTTAACAAAAGTAACAGAGAACAAGCCATTCAGTCTCAACCCTATTCTGTCCAGATTTCTAATCACCGCACAAAGACTGAGAGAAACAAGGGTCAGGTGAAGTGGGAAGTCCTTAGGGAAAGGGAAGGAATGTTGGGTAAGGAAATAGAGGTCACAATGGGAAAGGGATTGCCGATCCCAGCTCAGGTGTGTGTGTGTGTGTGTGTGTGTGTGTGTGCAAATGTTGTGTATGTGGGCAACACAATGTGCGACACAACAACACAACACAAAACAACGTGCGACACCACAACACAACGTGCGACACCA